>NC_134415.1:36425211-36768186 GCF_030867145.1 Opisthocomus hoazin | reverse complement strand
AAGAAGTGTGTTCTATATCAACATGTTGGATGATTTGGTTGCAGAGAACATGCTGTTTGCTGAAGCTGGAAGCTCTTCCTCTGACTTGAAAGGTTTTCTAGGCATCTGTGATAAACAGTACAGTGATTTTTTATTTGATTCTATTTTTCATATGGCAAGTGCCAAGGAAGAACATGATCTGGCCAGCCAAGTCAAGAGTTTACCTTGCTCTGGGAATATAGCATCTGTCAACTGGTTTCCTCAATAGGGCTTCACCTGCCAGGGAAAGATAGTCCTGCCGCGCTGTTTGGGCAAAGGTTACTATCAAAAGCATTAACAGGCTGCTTTCTTAAGCTATTCTTTAAGTGGGATGGTTTGATCTTATGTCAACAACAGAGAAATGTGTCTCAAAGCATGCTTTAAAGCAAATGCCAGTAACTGTGATTTTCTTGCAGACTGGAATTAGAAGGGAGCCTCCTGTGCACGTTCTCTTTGATTATATTGATCTAGAAAGTTCCTCAGTAAGCCTGGCTGAATGAAACTGAGAGTCTGCCAAGACTTCTGGCTGAACAATTTTAAATCATCTCCCTCCTGAAAGCAATGCTGGAAGTCCTGCTGTGATGGTCACAGTCTACCAGGTCACTTCTGTCTGGGTTGCATGGTAATCAACTCAACCTGAAATGTTGATGGCATTAATATATTCTGTATTACTCAGAATGGCTTTCTGAAGTGCAAACACCTGATTCATGTCATGGAAGAGATTCACCACCCAGGAAACTCAGAAGTAAGACTGAGATACCAGTTCATCACTTTTATCTCACACCACCAGTACATGAAGCGCTTAGAGTGGAGGAGAACGAGTTCAGCTTTCCACTTTGTAATTTGCAAATTTCCTTTCGCTAACACCTCTCATTCCACCTATGTAAAAGCTTAGAGTGCATCTAGTGAAGAGAATCTAAGTGAAATGATTGCCAGATTCAAAGAGAAAAAAATATTTTATGCTGTATGTATAGACAACAATGAGAATTTAGTTTTGGTTTTCTTGTGCTTTTCTTCTTCTTACAGTTTAAAAATAGTCAAACTGTTTTCAACTTTTTGATAAAATACTTTCAGGTATTGAACTGATATGGCAGTCATGTTTCATCTTGAAATGAATTTTTAGAACGGGGTTTATCATGAAATTGTTGATGTGACGTTAGCCATCCCAATGTGAACAGTGTGACTATAATCTCTGCCTGAACTAACAATGAGATTGAACATTTGGTCAAATGGGGTTATTTTAGCTACCATAAACTCCAACTACATAAGACTTGAGTCTGCAAGTGTGAGGGAAAGGCATCTAGTATAGCTAGGCAGGGTTCCAGTTCTGGGAAAAATAGACATGCATGTACACCATCCATACAGGTATGAGCTCGTGACAAAAGAAGTTTCCCAGTAATCTAGAGGAATAAATTAGACTCCTGCGTAGGATGATGTGTTCTGAACTTTCTTTCTGATCTCATTGGTACAGCACAGAAGTAATGAAGGCAATTTCATTGTCATGCTGTAAAACAAGTAGAAATGAGGCTGGAATCAAGCCCTGGCATTTCAGCTGATGTTTATACAAAATGAGCAAATAATCAAGGTCAGCCTTCTACACCAGGACTTTGCTTAGTGGTGACAAAGTTAGAAGTAAGTGAGATTCCGTACCGTGAAGCAAAACAAAGATGATTAACAGTATGAAAAATAAGGAGAGAAAATTCAGTGTAGAGTAGAAAAGTCAAAAATACTTTCCAATGTCAAAATGCACATTCATTTTGCAGTCTTATCATACAACCATATCAGAAGGTTTGAGTGAAATGGAAGAACAAATATGACAGAAGTTGATTGAGTTCTTTGTCATAGTGGTTTCAGCAAATTCTGTTATTTCAACAAGATAAAAGGAGTAGGATAATTCTGAAGAAGGATGTAGCCTCCGTGGCTCAGCAGGGAGGCAGCTTCAGGAGAGCTGGGGAGTCTGTTTTTGCAGTTATCTGGACTGACTGCATTTTGGGCATGAGTAGTTTTGCAAAAGGAGTGGTAGAAATGGAGATTTGTGGACTGGCTGTTTATCAGCTCTGCCTGCTGCAATCTCACATAGCAGCCATGAAAAAACAATTTGACAAGTGGAATTCTCCATCCATTCGTTGTCTCTGTGAGGTGCTAAATTTATGGAAAGAGCTCCTTTGAATGTTTTGTTCTTCTGAAAGCTGCCCTTTTCAAAGAAACAAACAACAGTTCAGATGAATTTTCCTTTTTCAAGTGAATTGTGTATATTTCTCCTTAATCTGGAATAGCGAAAGGACAGTATCCAGTATTTGAAAATCTATAAACTGAAGTTGATTAAGTCTCATGGCTACTGTGCATTTTTCATGCCAGGTGAAAGAGTAGACTGGGACCACCTGGTTGCACTCCAGACTCCCCTTTAACCATCTTCTAGCTGATGCATATGCTGTAGGGGTTGTGTATTGTCTATGCAAAAAATGTTTTAAGGTTGTTTTCAGAAATGACAAAAATTAGGAAATTGTCTTCTTTGGTTCCTGTAATTTTTGAACTACTGGAAGCATATGAATATTAGTTTCAATGATGAGTTTCAGAAGATTATTCTTCCAACAGTTTTGGACCAGGCAGTGTCACAGAGTGGACTGAAATGTGTTAAATCTAGGTTGTGTTCCTTTTCCCCTGCTATTGATTCTTTGAATCCTCTTTGGCAACTCATTTTCATTTCCCTTGCCCTTTGAGGTACAATGGTGCTGCAGTGGTCTGATACGCATTTGTGGAAGGGGGGCTGGAGAATGGGGAAAGAAATATACATTGTCTGCAGTAGGATGCTCGGGAATTTTGTATGGCGTGGAGATCTTCTTCATAGGTATTTCTGCAAGTATTTTATAGGGCTATTTATGGTTTTATCACTTACATATTGCTATACTATAACTATCAATATATTTTATAGTATTCTTTTTCCTCAAACTTTCCCTGATATTGACCAGTCTAAAAACAGTCCTCACAAGACGTTTTTTTCATTCACAGAGATTGGGTTATTAGCTCTTGTTTTGGAATTACCAAATTTCCTATGGTTCTGCAAAGAGATCTGTGGATTCATTTGCGTTTAGACAGCTCTCTCCCATAGATTCAGGGTGATTTCAGAGAAGTTCTCTTTTTGTTTGTCTTTATGTTCAGTTGTGAATTTGGCTTTTTTAATTTTTTTTTTTTTTGAAAGTAGAAAAAGCTCACAGATTAATCATCCTTTCTTGGTAAACTCTAAGGGGATAGTGGGAGGAAAAAAAAAAGGCCAGTTGTGCTAAGGTATGGAACTAACCAAATAAGAAAAAAATGAGGGAGAGCTGATGACATTTTCCTGAGGTAGTTATTAAGAGACCTGTTTGACATGTTTTGCAGAGGAATGAAACCAAAGGCCAGGTCTCTGGTGCATTTTAGCAAATATTTGTATTAGCAAAGGTATCTCGTGGTTTGCAAAGTCAAACCTGTGCCTTGTAGAGGAGTGGTAGGCTAAAGGATAAATTCTAATCACTGTAATCAAATCCATTTAAGACTAATCCTGCCCTTAAAATTAGTGCCATTTAAATCCGTAATTTTCTTTCAGAGTATGGAGAAGCAAAGTTTAATACTGCCTAAAGATCTTAAGCAAAACTTTAAGAAATCATTTGTGTAAATGTAGGAGTTACATTCCTGCCTCTTAAGGCTCTGTTGACCATTTCATTCCAAGTATATTGATAGTTTTAAAATGTGAAAAATTCTACCCTTTGATAGTAATACCTTTAAACAGGTATTAAAAAGTGATATCTTTGAGATAGTATATTGTGAATCTGCTTCACATCAATTTAAAGAGCTGTTAACACAGTTTTATGACTCATCCTTTCTATTTATAAGTAATTCAGGATAATAAAAATAAGCTTGATGAAAATAGCTTTGTGCAAATAAGAAGAATAAAAAATCAGGTGGAATAATGACGAGGGCTAGCTGAGAGTTTTTCCTTTTTCTGAGCCCAGTAATGGATCCTTCATTTTTGTACTGAGGATGAGGACACAAAATACACATTAACTTTCCTATTCTAATGATATTGAGGTGCAGATAAAATTCCTTTACCAAGAGTGTCTGTTCTCCTCTGTCCCTCAATTCAATATCAATACAAGTTGTATCTGAACGCCTCTGTTCAGCATCTATGTTGGTGGCTGATAGATTAGTTTTCCAGTTACAATCTTCAAACAATACTGCAGAATTGGACTGTACAGAAGCTGGAAACCGTATACACTCTATTTCCTTCTAGAGGAAAGTTGTGCTATTTTCCCATTTTAAATTTTTTTAATTTAATTGCTTTGTTTGTAGTCTGCTCATTTTCAAGCTCTGTTTTATTACACAGTATAGATATGGCTCCTTCAAATTCTGCATCCTGTTTCTGAACCATATGTTACCTGATGGATGTCCTGATTGTAGGTCCCATTATTTATAAGACTTGGTGAAGAATACTCTCAGGTTAACTTGCATATTTGCAAAACCATTTGTGGTTAGACTGATTCTTTTCTACCTGACTTCTGTTGTCTGATTTCTATTTGACTCAAATGGCTATTAAAGCAGATTTATTATTCTGCTTTTCAATTATCTCTCCAAATATGCTGACCTGGGCTGGTGGGGGGGGGGGGGGGGGTGTTTGGCTTTTCAGGGTTGTTGACAATGATAAATGGCCTTTATTTTATTCAGATTAATTTTCAGTACTTTTCTCTGTCATTCATAATTGACTTCCACTATCAATATGCTCCATGTATATTGAGTAAGAGCAAGATTGGATTGTCTACAGTGCTTCTGTAACTATCTCTGTTTATAGTGGACTATGTTTCTTTCCAATCCAGTCTTTGAAAGGCTCATTTGGGAAGACTTTTAAATGACTTTACAGATATACTTTTTTCTTTTTTTTCTTTCAGTTGGAAAAAAATCTTCACTTAATGAGAAGTCATCGGATTTTCAGGTTTGACCTAGTAAGGAGGAATTGCAGGTCAACACTGATCAGTTATATCAAGGGAGTTAGTTCCTTCTTTTTTGCAAAATGCTTACTGAAAACCTGTTTTTTTGTTGCTATACACTCTGTATTGAAGTACAGTTTATGTAAGAATTACTCTGTACTATAGGTGGTTTTTTTAATATATTCATCCTGATTAATTCTTTTTAATGATAGCTGCACAACAGGTAACTTGCCCGGGTTTTGATAATGAGTTTTGGGTTTTTGGTTTTTTTCCTAAAGAAGGTTTTTTATATTTCTGGACAGATTCTGAGTTTTCATATAGCTTAATTGCTGCAACTAACACAACAAGAATAAAGTATTTAAAACACAACTGCAATATTAATTTATGGGCTCAAGCACTCTCTCATTAGTTCCTTGGGCAATAGAAAACTGCAGTTTCTGTCTCATCACTCTGATTATGATTTGTAGCTCCACCGACTAAGAGAAGATGAAAGAAGGTAGTCAGTCCTGCATCCTTTTTGTCAGTTATCTCCTAGAACAGCATGATAGCTGTGTATTATGCTAATGAGTCATCCTTCTGGTTGTTGGTTTCTCAGCACTTGGGCAACACATAAACCATAAGAAAAAGTAATCAGTGAATAAGCATAGGATGAAAAATGATTGTGAATGTTTTGATTAAAAGGTCAAGTGCAAAGCAGATATGATGACAAATGGAAAATATTTTCTCTGAAATAATAAACAATGAAAATCGATTCCATAGCCTTTATTATAATGTTGAAATTGCATAAGCTAATTATGATAAATGAGGCTAAACATAGTGTACCTCCTGACTGAAGATATTCATACAATTCTGTTGTGCCAACACCCAACGCCAAGTTTGCCAGAGCCATTAATCATCACAGTGATGTGGTATATCCTCTTGCTGATGGGGATAGGGTTTCATATATATATATTTAATATTTTAATGTATGTATAAATATAAATATGTATATAAATTTGTATATATATAGCTTTAATGTCACTGCAGTGCAATCTGTTTTAGATGTTTTCTACAGAGGTCAAATTATTATGTCCTCTTTAAACTGAGAATGGGATATGGATGAAGCCTAGTGACAACCTAGAAACCAAAGTAGTGACCCATCACAGAAAAATGTCATGGTAACCACTTATTTATGAAGGTGTATATGTGATCATACAATCTGTAGGGTAACTGGGTCATCTAAGTTAGACATGTAAGTTATTTGAATATATGTTGTATTGTTAATTTGTCATTTGCAACTCTGAGGAATTTGACTTTGTATTGTAAAGAAAGGTAGTTTAAACATAAACTTTGAAAAGTAATTCTGACATATGCTAGGGCCTTGATAGTGTTTAATATACCTAAGGAAGATAGGGAAAAAGTGATAAGGAAGGAAAAGCATTTGAGAGTTGAATAATGAACACTGGAAAGGCTTTATTGATTTGATAGCAGGTTTAAGCTTTGGGTAGTTGATAGAGTGAACACTAAAGTGAAATTCATTAATCAGAAATATGGAAGAGTGGTACTTAAGCTGAAAATGTGTCGACCTGACTGCCATGTTTTTGAGTGTGCTGAAAAGAGGTAATTCCAAATATGAATTTCTGAAAACTTAGGTACACCACAGTGTAGTGCCATTGCTGTGTATGTCAGGGTAGCACAATAATAAACCTTTCCAGTGATACAAGAGTAATATGTATGTGTGAACATACATAATATCAGTTCATATTTGTGACAATTTAAATACTTCTCCATATAGCCACTTTTTAGAATATTAATAGAGAACAAGAACAGAGAATAAATAAACAAAATTAAATAATTTTGCAGTCAAAGTAGATGTGACTTTATCTGTATAGAGTTCTTCACTGGATCTTTGTGGCTGTGTTGTCAAACATAATTGCATTTCACGTTACAGACAGATTTATTTAAAGTATCTGTTAGGTTATGTGGTAAAAGCTCTTCTGAACACCCCCAGAGGAGCTCAGAGAGACAACTGCAGGACGGGGACCCCAAATAATACCGTAACAGCTGCTCCCGGGCCCATCACTGGGGTGTAAGACACATTATGGGATGCAGGGGAAAAGCAGTTTGGGATTGCACAGGACTTATTATGGGATGTTTAGGGGAGGAACCTTTGGGAGGGGTTTAGGTTATTTGGGGAGGAACAGGTGTGGGAAAATAAAGGGGTGAGGGAATAAAAGGTCTCATTGCATGTAAATAGTGGGCTGGTCAGTATGCTGGTCAGTCCAGTTTTGTGTGAGTGCGCCGAGTGTCTGTGCTCTGTGTGGCCATCCACTTATATATGTATATACATAGTGTACATGTGCCCTCTGTGTGCGCATGCCTGCTGGGAACACACCTTCAGCCTTGCCGCTGGCTGGGCTTGGGGGCACGGAGCTGCAGCAGCTTCACCCCTCTCGGGCTGTTAGATCCAGCGTGACATCTCTTTCTCTAACAGTATTAACCTTCAAAACTGTCATCAACTGCTATTAAAACTCATCATTATGAAAAATATATCACACAATGATGAAAACAGAGACCCATACCTCATGTAGACCCTGTGTATGTAGGGTCCAGTGATGGCATGAACATGGAATTCCAGAAGTCAGAAAATCAAAAAATGCATTTTTATACTTCCACTATCACCTTGCATAATTTTACATAATAAAATATAACTGGATAAAATACATATTTTTTATTTCTTCTATATTATTTAGGTCCACTTTACTTAATTTCCTGGTAGAATTTTCAGAACAACTCATATTGCTTCAGGGTTCTGTTTATTTACGGAGAATCCTACAACTGGAATATACTACTATTTTAAACTCTGCTTTTAACCCTAACAGTCTTTGTTTCAGTGCAGGAAGGATTAAAATTGCTAATCCATGAACATGACAAATTGCATTTCATTTTGAAAAAAGCCTAAGAAAAGTTGGCCAATGTTCTCCAAGTTATTTCAATACTTAAAACTGTAGCTGGGCTTTTAGTGAGACTTTGAAAATCACCTACATGGCACTTGCGAATTTCGAAGGGAGATATGAAAGCACTTATCCCTGAGATTTTTTAATGTGCCTATTCTGTCTATAGATACCTTTGAAAACCTTCATCTGAGGCATTTTTCAGATTTTTTACTCATATTGCCTGGTGAAGTGTTTTATATTTTCTCCCTCTGTGAAATGATAGTGTGGATGGGAGTGCGGGCATTACAAATATAGCACTTGACCTGAAAGGACGAACTCTCCATTTCTTTTGAGCTCATTTTGTTCTTTTTCTTCTCATGGGTTTCATTTGGCCTCCAACTCATGATATTTGCTCTTGGAGCTTCATGGAAAATGTATTTTCCAGGGTCAAGGCTCCTGTTGTAACCTCCAGGCACCTCCGCTGTAGCTTTTACTTGGCTTCTTAAACAGCTTTGGTGTGCTGTACTACAATAACCGTGTGCACTTTTCGTCTCCGCTGCTTTTCCACTCTCCCCCGGGGTCGTCTCAGGTTTCCCAGAGCAATATGCATCAAACAGTGCCTTTGCTCTTTCAAACACTTTTTTTTTTCCTGGTTTAGAGATAACTGTGATATCATCAGAATATGAACACTTTTATAGTATTTAAACAACTTAGGAAACCTTGGATTTGGCTCATGAAATGGCTTGAAGTGATGTGGTCCACTTTAGGCAGTGTAATTTCTGTCAGCAACCATATTAATACAGTTTGAGGAGGTTAAATGGAACATTTAATCTTTCTCTGTTGTTTACTTGCAAGCATTTTTTTTGTTTTCTGCTGCTTCTGGGCTTATACATCAGCTTGTGTCCTCTTGCTGTTCCTACGGAGAAAGGCCCTCCCAGTTTGTGTCCTCTTATTGCAGCTGGAGTGTCTGTGGCCTTCGACCCAATGTCTCTTCAGAGATAGCTCTTAAATTAGATTTTCTGCCCTGATGGTTTCATTTTCCTCTTATTTTTACCAGTTTTTCTCTTCTCTAAGACTCCCTCTTTCTCTGAAGTCCTCAGGAGCGCAGCCACCCTAGTAGTCTGACCCAAGCCTTGGGATGAGGAACAGTCTCCCAAGACCCCTCTGTGTTCTCCAATTCCTTCCCTTTCATGGAGCAGGATGCAGGTACATCTAACTGCAGGTTTAAGCTCTTACACTGATGGAGAAATGAACACAAGCCTATTTAGCCTCAGGGAGAGGAACTATGGTGAGAAGTAGCTGGTGAGAAATTCCCGATTCATACTCTACTCCTCTTTGAATCATTTTACTGAGCTGGAGGGTGAGCACAAGGTGTCCAGAAAAGTATCCGTGGATCCACAGAGGCAAAAGTAGGGTGGCAGATGGAAGATCAGGGCTGGTATCAGCAAGAGCAGAGTTTACCTGGACTGATACAAATGAAAAGAAGATGTGACAAAAGGAGAAATTATAAAAAATTTAGAAAAAAAATGATGGATAAGCAGGGTAATGAAGGAAAAAAAATACCCCAGAGCATTCAAAACAGCGGAGTGATCCTGAGACTTGTGTGAATCTGTCAATAAGGAAGGAGAAAGGTCAAGGTACACAACAATGGAAATAGCTTTTCTTAAATAGAAGTGAGTGTGAACAGGAGAAGAAAATCAGAGGCATAACCTGGATGAGAAGAAAAAAATTAGTCACTGACATTGGAGATGAGGGAGGTGTCTCTAGCCTGAGCCAAGAGGCTTGGCATGGAGGGAGAGCAAACTGGGAAGAGGGATCCCTCTGTGTAGGAAAGTCAGGATGGAGAATCAGGGGGAAAGTGATGCCTGGTTCAGAAATTTAAAATTATACTGAATGCATAAGACATCAAAATAGACAAAATCTGAGGAAACATATTTTAATTAAAATATTTACTGTACATTACGGTGTTGGGAAAGGACAGCTAGTGGTGAAATCAACAGGCCATGTTAAACCACTTTTTTTTTTCCCCCTTGAACAAGTATATATTAAATAGAAAGTCAACTATGAAATGAAATATGCTTTCTATTCAGTTGAATTCCCTATTTATCAGCCATTTCACCTACCATGCCATGTACCTCATATACAGAATCAAAATTACCATCTGCTAAATCAAATGCAAAAACCAGTGAATCAAATACATTGCGTAGAAAACCAAATCAATATTAAATCAAATGCATTCAGAACCAGTGAATCGTCCGCTTTTAAGTTTTTTTTGTATTCAGATATAGAGCTCAATATCCAAAGATAAATGTATTTGTTTACATATGTACACATCCTAAACTATTAACATTTATCTTTCAGTTACATCTAGAGATAACTGAAAGCAGCTTAGTGTGGTTCTAAGACTGTCTGATATATTTTTTTAAACACTTAATAACATGTAAAGGTAGTAATATATTTTGAAAACTGTACCAAGGTATTTACTTGCTCAGTTTTAGCCAACGTAGTGCTGTAGTCTTAAAACACCAGAACACTGTAATTTTTTTTCCTCTGTTCTGTATTTATATAGTACCATGCACTAGGAGAATTCTTTATTACTTTTTATTTGATTTCAGAGAGAACATAATGCAGAGGTTTAATCTTTAGATCAAAATTTCACTTAGCTCCAGAGGGCATTTTTAAAGTGTATGTAGCATCTCCATTAGCATCTCCATTTAAGGTTGTATTTTGTGGGAAACTTTTCTTTGAAAAAAAAAAGCCCCTAAGTGGTTAAATTTTAAAAGAATGCTCACCCAGGTATCATTGCTACTGAACCTATAAATCCTTGTGAAATGACCTCAGGGATAAAGCCATACAGCACTGTAGTAGAAATACCTGAATGAGATGTGAAAGGCCCTGAATCTGTTACAATATACAGTATTGTCTTAGTGGGCTCTGGCGTCACTGGTTAGCACTGGTGGGAGAGCAGAGCACATCTGTATTGGATCTGGATCTACTCCTCCCATGAGTTGTACAGGCTGCTATTTGTTGTACCCTACCGTAAATTCATATTCAGATTTTCCTCAGCTGTTAATTTTCATCTTAAATTTGTCTAGGGAAAAGCGAAAAAGTACGAGGAACAATACTTCTGTTAATACAGAGAGAGAGAGAGAAAGTATTTCCAGCATCACAGAAGTTATTAAAATAAACAGCACATGTCGCAAAGGAATTCTTTTATATTTCTTTACTATATGTATTCAATATCTCAAGAACCTCTGTGAAATACAATGTATCTACTATTTATCTAGCTTTTTATCCTGAGCTGTGTGCTCTACTGTCCTCATTTGTGCAGTGAAGAGCTGGAAGTTCGACAAGCGGGTTTTTTATGTTGTAGGTTCCTTTTGAGATAGTAAGTAAAATACATAATAAAATAAGGCCACTGCAGAACAATTGTATGACGTGGAACGGAGCTTCTAAGTAACACTCACCTGATGATTTCATTTCCCAAAGCCAATGTAAAAGGCACAGAAGAAATATTCCCAAATTTTTGGCGAATGAAGTATATCCATCATCTGTTTGATACCTAACTTTGATAGCATTCTTTAAGAATAAGGAATGTAATGAATCCTTTCCTGCTTATCTGATTTTTATTCTCAGTACCTCACTGAAAGACCATTTTTAACCGTGTGTTTTCCTTATATATGCTGTCATTTAAATGGAGCATACCTTCTCTTTCCTCTGAGTTTATTAGACTTTCTAATAACTCTTTCAGACAAATGTGTTTGTATGTATCCTTTGTATAGAGTGTATCCTTTCCACCATTGACATAGATGATCACTGAATTATTTGGACAGTACATATATAATATTGAAGTACGGTATGTATTTTTCAAAACAGCTTGGACCATTAAGTACTGTAGGTTAAAATAGTTCTTTTAAAAATTAGTCCTTTAGGTAATTTAGTGCTTTTTAGAACATTTCCTTCTTGATCCCTAATGAGGTCAGTAAAACCACAGAAAAAATTCTCTTAACTTTGCTTATAATTAAAAGTTTCACAGAAGTCCTGGATGGAGACCTCTCTCTCCCTCTGAAACAAGCAATGGGTTGTGATTGTGGAATTTTTTTTCCCTAATGCTCGTATGCAATTGGCTGTTTTCCCTGCTACCTGGGAGCCTAATTTGGGATTGAGGTTGTTATTACTGGACCTGCTCCATGATGAGTCCTTGCTGATGAGAGGTGACTTTGACAGTCCCACTGAGTGGACATTGCAGCTTTGATATTTCCAGCAGGGGACAGGGGTTTGGAAAGATACTGCAAGACATCTGTTTGCATACAGCTCTGGAGCAGTCTCTTCTGCCTATTCAATTTTTACATAATGCTCTGAAGGCGCATTAAAGAAATTGCTAGGAGAATGTGATAAATCTTAGTCAATTTAAGTGGCACAGACAAAGTAACTTCTCCTCTAGTAAGGACCAAAATAGTACAAAAGGTTACAGGTGAAAATTAGTGCCCCAAAATTATATCAATTTGCTGTGATGTCTTTGTTGCCTTCCTATAAAATTAAAAAGCTTCTTTACAGAAAATTTTAGGAATTCCCAGATTGCGTTTTGGTATTTTGCTGCCTGTGGGGCAGAATAACAGTTGTGGAGAGAGTTTAATTCTGCTTCTCCTGAGTCAGCCTTCGTCTTAAAGGTGTTCAGTCTGGGCTAATGGTTACTCTGAACATCTGTTTGTCTCTCTTTTTCCTGGCAGGCAAGATGTGTAGCTTAGAGTACTCCTAAACTGCAGTGAGGACTGGTGATGAGAGTTTGAACCTCTTTCCTTCAGCCTCATTTCTCACTTTCTCCCTGAGTTATTACAGTGCATGCCTGTCTACACCAGTAGCTGCCTTAACTACCTGGAAGTACAAGGCCGAACATCTTCAAACACGTGAGCAAGTGATGTGACGAAGAGAGATGTCTTGGCTCAATTCCAGAAGACAGTTCAGAACTCAGGATCTTAAAGGTAAGATCAGAAACAAAGTTCTGTGCCTAACATGCAACATAGGTACACCTGAGATGTCCAAGTTGAGAAACGTGATGGTAAGGACTCCTCCTTTGTATTTTTTCATGCATGTGAGATGCTACATAAATGCTGTAAAGATGCACCACCCTAGCTAGCCATTCATCCTGAGTAGAAGACTCAGCAAATTGACTGCTGACTGCCCAGAGATTACTTGCCTTGATAAAGGGCCTAGGTTCCAGCAAGAATGAGAGGCTACAGATGTCTGGTGTGTCGCATTTCATGGGATGGCTATAGACAGCTTCCTGCTCAATTCATGCTTGGCATCCCTGACTCTCTCTTAGCTGTGTCTCTATTTACCTAAATAGCGGATGTGGTCCTGGCCTATAGGTTTGACTGAAGTTGTGTAGGAGTCTGTAGGATGCCATAAGGCATTTGCTTTCATTAGCTGTAAGCTGTTACGAGCAGAATCAATGCAACTGTGTCCTGTGTTTCTGTTCCTTGGCTCCCTTGGTCCCCCCAAAAGGGGTAGCGATACTCCCTGCTCACACAGACAGGCTTATCAGAACTTGTGAAGCTCAAGGGCAATTCACTAATGAGCACTGCAGAAACCAGAGTGTGAGAAGTTGGGAACAGGCAGTGCATGCAGCCACATGATGAACAGTGATGGTACAACAAACTGACGACACGGCAAGCAGTGGCTTGGGGAATGCAGCCACAGCTCCTGTGGGGAAGAGGAGTTTATGTCCATGGCGTGTTCATTTTTGTGTTCATGGCATGAACAACATGGCGGGGGCTGGCTTAAAATGGCACTTTAACTTACAATGTTTAGTTTTGCAACGTCAGTGCCTTTCTTTTGACAGATTTTATATTTTATGTACTAAAATTGTGGAAGGGTCCTGATTTTATTCTAGCAAAGTCTGTATTCTTCATACAAGGAGATGTAAGATGTGTGCAGAACAACTCAGGAGCCCAGGTCAGTAAAGGGGAGTCAGAGTTCTTGGGAATGTTGCATATTAAAACCTGTTCCACAGGCAAGATTCAATAATGTAATATTTAAAAAATGAACGGCAAGTCAGGAAGAGTCTTTCTTAATATGGCAGGCTGCTCGTGTAAGGCTTTTATTGTCTGCTGAGGATGCTGGAGTAAATTAAGAGAATCAGTCTTTTGGGTGAGGGTGCTGAGGCAAGGCACTTTGTTCAGGAGTAGACCAAACCCTTAGAGTCAGATGTGGCTCTCCACAAAACTAATGTGATAGTGCTATCCACTTTTCACCTCTAACATTGCCCTGTTTTCTGAAATGATAATGTAGTTTTGAAAGAAAGTCAAGTACATTTCAAATAATAGGACATATTCTTGTAGCTGGCAGAATATACTTATTCTAAGAAATACTCAAAGTAAAAAAGATCCGTAGCTATAGACTGTAGGAAGCTCATTATTAAAGGGAAAGAAATTCTACCAATATCCAGGATACTCAGGTTTTGATCAGTTTTCACAGTCTGGGAATTTTACTGCTTCTGCCATTCATTTCAGCTGTGTTTGTGTGCCAGACATTTAGAAGCAAGTGCTGCAAAATTAAAAGGAGAAAGACAGATAATATTGAAAAAGTCTGATCAATTCCGCGTTTGCTCTTCCTTCTGAGCAGAAGACTTAATATGCCCATAAATTAAGATAAACTTGACTGGATACCATTGCTGCTAGTTCTAAATTAACAGATGAGAAATGTGCTACAACAGCATCCCTTCTGATACCACCTAATTTAAATTAATTGCCTGTCTGTGAGTCCAAATCAAAAATTAAGAATCAAACTAAGCCCTCAGTATTAAGATTGCACCTAACCTATTTAATCCTGGAAATTGTTCTTCCAGAGCTCAGCTTCCAAGGATGACTGCTATGAAGTTCTGTGTGGGTCGTGTTTCCAAAGAAAACATTGTCCTCTCTTCACTTCAGCATCTTCCTTTATGGAGACAGTGAGCTGTAGCATTGGTTTTTTTATCCTCATTTTATCCTGATGGTCCCAGTGCTTTTATGGTGATGGTGTTATTCTCCTTACAGCTATGCACAGCCCCAGCCCGGACAGCCCTGCTACCCAAGAACAGTCCAGAGCTCTTAGGCAGAAACATGCAATTTTTTAACACACAAAAAGAGTTTGTGTGTTCTGAAAATGGGTTTCATTTTAGGCTATTTCCCTAAGATACAGTGAAGGGGAACGAAGAAGGACTAATTGCTGGTCAATAAGCCTCAACAACAGATAGCGTCACCGACTCACAGAAACACTCGGTGCTTTTGGGATACTGGAGCTCCTCCTGCTCCTCCTGCCTGGATTCTGAGTTAGTGTCTACACAGAAGAAACATAATGGTTAGTGAAACTCCAGGCTAAGCATTTCATGCTATATTCTCTAATGACACGAAGTGAAGTTATCCAGAGCATGAATGCTTTTCACGCATTTCATTCTTAAGGAAAAATTTTGGTCGAGACCTTCTTCTTTCATCACAAACCTGGTTGTATGTTTCTTTGCTCCAACACCTCCAAAATACTTGCATCTACCCATGTTCCTCAAGACAGTCTAGCTGAGGAGTTCCTTTCTTTTACTATTTCTTCTATACTGCAGTCATGCTTTTCTTCCATCTCTGAATACAGGCAGCAGTGACAAGTGCAGAGCAGGCAACAGCCCTGCAGTACTCATGAAGAAGTTAACTAATGTTTTGCTTGTTCTTGTATGGTTAAGTGGCCAAAAATTCCATTATTTCTGTCTTCTTTCTGCCATCTTTGTCCTCCCTCCCCTTTCCTTTTATTTCAAGACCTACACCTACCTTTTATACATGTTCAGGTGTTAATGTTCTGGGTGCTGATGAGGCTCAGATTCACCTGATCCACAACAAACTCCCTGAACTAACTCAGGGGAAGAAAAGCCCATCATTCACATGATAATTATTGCCTGCATGTGCAAAGGAATATTGACTCTTCTCTACCTCACCCAGCTGGTTTAAAATCTTTCTGCGTCAAACTTGTCACACGTGTGCTATACAGAAGAGAGCTTGATCTCTAGATCAATGCATTTTACAGCTTTGTCTGATACCTCATGATGATATATTCTGAAATTGGGTTTCAAACCGAGGATTTCCTGGGGTTCATAATCCATATTCTTGTGTTCTGATTACCCATTGATGAGAGTTTCAGTTTATTTTCAGAGATTAGCCTAGGAATGCTGCACATTTATAACAAATGGTGCATATTTATGGAGCATGTTTATAGGGAGAGCATGTTTATACCAAAGCAACTCATCCGCTTGTAAGGCACTGCACTGTCATAGCTGTCCTGCAGGACTTCAGTACAAGAAGTCCATGGCTGGGGTGATGGTATTGATTAGCATCTCCGTGTGGTTGATCGGGGAATGGTTTTCACTAGTGATGTGGTTTGCTCAGTCACAGATTTGATTTAATAGATAAGGGATCTGAATTAGTTGATTGTGATTTTGATGCAGTGTGTAACATCTCTAATTTGATAGGTCATTAATCTGCCAGGTTTAACTAAGTAACAAATTGCAGCTTTTGTCAGCTCCAGAACTAAAAGGAGGTGGAGTCCGGACGCTCTCTACCTGCCATGCCCTTTCTCAGTTATTACATTGTTCAGGTGATTTAAGCTTCTACGCTGTGATTCATTCCTTAAGGTGCCACTGTTAAAAGCAGGTATTTAATGCTAAGCGGGACTACATGAGATATGCTAGTCAGCAATTCTGTCTTGAAAAGTAATGTTTCCACAAACAGCCCAGTACTTCCAGGAATATCAATAAACATGGCCTGCTGAAAAGATGTTCCTAAATCTAGATGCACCTACAGCTTTCTCAGTTTCTCTGGTCCTACTCTCCTTACTAAGGCAGAATTTGGATTTGATAGCAATGTGTTTTGATATAGGCTCACTTGGTCTGAAAAATAGTTTACTTTTTTTAAAAATATAATTTTAATAGCTTTTATTAGATTAGTTAGATGCATATGTGGCTATTTGTCTGACAAAACCTCTGATTTCTCTGAACACTAACAGTTTGTCTTTGTATGCACAACTGAGCATGGATACTTCTAAATATCAGTCAGTAATTTTAAAGCTTGTCCAAAGTCTGGTGCAGTGGAGATCTGTTCCAGTATTGTCACCCAAATTTTCACAGTACTGGCACACTGAAAGTATAACACATTTGGACGATCTGACAGGTCCCAGAGCTTTCCACTCAAAGGCCATTCAACACTCTTCAGAAATGTTCCAGCCAAAATCGTTTTAGCAGGGCTTTGACAATAGAAAGTATTTGCATTTTCTTGAAAAATAAAAGATGTTGACAAATGAATTTTCTAAATATTAATGAAAATTATGAGGGAGAGATGAGTCAAAAATCATTCTTATATGATGTGTATTATCTCCTAGCAGGCAAAAATTAGAATTTTTACCTGAAGGTCATGAGTGATTTGTGAGATTATGCAACTGAATAAATTTCCTTCATTTTTTTATAAATTACCTGTCTTATTTTTTCATTGTAACCTAATGTGATATTATCCATAAATGGGGTTGGTATTGGAAGAATGATAGTCATGCTAAATAGTGGCTAAATCTCTTTGCATTTAAAGAGGTCTAAGTGTTGTACAGTTAAACAATGCACAGTGTATGCAGAAACAAAAAAATAAAGCTAAAGGTGGTAAGTATGGAGAAAATAAATTCACTGGAGAAAATCTGAAGATGAACATCTAACAAGAAATCTGAATGGAAGACACTTATTTTCTTTATACTCTTTTTGCTGGCTTGTTTCTAAACTGAATTTAAGATACAGTTTTAAGTATGCTTTAACTTAGTGAGGGAGCATGAGTATATTTCAGTATTCCAGGAGAGACTTGATCAAAACAAACAAATATTGTAGTGAGATCCAAGTAGTTAGCCGGGGGTGGAGGAGGGTGTGTGTGATTGGATTTCCAGATAAAATGGTCCAAGAAATTTAGAAATGTAAATTCAGTTAGGGGAAATGCATCCCTGTGCCGAGAGCTAGCACAAGCCCTAGGCACCCTTCAGGCTGGCTTAGGCCCTCTGTGAAGGCTAATTAGCTGCATAGCATGAATTTTTGATTCCAGATAAATATGCATTTTACAAACACTCTGCAGAAAAAGAATTATTTATTGGACATGTTTGTGAATAATTTGAAGTATAGGATGAACTCAGTCATTTTCAAAATCCATTTGCAGACAGTTTACAAGTGGGTGGGGAGTAAAGACTGAAGCTTAAGAAATATTTGTTTAAAAAAATCCCCAATTTCTCTAGCTGCTAAAAAAAGATCAAACGTGCTTCATGGTAGGGGAAACAAAGACTTGCACTACTTTAGGGCAGCACAATGTCTCTAAAACCTCTTCGGTGTGCCACGATAAAATTTTTTTTTTTTTGATCGGCGCATATTTTCCCCCTTGGGGAAAGGTATGCTCTCAGTATTGAGGAAGCGTGTGGACAGAGTTGGATCTTTATGGTTTGGGAGTCCAGGGGCAGGCTCCTTGTTCATCCTCTTCTGCTGTGGGAAGGTTAATAAGAGTCTGACCCCACTGAATCTGAAATTAGTTCTATAAAAAACGATGGCATAAAGATATTAACTTAATTTTTTTCTTTTCACTATGCATGAAGTAAACCTTTATAGCTTCCTGATAAATGTTATGGGATACATGTCAGGATGTATATGTTATGACATACATGTTGAATGTACACGTATTCGCGCATTGCCACACATGCACTTTGGTAAGAGGCGTAAGACCAGCATACTCCTTTTCAGGCTGAATACAGAGCAACTGGGCAGCTAATTTTTTTATAAATCAGCCTCAAAGCACAGGTTCTTCTAGTTTCAGGTATTTATCCTAATTTCTAACCGTAATTAATTCATGGCTCATTTATACTCATTTGTCCGTGTGCCAATTTTTTTGCTGGTTGCTTAAGTAATTTTTCTCTCCCTTCATGTTTACATACCCAGATATATTTATAGGGAACAGTCATATCCCTTCTTAGCTATTGTTTTGAGAAGCTGAACAAGCCAAGCTCTTTTAATCTCTACTTGTAAAATAAATTATCATTTATATTGCTCAAGCACAATTGTTTGCTATGAGGTTATTTTTGTTCTGGTCCGTGCTTTAATTATTCTTTGACTTTCTTATTTGTTAGGAACAAACAATAAAGAAAAAAAATTGAAAAAAATCACAGGCGGTATTTTCTGTGCCAAAGCAGGCCTGGGACCCATGACATCGTGTATGTAAATGACAGCTGGATAAATGTGTGCAAAAGCTGATACACTTATATTGCTAGAGTGCATTTGGGATTGGCTTTTTTAATACATAACAGTACAGTGGATGTTAGAAAGTGGCATTTGCAAATTCATACCAGGAAATGCCAAGTCAGGAAAACGGCTCCTTTTAAAAGCTAAACTGAGTAAGTTATATCTTTTTGTGTCAATTCAGCAGGGAAAATTTCTGAATTACGTAAATGTAGAGACTACTTACTGCAGATACAAAATTGTTTCCTCACTATATGTTAAGCTTGCAGTGTATTTGGTGCTGAATGAATAGTAAGATTTCCCTTCTGGTGGGTATTCCAAACCTTTAATGTACATGTTTGCTCCTAGATGGGGACTTGATTGCAATACAAATCCTAGTGTAGAAAATGTCTATAAAGAAATTATCTGATTTGGTTTGTATTTGAAATTGCTTTCTTTCTGTAGGCCAGATAAAACCAAAACATTCTAAAATTAATGTTTTATTTTGGGAATGGAGTACGCAACTTTCGTCGACTGGTGGTACAAACCTTTGTGCAAACTGCAGTGCACCCTTGTCCTCTGCCAGCAGTTTTTGCCAGTGCTTCCATGTCACTGGGGATGCAGAGCATTCTGTCTTAGGCATGATGGATTTGATTGAACCATAGCAATGCTCATGGGGCAGAATGAGCAGCTCAGAATTACAGCTCTGTGAGGCTCAGTGGACATCTGATTAATCTATTGATGTTAATCCTCAGGTAGAACAGACTTTTCCTTGGGTGTGTTTTGTGCTATCCTAGTGCAGTGCAATGTCACGCAGTAGCAATGGAACAAATATTGTGACAGTTATGTGGGATGCTCTCTGGAGTTAAACCTTCTACTTGGCAGAAATTAGTAATGCCAGTGAAGCTTCAGGCAACAGCACCAAAGGGCTTTTTTTTTTTTTTGATGGCTTACTCCTTCCAGTGTCGTCTTCCTTGGCCGCTAGCTGTGCTTCTGGCTCATCATAAATGACACTACTTTTCTTTTGAAATTCATAAACTGGAAGAAGTAAGATTTTGGACACCACAATTGGACACAGAAAATAGCCCAGAACCAGAAATACTGGGATCACTCTGCAGGTACCTGCAGTGTGTCTGTACGAGCCAGCCCAGCTCGAGCCATAACATGGCCATGTTTCCCAGCAGTACGCTTGATTTCATTGCCTCTGAGTTGATCAGAAGGTTTATAACTTTCACATAAATGCACCTCCACATGTGGATGGTTACACTATTTTCAAAGGCTTGCACAGCACCATACCGTCATGTGGATTTATCAGCTCAAAACTGCAAAGGAGACATTTGGACTCTGCAACAAACTGACAAATAAATTTGTAGTACAAAGGAATTTTTCAGGTGACACAATAAAAGGATGCAGATAATTAGAAAGAATCACATATCTTCTTCCCTTCCTCACAATTTCTCCAATATTCAGAGTAGCTCAAACTAGAAATTCTAATATCTCATAAGTATGGGCTATGTGTAATTATAATAACACCATATTCATTTAAATGTCATCTACGAAATCTTTTAATAACAGGAGGTTGCAATAAAACTTAGATAACAATAAATAATTATTCAAGTGCCTCATCTTTACCTGTCGGTTTAGACACTTTCCTTGACCTGCTTTTAGATCCATGCTTTTAGGTCATTCACTTAGATTCTTCTTAGTTTGTGTGTCTTTAAATATTTAGATTTCAATATGATGGGTGAAATTCAGTTTGAGTCATAGGTTAGGTGGGGATTAGACAGCAGGATACTCAATGTTGTCAGCTCTCTTGCGGCTTCCACAGTAACTGTAAGTCCACAGGGATGCTCCTGGAGCCGCTGCTGCTGCTTCTTTCCTGGGCATCAGAATAAGGAAGAGATTGCAGATATTTCCAAGGAAAAAAAAAAATATTGCGCAATTCCCAGATGTTAGAACTTCACTTAGCAGCCATCATAATGAAAGGAAATTGGAAAAGAAGCATAAACTCATTTTCTTGTGATGGGGATGCCTGGTGCTGCTGAGGGCAGCGCTGGTGCACCTGAAGGCCTGGGACTTAAGAACATCTGCTTCCTGAATGACTGAACTCAGATCCTAGGAAATATTTGCCTAAGGCTCATAATCTCATGTTTAGTTTTTCGGTTGACCCAAGAATATGCTATTTTCGGAGTCATCTTTTGCATTTGAATTTTAGATGTCTGGGTTTTGGTTTTGGTTGTTTGGAAGTGTTTTTTTGACTAGCATGTTGCAATTTTTATTGTCTTCTTTGTTTTTCTATCTCATATCCTAATCTACAATGAAAGGAAAGGTTTTTGATGAGCAAACAAGGACTGATGGAAGCTATAGGAGTGATGTTGTTGTAAAAGCGGATTAGCAGCCTGAGAAATTTGTCTCTTTATCGAACATTTCACTGAAAGACTGTGATAAAATTGAAATAAATTCCTTTTTTTCTCCTTTCTTTTTGTTTGCCAGCATCTGTGCTAATTGTTTAATGAATGCCATTATTTCATCTTGCTGTACCTCACATCATACTACACCCATCATACCAAAATACCATATAACATACTTAGCAAGCAAAATACTTAACGTACGAATTTTTTACAAATGGGCAGCATACTATTGAGCAATCCCGAAACATCAATACACTGTACATTGTATTAGGCTTCAGAAAGGTCATCAGTCTAAAAGAAGTAGAGAATGTCCTGCAGATTTCCAGTTCTTGCCTTGGCATTAGCAGCCAGCCTGTCAGACCTGGCCTTTAAAGAGAGATCTGACCTACAGTGAAACAGGCGGTTCAACGGGTGCCTCAGCGGAGGGAGTCACTTGATAGGCGGCAGATCTGCAAGCTTCTAAAAATACTTTATTGAGCAGCCTTTTGTGCTGGATGCTGTATTCGTTGAGTCTTAGCCATCGCTTTCGTTCAGAAATACCTCTGGCCTGATTCCCTTTCTATACTCGTGCAGCCCTACTGACTTTGACAGTGCTGCTCTGAACAGCAGTGTCAATGAATTAAAGAGCAGATACTATATTTCTAAATAAATGTGTGAGTCAGCTCTGAAAACATTTTGCTATAGGATGGGCAGTCGATCGGTTTACTCAGAGTGAGCTGGGTCAGGGTGCATCAGCAGCCTCATGCTGATTCCTTCTCCAAGCATTTTAGCCGATGGAGCAGTTCACCCGACAGATACTTGCTCGTGTGCCTATATTCTTGCTCTGCAAATAGTCTCATTGTTTCCACGGAGTGAGGTGCTGAGAATTTCTCTTGGAGTCTGGCCTGCAGTGTTTCATTTGCATAACTATAAATTAGCCCGCTACTGAGATTATCTGCCCACTTTGGGGAGTATGGTACAGACACCTCTGCAGATTACTTTGCCTCTGGGCGTGCATTTGCCACCTCAAACCAAGTGCTATGTACAGGAAGATAAAAGATGACCTGAGGCCGTGCTCCTCAGTGTGCTACCCAGAAAGCAATGGGAAATGACACTGCTGATGTCTTTCCAACTCTTAAAACTAATGCATCTTCACTGTCCAGCCTGTGAGCCAAAAAAATTAGCCTAATTAGCTGTATAGGGTTTAAAATAAAAGGATTCTTAATACAGGCTTTCCTGGATTTTCCCTCAGAAGATAAAATATTTCTTTGCTAGGAAGAAGTATAAATAGAACTTGGAAGTAGTTAAAACATCTTGTTTTGTTTTGTTTTGATTTTTGCTGATCTTCATTTCAAAAATAGACAAGCTGATTTAAACGTTTTTCCTTTTAACTGACAAGAAATGCGATGTTTTTTTAAGAAATGAGTGTTTTATAAAGGAAGTACTGACAAGCTGTCTCACTGCTTGGTACTGCCTGAATATCAAAACAGTTATTTTAAATGCCTGATCTACAAAAGAGTTTTGTTTCACAATACAAAACAAGAAATAATTCTTTTTGGTATGTGGTTTTATTTTTCAAGGTATTTAGCAACCTGGCATTTTAGTGATGACTGCACAGAAAAAGATGATCATATGTCAACAGCAGGCCTGTAGCTGTCTCTCTGTCTTGCTTTTCCCTTTTTTCCTCTCATCCCTGTATATCTCAGATGACCTGATACATCATTATTTTTGTAACAGGAGATAGAACATGTGTCACGCTTCTGACCTTAGAGTAAAATGTGCACTTATTAAAAGTGAAAACAACTACCCAAATACCTCTTTTTTTTTTATAACCTACCAAAATAAGAAGCCCAAATTAATTGCTGCTTCCACAACTTAATGTGAACCGAAACTCTGAACGCAAAATTAATTGAGCTTTTTTAGTATTGAATAACATGGGCTGAGCAGGAGGTGATGTCAATCCTTGATTGCCATTAATAACACCATTATAATCGCCCTGAATATCTCACTGTAGCTGTCAGCAAAGTGATGCTTGTATATATGACTAAATTTGGCATGCTCTGCAAACCCATAGCCACCAGGACAACCAGTCTGGCCAGCAGACTGGCAGGCGTTATCTGAATAAATATGTATTTATCTGAATAAATATATTTGTATAAATATATATATATATATATTCATATAAATATATAAAGCGCCTAGCACCATATTGATAAACATTCTTTGGAACCCCTCTGATGCAGGGGAAGGTGCCACAGTGCTGTACAGTGTATAACACAGGGCATGTGATACGAAATCACATTATGAGTGGGGACAGTGGTATGGTTATTTATGTTTTAAGCAGATACAAGGGCCAGATGTAGCAGCACAACCAGAGTATTTCATTAGCTGACTAGCAGCATCAATAATACAGGGCAATCTTCAATAAACATTTGCTGTTTAAAAGAGTTTTTTTGAAGAGTCAAAAATTTCACAGATTTCAGTTTAATATCATTTCCACCCGAGTTCACCTGCACAGTTAAGCCGAAATGGATTAAGTTGATCTTCTTTTCCTATTATTTGCTTTTTCCCTTTTCTTGCTAGAAGCATCCCGTGAATGAGGAAGTGTCATTCTGGATGAACTTTCATTATATCAGAAAGCCTGATTAGAAAGTAAAGAACAGCTGGGCTACATATTTTATGAGCTTCCTTTGAAACAAAGCTTTTTGAGCGTACTGCTGTCAGTCAGTATTTCTCTGGCTTCTTCAAGTTTCATTTTCTTTCAACCAGTGTGTCTTACTAATAGGGTATAGAGAACTCACCAGAAAAATGAATGTGTTGAAAAACAAGGACCGATTTAATACATACGCTTCTATTTTTTCTTTAAAAGAGATGTCTGGTTTTCTGTCTCGACCCTGGTACTAACCTTGCTCTGTTAGTTGGTCCCTGAAGTACTGGATCCTTCTGCAGCTCCAGAGTTTCAGATCTGGTGGTAGAGGTGTTTCCATCAAAGGACTGCTGAGGATGTATTTATGCTCAGCAAGTAAAGACTTTGCTGGCATCACAGGAGTGATCTTGGAATATTGTTTTGAGCCTGGAAAATTTTACTAAAATAGAGTAATAGGACAATACTGACTTGAGGGCATGCTACTAGACTAGACTCAGGAAATGGAGGTTAGATTACTTCCTATGGAAGAAGGCTTTTCCTCACTTTTTGACAGTGGCAAGTCATTCAGTCTCCTCCATCTCAGTTCTCCCGAAAGAACAAGGGTAAAGGCACATTCTTGCTTATCTCAACTATGTCGGCCTGCAGGAGAGCAGCTCTGTCTGTTGCCCACCCCCAAATCAGACGGCTTGTTTCCCAGTTACATTTTCATTCTCAGGTACCTTCTCGAGGCTGCTGCACTGAAAAAAAAAAATCTATCTGTGTGTGTATTTGGATAAAATAATGCCTGTGAAGAAACAGGGAGATAGCCTAATTTGCTAAGTCTTCTTTTATTCTGCTCCTGTGGCATAACCCAAAGATGGCTACATGGCAGAGATGGTAGGAATGTCCCTACTCTTCTTAGAAGCCAAGTGAACCTCATGGCACAGACAGGGAGATGGTTAAACAGGATATTTTCAAAGAGAATGTCATTGAAGTGTAGTCAAGAGTCAACTCTGCCAAAGCAGCAGAGATATCATCACAAAGCACAGACAAGGGTGTCAAATTCATACACTTCTATATTCCCTTTTTAATTATCACATGCTAATTGCATTTCTTCCATTCACAACTAGAACATCAAGAAGTTGGCTGTAGTTATAAATAAAAATTTCGAATCTTTTAATATCTTTCAGTACATAGGCAAATGGATTTGTTTCCAGTGACTGTGGAAATATTTTGGAAAGAAAGTGAGGTTGCATCTTAAAAACTTGCACCTTAAAATGTTAGGTGATGTTGCACATCGGAGATGGATTAAATCTTTTGCTGCAGGGTTTTCTATTAAGCAGGCCCTTGTCAATATAGAAAACATGGCCAGATATTTTTAGCACACTTTCTCCTGCTGTTCCCCCCCATCTTTTTAGATAAAAGCATTTTGGCTTGGAAGCTTAGCTGCAGAAAATACCTTCACTGTCAATTTTGCCCCTAATGAGCTCTTATTTTACAGGAACTTTAGTTAGTTTGCAGTGCTAAAATTAAACAGCACAAATTCTAAATTACTTGACTCCTTGGCCAACAGCTCCCAGGTGCACAGGAAGAATGCCTGTTTACTTTTGCTTTTGTTTTTAATAGAAATAAATCTGGAGACCCCGTTTTCAGCAAATCACTGTGGCAAAGTTGTTTGTGGCAACTCCTAGTGGTTTGTCACTGACATCTTATAAATGATGCAGTCCCAAAACACTGAACATCATAGTCTTCGTACATATTTTATTGATATTATTGTGTTTCCATTGATTGCCTGCCACTGCAATGGAGTTGTTGTGATGTATGGTCTTCTGCCGCCTTTGCAGAGACAGACTTCTTGGCCTAAAGGACCTATCCAGCTCGGGGGCAGGAGCGGGGGGTGTGTTTTACAGCCTTGTACGCAGCTTGACTCATGAGCATCACCCCATCGAAGTCATTGTCAGGTGAAAAGAGCAGGAAGAGAAAGAATTCTAAGGAGGGGACAGAGAGGTATAAAGGAGGGGTAAAGAAGGATGTGAGTAATTTTCTGAGATTCCCAGAGGCAGGAGATTAGCTCATGAGACTGCTTATGTAGAGTGTATCTGGAGGAGGCATCTTGTTGTTGTTTCACATATAAAGGGTGACAGAGTCTGAGTCTTCTTGAAGAAGGGTGTTAAATGACTTACGGAGTCTAGTTCATGAGAGGCTAAGGCACTGAGGAGATGAGAAGGCGGCAGTAGGAGGGGATTTGTGGAGAAAAGAGAGCTCTCGAATTGCACTGAAGCACACAGGCATATATTTGCTCTGAAGCGCCCACTCAGAAGCCCAACTTCGGATAGCACAAAACAAACAGAAGAGAAAAATATTTAAGATGTAAAACAGAACATTAGTCACAATCTGATGATGTTTGGCACTGCACTGTTTGTGTGCTTCCTTAAGAATATGCCAGTTTCTTCCAGCCTTTCCTGTGATGCAGAAGAAAACATAGCATTAAATTATTTTGTCCTTGCTAACTACATATGTACACACAACATTTTATGTAAACACTAAGTAAACAAGGCAAGTGTTGTCTTTATGAGGATACATAACCATTCACAAGCATATTTTAGTTAGATAAAGCATACTTTTATTTGCTTTCAGAAAAATAAGGGCAAATAAATCACAGTCTCTTGAATTCTTTGTTATAGTTGATCCTGTCACAGCAAAAAGTGTTCATGTCCATCTTTAACATGCTGATCTACAATGCAGTTCAAAATCACTCAGATTTGCAGGAAATTTCTAGATTTGAATTTTAGCTGTGACTAAATCTGTTATTTAATATTATTTTCAAGCTGTATGTTGTTACAAGCACAACCTAAAATGGGAGGGGAGGGCGGAGGTGGCTGAATGAGTACAGCTAACATGCTGTAAAGCAGAAATTTTGTAATGTAATATATGTTGGTAATATTGTAACCACGGTGATGGAATTAGTTAATCATAAAGCACGAACAATGCTGCTATGTCCCTTGTACAGCCCTACCCATCTGAACATTAGGTCTGGGAACAGAGGGTTTAGTCCCTTGGTAATCATTAATGTTAAACAATAATGGTGAAAGGGGATTTTTAATAGAAATAGCGTTACCAAATAATTGCAGGTGTATTTGTGGTACCTATCTATTGTGTGAATTAATTGAAGCAAAAAGTCATACATCTCTCCCCAAAGAAGTTAGTTTTAATTAAAACCAGCAGGTGCCTAGAACTGGTCAAGATGACCCGTGCCGCAGGGACAAGAGCCAGAAGAAGACTGAGTTTGCGCAGAAACTGTGATGAAGAGGATAAGCCTTCATCTTAGGACCCCCAACGACCACCACTAGGAGGCACTGCGCAAGTGCGGGTGGGAGGAGTGTATGAAAATGGACTAATTTAACTATGAAAGAAAGGGCTTATGTAATCAGATGAATATGTATATTTTAATCTATATAAACTGCACGGAAAGGGTATGGGGCATGCACGTTCGGCGGAATTATCCCCCGTGCATCCGACGTCGCAATAAAGAATGCCTGCCTTTTAACACTACATTGGTGTTACGAGGTCTATTCCCGGATTTTCGGTGACAGTTTCTGGCGACCCAGATGGGACTCTGCTTGTGAATACCGACGGATCCGCGGGATCACGGGACCTCCAGCCGGCATCGAGGGATTCTCGAGGAGAACCTCTGATCCCCAGACCGAAGGATTCCAAGTAAGTCCCCTGGAATTTAATTAAGGCATTCTTTAGGTATAATATACGCCTGCTCGTAAATCGTGGTGAAAACCTCGTAGAGTTGGGCTGAAAGGTACCTTTGTGGAAAGTCTCTGCTCGGTGAAAGCCGGTGGAGCGGGGCCCAAGGGGGAGGTCTTCAACAGGGGGTTGAAGTCTCCAGGATCTCAGCAGGGGGCTGGGATCCCAAAAGGGAGCTCCAACAAGGGTTGGGGTCCCTCTGATTAGTGTTTGTGATATAGTGCACAATCACTACCACTGGTCATTTGAAGGATGGGCACCTTTCCGAGTAAAAGACCCATCCCAAAGGACATGCCTTTGGAATATACTTTAAAGCACTGGAAAGAGCTGGGAAAAAATCCTTTAACTCGGAAACAGTTAATTAAATATTATAATCATCGGTGGCCGTTATATACTCTGGATGACGGGAAGAAGTGGCCGGAGGACGGGACACTGTGTTATAATACCATTTTGCAATTAATGTTGTTTTGTAAAAAGGAAGGTAAATAAAAAAAAAATGACATATGTAGATTTATTTTTCTCGTTGAGAAATCATTCGGAATAGCAAAGGCAGTGTGGGATACATCCACTCGGTTCTATGGTAATGTCTTTAAAAAAAAAGGAAACTGCGAAAAGGGTTCAAAGAAATGTTGCGTCGCTTGTAGTGTTGGCAAAGAGTGTTTGAAATATGAGCCTGAGGAGGATGATGTTGAATTAATGGTTGCACCTTGTCGGAGATGGGGAAGTAATGAGGAGAACCGAAAATCTGAGACAGACAGTCCTTCCGTTTCTCCTGGGGGGGGGACAGGAGAATTTAGCCCGGTTTCGGGAAAAACGCAGGGAAGGACAGGGGGGGTAGCGGAACCAGCTCCCCTCCAGGCTCCCCTCCGAGAGGCAGTAGGAAATACTAGTCCGGTGACAGTAAAGGTTCTGTTTTCAATAACTAATTTAAGGTCGTGGAAAGAAGTAGCAAAACTCTTCGCGCGATTAAATTGATGACTTTAGATAAGAAATCATGAAGAAGACCGGGGGAGTCAACCCTAGCTAAACCCCTGGTCACACTAAAGCTAGGGAATAAGGAAGTAAAAATTTTAATAAATACAAGGACCATTTATTTGGTATTAAACACATGTAAAGGGAAATGTAATCATAAATCTGTAGATGTTGTTGGTACGACAGGGTAAAAAGAAAATTAACCTTTCTTAGAACTGTTAAAATTTAAATTGAGAAAACAGTGAGTAACTCACCAGTTTCTATATATGCCTGAATGTCCATTGCTTTTGTTAAGACAAGATTTATTAAGCAAATTAGAGGCACAAATAACTTTAAAAAAAAAAAATAAAGAAATTGAATTATTGATACCAGAATCAAAAGCTGTAGAGGCAAAGGTGTTTGTGTTACAGGATTCTTTTAAAGAGAAACAAATTCCAGAAGAGGTGGAAAACACAGTAATCCCGCTTGGTTTAAACAAATAAAGTTCCGGGACAGTCCAAATTGGCAGAACTGGTAAAAGTGACCTTAAAACCTAGATCCAAACCGGTAAGACAAAAATAATATCCTATTAAGTGGGAGGCACGAAAAGGATTAGAGGGGTTAATCATGAAATTTTTGGAATATGGACTTTTGGTAGAATGCGAGTCAGAATACAACACACCTATATTACCGGTAAAGAAACCTGGGGGACGAGAATATCGACTAGTCCAGGATCTAAGAGCTATAAATCAAATAGTTCAAGATATACACCCAGTAGTAACCAATCCCTATACTTTATTGACATCCCTGAAAGAGGAGCATAAATGGTTTACTGTACTAAATTTAAAGGATACCTTCTTTTGCATACCTCTGGATGCACAAAGTCAAAGCATATTTGCTTTTAAATGGAAGAGCCCTGCAACAGAACGAAAGATGCAACTGACATGGACTGTACTTCCACAAGGATTTAAAAATAGCCCCACAATATTTGGAAAACTGTTTGTCCATGAGAGGCAACATCTGGTCCTTGGAGTGCTGGCACAACGTCTGGGATCCTGGAAGCGACCAGTAGGATACTTCTTTAAACAACTTGACAACGTGAGTAAAGGATGGCTGGGATGTTTGCGCGCCGTGGCAGCGATAACATTGCTGATTCAGGAAACTTAAAAATTGACTATGGGCCAAAAGATGGTGGTATATGTACCACACATGGTAGTAACTGTTCTAGAACAAAAGAGGGGTCATTGACTGTCCCCCAACAAAATGCTAAAATATCAGGTTGTCTTGCCAGAGCAGGATAATGTGGAACTGAAAACCACAACCATCGTAAATCCAGCAATGTTTCTGTCAACGAAAAATCCAACAAAAAATCTAGAACATGACTACCTGCTAACTGTTGAACAAGTCTATTCTAGCAGACCGGACCTGAGGGATGAGCCTCTGGAGAACCCTAATCTGGAGTTGTTCACGGATGGAAGCAGCTTTGTGAAAGAAGGAAGACGAATGGCCGGATATGCTGTTGTCACCATGACCGAGGTACTGGAGTCAGGAACGCTACCTGCAAATACCTCGGCACAGAAAGCAGAACTGGTGGCATTGAGGCAAGCCTTGCGAATGACAAAAGGAAAAAAGGTAAATATATGGACTAACTCTAAATATGCATTTGGTATAATTCATGCTCATGGAACCATCTGGAAAGAAAGAAGACTGCTCTCAGCCCAAGGTTCATCGATAAAACATAAAGAAGAAATCCTTCAGCTCCTGGAAAAGGCGCAGAAACCAAAGGAAGTGGCAGTGATGCACTGCAAAACTCATCAATTTGGTCGGACAACTGTAAACATAGGTAATCGATTGGCAAACAAAACAACAAAAAAAGCTGCTGAACAAGGTATCTTTGCACTAGTACCAGTAAAACAAATAAAAATCCCAAATCTGAAACAAAATACAGTAAATTGAATGAACAATTAACAGAACAATTAAAGGCATCACAAAATACAGAAGAGTGGTGGGTAACACCAGAAAAGCGGGTAACAGTAACCCCGCAAGTCATGATAGAACTTGCGAAAAAAAAACATACACAGACACATTGGGGTGTAGATGCTATAATCTCGAGCCTAAAATCATCTGCAGTGTGTGTAGGAATGACAAGAGTAATGAAATCTATAGTAACTAAGTGTCCAATTTGTCTCAAAAATAATCCTTTAAATCGGAAAAAAGCACCCCTAGGAATAACAAAACAGGATAACACCCCAGGAGATTATTGACAAGTTGATTTTTCTGAACTGCCCAGGCAGAATGAATTCAGGTATCTATTAGTATTAATTAATACTTTTTCTGGATGGCCGGAAGCCTTTCCTTGTCACACCAACAAAGCGAGAGAAATAGTTAAAATATTGTTAAAAAAAATAATACCAAGGTTTAGGGTACCAATTGGCATGTCTTCCGATAGGGGACCACATTTTGTAGCAGAAATAGTTCAACAAGTAAGTAAAATTTTAAAAATAAATTAAAATTTACATACCCCCTGGAGGCCACAATCAAGTGAGAGAATTAAAAAAATGAACCAAACATTAAAAAGACAAATAAGTAAAATTTGTCAAAAGGTGTCTTTAAAATAGCCACAAGCTTTACCATTAACACTTCTGAAAATCAAAATCCAACCAAGATCTAAAGATGGTATAAGTCCATACGAAATTTTGTATGGCAAACCTTATCAGACTCCTTTAATCCCAGGGGATATAAAAATAACAGGGGAAACAAATTTAAAAATGTATTTGGTTTCTTTAGGAAAAACACTTGAAGCACTCTGAAAATACATTGTGCTAACCAGATCGCTTGCTTTAGATACACCTGTACATCAGTATCAACCAAATGATTTCATGTACATAAGGACTTGGAACTCTGAACCACTGCAGAAAAAGTGGAAAGGACCTTTTCAGGTACTGTTAACAACTTACACTACAATCAAAGTAAAAGGGGTGAAACCGTGGATACACTACACTCGAGTGAAGAAAACCCCTTCGTGAAGAGTCATCAATAGAGATCCAGAGACTGCAAAACTGACTTTGAAATATATCTAAAAAGAGTAGTTATTACTGTAAAATGCGAGGAGACTGTATCTCGATCTAGAAACTAATAATAATAGAAGTACTGTTCAGTGTATTAGAAATAAGAACAAAAAACGTTGATTCACTGCCAATAAAAACAAAACAATTAATATACCTCCTAAGGAGGACTCCAGAAAAAAATTTGATAATCGGGCTTATAGAAGAATTTGCAAATTTACAAAATGTGACCCAAATAACTGCATGTCTTCCAATCCCAAGGGCGGTAGGAGAATCAGTCCCATGGGGAAATTCAACAAGACATGCAAGAAAATTGGCTTAATAAAATTTTTAATGGATTCAGGTGGAATATTAGTTCTTGGGTCAAATCTTTAGTCGGTACCGGACTGCTTTTACTAGTAGTAGTTTTAATAATAATACTACTCATTTATTATTATCTAAAAAAGGAACTCACCAACAGAACAGCTTTTAATCAAATGATTATTCAGACTATTGCAAGAAGACAAAACCTTAGTAAGTTGGTTGTAACACTTCCACCACCCTATAGCGAAACAAGTGGACTATAAGTGTAGTGTTATAATTTTAAAAAGTATATTTTAATAATATTTAATCATTATATGATTAAAAAAAAATTAATTATGGAAGTATTGAAAAGATAATTATTTCAAAACTTCCAAAGGGGGGAAATGTAACCACGGTGATGGAATTAGTTAATCATAAAGCACGAACAATGCTGCTATGTCCCTTGTACAGCCCTACCCATCTGAACATTAGGTCTGGGAACAGAGGGTTTAGTCCCTAGGTAATCATTAATGTTAAACAATAATGGTGAAGGGGGATTTTTAATAGAAATAGCGTTACCAAATAATTGCAGGTGTATTTGTGGTACCTATCTATTGTGTGAATTAATTGAAGCAAAAAGTCATACATCTCTCCCCAAAGAAGTTAGTTTTAATTAAAACCAGCAGGTGCCTAGAACTGGTCAAGATGACCCGTGCCGCAGGGACAAGAGCCAGAAGAAGACTGAGTTTGCGCAGAAACTGTGATGAAGAGGATAAGCCTTCATCTTAGGACCCCCAACGACCACCACTAGGAGGCACTGCGCAAGTGCGGGTGGGAGGAGTGTATGAAAATGGACTAATTTGACTATGAAAGAAAGGGCTTATGTAATCAGATGAATATGTATATTTTAATCTATATAAACTGCACGGAAAGGGTATGGGGCATGCACGTTCGGCGGAATTATCCCCCGTGCATCCGACGTCGCAATAAAGAATGCCTGCCTTTTAACACTACATTGGTGTTACGAGGTCTATTCCCGGATTTTCGGTGACAATATCATTAACTCTCTGATCTTCTGCCATTCAGAGCAGGGGGTCAGAATGCTTTGCAGCAGCAGCTGAACAGAGGCTAAAACTAGCTGCTGCGTTATCGATTATCTGGAATTTCTGACTTTTGATTTGTATAACTGACTTTCCCCATATCTGTTTGCAAAGGTTTGCCACTGTAAGAAACTATTTCTCATTACTGATTTTTGAGAAATGTCTCTTAACAAGGAGTGTGGATAACCTAATTCCAAATTAAAAGCATCTCCTTTCAAACTGATTCTATCCATTTTGAAAATGGATTAATTGAATGCCAAATAGGGCAATCCCTTCCTTCCTTCCTTCCTTCCTTCCTTCCTTCCTTCCTTCCTTCCTTCCTTCCTTCCTTCCTTCCTTCCTTCCTTCCTTCCTTCCTTCCTTCCTTCCTTCCTTCCTTCCTTCCTTCCTTCCTTCCTTCCTTCCTTCCTTCCTTCCTTCCTTCCTTCCTTCCTTCCTTCCTTCCTCCCTCCCTCCCTCCCTCCCTCCCTCCCTTCCTCCCTCCCTCCCTCCCTCCCTCCCATGGATGTCCCAACAGGAATAGTCAGTCTGTTCTCATCTCAGGCTCCAACTTCTCCAAATTAAGGCAGTTTTGTCCAAGAATGTTGTGGCATCAGGGTTTCCATCGTTGAAAGGAAGTCAGGACAAGAGCAGTATCTTTTACACTGCAAAATGTACACAACCTCACTTTGTTTTCCAACAGTCAGAGTGGGACGTCAGGTGTTAAGGATTTAAAAAACATTGGCAGAAAGATGAACTAACACTTTTTGTGATTCCAGCTTTCCATAATTTAGTAGAGCAATCAAACGAGAGCCTTTCAAAACAGTGCCTATGCATAAAGTAATGTATTGTGTTTTTTCTGACTCACAAGATTAGAGAGCTTTAAAAGCTTGTTCAGCAATAGCTTTGTTCCCATTTCTTCCAGTAATGTTAAAAATAACGAAACCCTGAAGCCCCAAGCCTGTTCCTGTTTAAATATTGCTGGTGGTCATCAGCTGGTACTTCAGGGGTTCTATTCATTACAATATTTTCATAGAGCCCCAAATGACTATTTTCAAGAGTGTCTGAAGGGCACTAGAGATCAGTAGCAAACAATAAATTAACTGAAAAAGAATTTAACATAACAGTGCAAATAATGGTATGAGTTACACTGACTGTAATTACCATTTAAAAAAGAAAACTGGGATTTACATAGTCTTCTAATAGGCTAAGTTCTCCTCGTAGAAATAGATCAAGCTTGAGAAACAGAAAGGTTCTTCCTTCTTTTAAAAAGACTGAAACCACCACCCCTCCTAACCCCCCAAAAGTGCAACAAACTGGTTTATTCATAAATGTGTTGTCAAGATGCCCAGTGTCCCTGTACTGCTCTGATTGTCAAGCAGCAATGTGGCCTTGTGTTAGAAGGTCAAGGCTGCACTACGCCCTGTGGACAATCTCACTCTCATGCTGAAGAAGACCCAGACACCCCCCTCCCTTGTTGCTGGCCCCCTTCTCAGCTGAACTGGAGGAGGGGCTTCAGTCGTGGCGAGAAAGTGAGCAGTGAGGAGTTTGTTCTCTCTGCCATCGGCATTAGCATAAAAATGACACAGAAATAAAAGTATCTACAGCATTACAAAGGCATACTAATTATACAAGAATAGATCGCAGATGTTTTCTCATGATGAATGGCAGCTCATACTGCAAGGATACTAATTGGTTTTAGTGGTAGCTGTACAGAAATACTGATGAGAGTCACATTAAAATATATATCCAAATTTCTTTTGTAACCTCTTAAGATGATAAACAAATAAGTTGTTCATTGTTTTTGAAAGTACTATTATAGTATGGAAATGTGACCACATCAGCCCAAACTGAGTGATTATAATGCTGTTACTAATGAATGAAGTTTTGTGGTAAGGTTCAAGTCTATAAGCTGGCCTGATCACCAGTAGCAGACTCAGTTTACAAAGGCACGGTGGTTCTGTTCTCATCTGTGACTAACAGCCAGTCATGGGGATGACTTTTGGCCTAATGCATCAGTTCATCAAACTACTGTAAATGTTTGCATCGGTATGATAGAAAAAGACCAAGCTCCCACCTTCAGCAGGCAGTCCTCTGGGCATAGAGGTTGGGTTTTTCTCCAAAGCTCACGCAGAAAGCATCTTATCTTTTTATCTGTTTTTTTTTTTTAATAGTCCATGCCTAACCTTCTTGAGAGCAAAAGTATTTTTTTCTGACATGAGTGATACTGCATATTGTGATGTGTCCCAGTCATATTTCAGTTTAGTTAAACAGGAACAGTGGTGAGCTTGATATGGAAATGTTTTTGCCATAAGTGAAAGGAAAGCTTCAGTTAGTTTATCTAGGATGAAAAAGGAAAACGTGAAAGCTGCATGTCATTTGATTTTGAAAACTGACCTGACCAGATGTCAAAATTATTAAGCAGCAGCATGACAGCCCTTGGATGCCAACCCTTGAAAATAAGACAAGCAAGACAAGGAGATATTGAAATATGTGGACTGAAACTAAAGGCTGAGTATGTGTATATTTTCTTAAAGGGGAAACAAAAGTCTGTCTATAAATATTGGCTTAATCATTTGCTTCCAGCTGTCAGAAATACCAGCTGAAGTTTGCCAAATTATGGGGAGCTGGAAAATTTCAACCTGTAACTTTGATGATCTTTTATTTTGGTTTTCTGTCAGGAAGGCTATCTTGGATATATGTCCTAGAGATTATTTACAAAATAAATAAAGGGCTTTAACAGAGGAGAGCTTTGTTTGCCCAGTCCTTGCTGTGTCCCTTTCTGTTCCCTAACAAAGCATGTTGGTTGCATAGGATGGACTGGAGGTGGGTAAGCACGTGCAAAGGCTTCATTGACTGTCATGGTGCTGACAGTCAAGGTCTGAATGGCTGCAAAAAAAAGCTCTTGTACTTTCTTATCCCATGTACAGGTTATGTACAGTCGCTTGCAATCTCAACCGTGATGTTGGCAGTGGAAACTAGACAAATAATTTATTAATGATAATACATACTGTTTGTTGTAGTTTAACCCAGCAGCTGGCAGCTAAGCAGAAGACAGCTGCTCGCTCATCCTTGCCCTTCCCCCCAGCAGGATGGGGAGGAGAAATGGACAAAAGGGGAAACTTGTGGATTGAGATAAAAACAATTTCATAAGACAACAATGTAAATACTACTACTACTACCAATAATAATAATAATAATGATAATAAGGAATATGCCAAACAAACTATATTCAATACAATTTTTCTCACCATCTGACAACCAATTTGCAGTCCCCAAGCAGCAATCATGGAATGCCATCTCACGAATTTTGCAAAACTCCTGAAAAAGACTGAACTCCCAGAAAAATTCAAACTCCTGGACAAGAGAGGATTCAAACTCATGGAAAAAAAAAAAGCAAATTCCTTCCCCCTGGCCAACCCCCATTCATAAACTGAGCGTGGTGTCTATGGTATGGAATATTTCCATAGGCCAGCTTGGGCTGTCTGCCTGGCTGTGCTCCCTCCCACTCCTGGGCACCTGCTCATCAACTGAATGTGAGAAACTGGGAAAAGTCTTCGATTTCACAACAACTAAAAAAAACAGTGTTAGCAACATTCTTCTCATACTACATCCAAAGCACAGCAGCTGCTGAGAGGAAAACTAACTCTGTCCCAGCCAAAACCAGGACACTGTTCTATTAAGAAAATGTTTGGGGCTTTTTTTTGACCTGCAAAACACTTTATAACCATTTCTCATAAACTCCACCTTTTGCAGACAGGGTGTCACAAGCAGATGTTTATCCAGCACTAAGGAAAAAGTAGGAATAAACACTTAAGTACTTATATCCTTTATTTGGAATTGAATCTCTACTCTGTGACAGAACAGACTGGTTAAACGCTGAGTTGTTCTGCAGTGCTGCTGTTCATTCTATTTCTATTCCAGCAAAACTAATAACAAATGCTGTTTTATATCTGCTGTCCTATTTTTAATTGTTTCTTTGGTGTAATGAAATCTTCATTGATTAATAAAAACATGAATCTTGCATTTTTCTGCAAGATAATTGATTTTCACCATTTATTTTTGAAGCAAAAAAATTACAAATTCATTTTTGATTAAACTTTTTATAAACTATTTTATTTTTTCCTACTGAAAGTTAATTAAGAGCAACTTTTTTTTTTTAAGTATCTCCTAGCTGTAGCATTTCATTTATGAATTATAATTACAGTATTTACCATCTTTCATCACTGATGTCAGTCATCAGCTTCCAGGAACCTACAAGTTCAACATAATCTAATGTTTGAAAGTTATACCCAGAGACTGAATATCAAAGTTTCTATAAAAAGAAAAAGGAAATAATATATGATAATAACATATTCAGCGTGAGAAATCTGTCAAAGAAACAGATTTTTTTAAGTAAGTTTATTACTTACTTGGAGGAACCTATCAGATCCTCTGGGCTTTCCTTTGGGCCTGGTTCTGCCAATATTACTTGATTCAGATCTTGCTAGTGCTAATGTAAATCTGCATTAACTTTAGTCAAGATTAACTGCCTGTACTGATGCAGACAGAAATGAAGTTGGATAGTGTGCAGGAGCCTAGACCTCTTCAGGAGAGGACAAAGAGTGGTTATGATAAGGCACAAGATGACACCTTGCTAATATAGGTTTTGAGCTCATGTCCAGCCAGCTGAAACCATGGAGAGTGGACCTTGTGCCTGTCAGTATGCAGTCCTGTGACCTTACCTTTGATAGTTACCTCACACACCAGAGAAAGAAGGGAAAGGTGCAGAATCCCAACTTCCAGTACAGAGTTTCATGAAGTAGTGATGTTTAAGGGACTAGAGAGGTAAAGAAGTGTGAAACGGGACAAGATTAGACAGACTTTTAAAGCACAACACTTCACCCATTAACTTTTCATCCTGTTTTCTCTCCCTGTCCTGCTGAGGTGGGAGAGTGAGAGAGAGGCTGGGTGGGTGTCTGGCTGCTGGCCAATCCACTACACATAAGAAAGAAGAGTCCCAGGCAATCTGCAGATATTCTTCATACCTGTATGTGATGAGGGTACATGCTGATCTGATGGGTGTCCATCGGCAGAACCAGAGTCAGCATAGCAGTTCCCATTCTGTGCTAGTTGGGACTCATGATTTCTGTACTCTTTCCCTGCTCCACCGCTGAGTCTTCATCCCTGCCTCATTCTCCTCTCATCCTGTCTGTCCCAGGCCACTGTCCTCCCAGCCCTTATGGCTTCTGTCACCTGCTTGCCTCTCTCATTCAGACACTGCTGCTCAGATCTGCGTCTCGATTCTCTCTCAGATGTCTGGTGCCATGGGCTTTGTGCTGGAAGGGAGGACGAAGCACAGAGTGTAACCTGCCCACCCACGCAGCCTTTCCTGCTCCTTCCCATCTCTCTGAAGCTCTTCTTCTAGGTCTTACAGCATGGCTGCTGCTCTTTTGCACCTTCGCTTTGAGGTAGAGCCAGATCGGAGAGACAGTACCCATGGGCACGCAACATCCCCCTCTCTCTGCCATCCTCCTGCACCACAGTGTTTGTGCTGGGATCAGCAGGGTTGCCTTGCTGAAAGGGTGTGCTGGAAACAGACTCCACCAGCGACAGCACGGTAAGCTCCCCTTAAGAGAGATGAACTTTGCTAGTGGGAACCAGGGATCTGGCTTGACCTCTGACGTAATGCAGGTAGTGGGATTTTGTACAGGCCCTCCTACAAAGGCCCAGGAACATATGCTTCACAGTGGCAGATCTTCCAGGAAAACAACGATCTTGAGGAAACCCAGAGCTAGAGAGCCTGCCACTTTCTTTTGTAATATATTATAATGGTATTTGATCTTACTGGTAAAAGGTGTGTCTTTCATTTTAATATATCTGGCTTTAACTTCCACTTCCTTGTCCTTACTATGACTTTTTCATATCTCACTATCTCTCATTTTCATCAGTAGACTGATACCATCCTTTAGCAGAAGTTATCATTATCAATGGTAACATAAATGTTTGATTTTCCACTTAGATCAAGATCCTCAAAAGTGCTGGAGAAAATTAAATGCCATCATAGAAAATTCCATAATTCCAATAAAAAGAAATATTTTTTTTTTTCCAAGAGAAAAAAAAAAAGAAAAAAAGAGTCCTGTGCCATGTAACTAATATCATCTTGGAAGACGTTCAAAGCCTAATGTTGAAAATATGGTGTAAGAATTAATTTCAGGACAAAACCCACAAACCTTCATTCTTTCCATAATTCTCTTGAAAAATAATGTGTTACAATAAAGCTGAGATCTTGCTTCAGATTAAAGTTATATAAAAATGAGAAAAATCCAGGATGCATTTATAGCTGAAAAATTTAACAGATGTCTGTACATCTACTGTAAAAGCTAACATACAATTTCACACACGGTTTTGGCGTAGAGATGGAAGATCAGATCTGTGACCTGGGCAGGCAAGGCAAGATTCAATGTTTAGCAGTGATTGTCTACAGGAAGAAGAGCTCATGGCATTTGGATGGAAAGGTGTATGTGTAGGTAAAGAGGGCAGGTTGTGAAAGAAGGCTGGCAAGGTTGCAGGAATCTGTGTACAAGGCAGAGGGTGTGCACGTGTAAGCATAGCAAAGACAAGATAAAAAGAAGAGCTAAGCTGCACCTCAAAACTGCCTAAAGTCAATTCCTGTCAAACCAGCTTCTCAAGTAGAAGGGAAGCATTCAGGCAGCTTTAGTCTCTCCGAGCACCAACAGGACCCACCAAATAAAGCAACAAAGACATTTTAATCGGCAGTGGATTGTCACAATTTTTGTTTCAGTTTGCCCTCCAAATGTATATCAAGCTATTTCAGCTCCTTGTCATCTGCATGTAGGACAAATATTTCAGAACTCCAGAATCAAAATGCTAATTTGGACAGAAATCTTGACTTTACCATGGAGAGGTTAGAGGGAAAACAAGAGGCTTTATGACTGTGCAAGCAGGCCTGACTTAAATTTCGGACAGGATGGTGATATTGTCTCATGACCACGAGGTACCCAGGAGATCTAATTCCTTTCTCATCTTTGTCACCTCTATTGCTAGATGGGGGGCAAATAATTTCACTCTCTGTGCCTCAGTGTCCCTACCTGTTAATCGATATTAAAAGAAATGGGTGGTGATGGTGAAATAAAAAGAAAAAAGTGGTACAAAAAATAGAAAAAGTCTATTTGATCACCTTCTTTCAAAAGTATATTGACAACCCTGATGACCTAGGTAGGATGATGATAACGATAATGATGAATGCAGTGCAATCCCCAAAGTTATCTCAGTGAGTGGAAGAGACTCCTCTCATTTCAGATCCACACTCCCAGTATTTCTAAGAGCAAAAAGCCACTAGGGGACTAATCTTTCCATGGTAATGTGACATTGTGAAGTAATAGATGCCACTATGTTTGTGTGTGTCTTTGAAATACAGTCCACAAAAATTGACATGCCCATGGTTTCCATTTGGAGGTTTACTTTGCAGAACAAATAGCATGGGAGCTCCCTTGCCCTCTCCTAAATGGGTCAAACTTTACAAGGTCCAAACAGTAGGACTCAGTTGAGCGCTGATGCATGGGAAATTTCTTTCTCATTAAAAAATATGAGCTTTGTGCTCGTTATTCTCAGCGCTGCTGGTTACTGGGATGCTGGGTTCCAAAATCAGCGTTTGGCAGCATCCTGATTGGCAGCTGTGCATTGCAAAAAAAAATCATTGCTTGTCTTCGGACAATCTCAGGAATGTTGTGTCAGAAGAAAATTCGGTTTAAAAAGCTATCTATGACCCAAATCCAAAATTCCAATGCTGGGTTGATTCCAGAGAACTGAATTTGAAAATTTAGGGCTGTGGTTCTGTGTTGGACACATACTCAAAACCAGTGATGGCATAGTGGAATATGAACTGAACTATTATATTGGCAAAAGTGAATGGAAGAAAATAGAAATGGAAAACAATACTTAAGAGAGGCAGATCTTCTGAATTATTTGTCTCATGAACAATGAGTCTGCAGACATGGTGCCAGTCAGAACCATGCTTACAAAATAGTATAACCTTATTTTTACTCACCCTACCTCTGGGTTCCTGAGTACTGCCTGACTGTGACATTTTGATGGGCCTGATACTGCATGTCTGTGATATGAATTGAACAACATTGTTGTAGAGTGCGCCAGACTGCTCTGAGTGTCCTCAAGAGCAATATAGCTATGTCAGCCCAAAGCAGAGTCTGCGTTAGCTAGTGCTGGCAAGTGACAGGTCCTATTAGTGTGCGTGGGGCACAGCGTTAGCGTGTCTATGCTGCTTTTGTCTCTGGGAGAGCATCTCCTTGTGGCATTGCTCTTGGCAATGTGGATGCAGCATCTTGTACGGGTGCTAGTGTAAGAATATCTCTGTGTGGGATAAACACACCCAGAATATAGAGGTATGGAGAGTGTTTTATTTCTTCTTTCTATAGTCTTTAAAATATTCTGGACAGGTTATTGAGTTATTTTCAATTGAATAAGAAGGTGATGAAGTTATAGATAGGTATGTGGGGATATGTATGTCTATGTGATGAACCAGAACTCCAGAATCCTGAAGTTGAGATGCATGCCCAAGTGTTTTTTGTGCACATTTTCCTTATATTACCCGAGGCTCTAGGTTATGTTTTTGTTATAGCCACACAACTGGAGAGGAGAAGGCATAAGGAACCCTTGCCTCCTCTAGCCCCCATAAGAATGGTCATGACTTAGCCCAGTGACCTACATGTAAGAAACCTAAGTCCAGGCAAATCTGAGGCTGACCCTCTTTAAACCTCAGCACACTGACTCCTGAACTCAGGGAGTTTGTGAATGTCTCCTATTCAGAGGCAGCTGGGGTTGGCAGGGTACCTAACAGCCTCTACACCCATAACACTTTCTGGATTCAGGCACCAAAAATATAAAGTAGAGCCTCCACCCCTTGAAGAGAAATACTGTTTTGTGCTCTCTGTTGTGTTGTGTGCCATTCAAGGATGCCTTCTGCCTCTTGCTGCTTCTCTTTTTGCACAGCCCCTTATGTAGGGCTAAGCGAAATGCCACAGTGTAGCCCTTGGCAATTCACCAAATAAAAAAGAAAGGTAAATGTTACGATGGTGTGAATGCTAAGTAGTAATGCACCAAATAAAATGTTTGCTGGTGGAGCTCTCTCACTTGCTGGCAAATGCCATGACCCATATTATTCAGTGTATATTAAACAAGCTGTCACCTAAGCATATTTGTGAAAAATAATACTGGATGAAAAATGCGCTTCAGGTATTTTGAATGTCTGCAACATTTAATGTCTGCTTGCTGTGTTTGCCAGAGCCAGCACAAAGTGTACTAGACTACAAGGACAGTGTCCTCCTGTCAGTTAACGTACCCATATATTGTCAATTCACAGCACGACATGAATGCAGATTGTCCCGTAACTTAAAAGTATTGTACAGCATAGCAAGCTCACAATTTCTGAGCTCTGAAGTACATAATAAAAAATACACTGATAATTGTCTATAAAATAATCAACAATGTTAAAGTATGAATTTCTGGGGTGAAAATTAATGATCTGTGGGGAGGAAGACATGGAAACTTTCCATTCTTTCCCTTCTCCAACCCCAACAAAGTAGGGAAAAAAGGCATGAGATTTGGAATAGATTATAAAATTTTTGACCTGTGGACTCCTAGTTCAAATTCAATTTAGACTACCAGTCAGGGAAAGTAATTAGCTGACAGCTGTTCTGTGACCCACATAGCAGAAATTAGCTAATGAGTGCGGTCCATTTTCTTCCAAGCAGACAGGTACCTGCGTCTCATCCAGAACGCCTCAGTGGCCTCCTGGGTGGTCCCACAGCAGCAAGGACATCTCAGCCACAGAAATAGAACTCACCTCAAGGTGCCGACCCACACACACATACGAGGTCATTGGAAGAACAGTGGAGGAACTCTGCACCTCTTCCAGGGATGTTGGCCTTTCCCTGAGTGTGACACCTTATTTTAAAAATGTGACAGAAGGAGGTAGGGATGGCTGATGTCACTGATGAAGAAAGCTGTTGCCTGCGAGTAGGGTCCTTGTGTGTCACTCACCGCTATCCCAGCCTTTCCTGTGGCCAGAGCAATGCTTGAGGGAGCTGAAGTCCATTTCATCTTCCCTGCTGGGAAGGCCTGAAACGAGAGGAGGGTCTTCACCTCAAACTAGTTCTTAGTGAGGGAAGCTGTAAGTAAGGCAATCCCTCATTTTGAGGATATAAAATCAGACTACGGTTCCACAACGTTCCCCCTGCAAGACCTTTCACTTAATAGTCTTTAGATTCAGTTTTCTGTCTTTGCATTGCAATAGCGCTGTTTTCCTTTCCCCATCCTCTGTCATCTCTGATTGCAGCTTCCTGGCACAGAAGTCCCTGGCCCACTCTGTGTTTGCTTTTCATTATGAATGGGTGGAGGCAATGTTGGCTCAGCTATGTTAAAGAAGTCTTTTCTGTCCCCAACTTTGTGGCATTTGATCTTTTCTGTTATTTTTGAGCTATGGTGCTTCACAAAAGTAAGTTCTTTATTTGATTTTTCTTTGCTTTAATTCATAATGTGTGCAAGTACAGATGTAATGTGGTCATGTTGACTTCATGTCAGACCGGTAGACAATTACTAATTTTATTCCCCACTATCTCTCCCCATCAAATCTATCTCAGTTTCTATTCCACATCTTCCTGCAGTCACACAAAAGCATCATTACTGGAGAACTGTCTTTGATCACTTGAAATAGACTTAAATACTTTTTCAGTGAATAGGCAGACATTACTTCATATCTCAATAAAGTAAGTGCTGGTCTGACATTTAAATGTCATTTTGACACACTCCTAACCTATATGTCTTTTTTCCTATGAAAAGCTTCAAGGCTGATGTCATATTTAAAAGTATTTAAATCAATCTTAAAGGGAAAAAAAAATTGTATGACACATTCTAGGGACAACTATTTTTTATAAGCACAGAGAAGCAGTGATTCTTGTTCAGCATTAGTATTTAATACAGATTACCGAATATATCTCAGCAGATAAGAAATTCACTTGAACTTTTTGAGCCAAAAATTTGCTTCAAGGAAAAAAGAAAGAAGACATAAAAGTCATTTCCCAAACCCAGCAGTGAACTTTGCTAGTGCTATACCTATTCTTTGAGTGGACAAAAAATTCCTTTACTTTGCTAATATCAGAAACTAGTGAAAGCATCATCACAAATATTTCACATCTCATGAAATCACCTAAAGAAAACTTTTTAAATTCAGTATAATTTGGCTCATATTAGGACAAATCAGTGGCTCCAACTGGGAGACAAGCAAGTCTGCGACTAACAGGGGAGGGATATCTAAGATCTGGTCTAATCTCTGGATCTGCCCAGAGTTACAACTATGGATGTTTTCAGGATTAGCGTCTTCACATTTTTATAAAGGGGAGAAGGACAACTGAAACTGTAGCAACAGAAAGAGTTCCAGAGGTGAAGCCTGATTACTACCTGGAAGTGAAAACAGCAGTTAAAGACTATTTTTATTTTGTTCATGTTGGTAGGATAGCATGAAAAAGCATTTATTTGCATTTGCCTGTAATCCTTTAAAATAACAGAAAAGAAATGTTTAAATACATAAACAGCTGTATAAGTAATACTGTCATTATTCATTTCCAGATTACACAGGAGTAAATATACATGGCAGTAATCTTTATACATTTATCTCCTACTAGGCTGTGTATTTTATGTCCTATCTTTGTAGCATCATTTGCCATCTTTTTGTTCCTCCTGCTCATCATCCAGTTGGCAAGATTTACATTCTGTGTGTGTTGGCAGAGAAGATTTGCATTTTGAGGCAAAAGCCAATTTAAGTGCAATACAACATTTTAAAAGACTTTGCTCATTTTCCTAACCCATGAGGGCGTGAAAGGAGATAAAAATAGCTGGGTTTGCCTGTTTCTCTGAAAATGCCCTTGACCGGTAAGACATGTCCGGTAGTTCTTAGCTGTTCTTGTTTTTCTTCCAAACTCAGGAAAACAGGCTGTTGTGAAAACATTTTAAAAAATGTCTTCTTGAAAAATCTTTCTTTTCCATAAAAGTTGGAATCACAGAACCACAGAATCACAGAATGTTCGGGATTGGAAGGGACCTCTATGGGTCATCTAGTCCAACCTCCCTGCTGAAGCAGGGTCACCTACAGCAGGCTGCATAGCACCGCGTCCAGGTGGGTCCTGAATATCTCCAGAGAAAGAGACTCCACAGCCTCCTTGGGCAACCTGTTCCAGGGCTCTGTCACCCTCAGAGTGAAGAAGTTCTTCCTCATGTTCAGACGGAACTTCCTGTGCTTCAGTTTGTGCCCATTGCCCCTTGTCCTGTCACTGGGCACCACTGAAAAGAGTTTGGCCCCATCCTCCTGACACTCACCCTTAAGATATTTATAAGCATTTATAAGGTCCCCTCTCAGCCTTCTCTTCTTCAGGCTAAAAATCTTGATGCACTTAAGGCCAGTGGAATGTTTATTGGAAGGTTTATATCATTGACTGTTATTTTTTTCTACTCTAGGATGCCAGGTCTGGAGAGGAGATATTTGTAGCTTCTTGGTAAGGTCTGATCTTAAAGGATCATGTATCTGCTCTGGCTCCAGCGTTGTTCCCTAAGCTGCTGTGAGGTGACCCGTGAGACTTCCCCTGCACATGACGCAAGTCAACTGTTAAAGAAGTGAACATTAAGCCATGGCCATATGCCACAGTTTGCATAGGAGTACACGCAGTTTGTGTAAGAGAAATGATCAGGGCATCTGTATGTCCTAGTAACCTTGTGTAACCAAAATCAGGTTGTTACAACCCTGTGTTGTAAGCGCAGAGCAGCTGGTAGTTCATACAACACAAGCTAGTATGATTTGGGAACTACCCATAGATCTGATCATGTGAGGAGGGGGGTGTGATCTTCTGCACTGCTATTTCTTTCTGAAAGTCATATACTTTCATTGAAATTTTTGGAAGCCAGCACATCCCACCACCCAGCTCAGGACGCAGGTGACACAGCTAGTATTCGCTTGCACCCATCTGCAGCAAAACAATAGCAAAATCCAACAAACATATTTGTGATAGCAAACGTATCTACACAAAGTCAGGTGCTGTTGGAGAGTTTAGGTAGAATATTCTATATTAATTCAAACCTATGTACTAAAGTAATATTTTCATCTCAGGGCATGTGTGGAGAGTAGTTTTAGGCTGGTGCTGTTAATGACAAAGAAAACTCCAGTGTGGGGTGTTTGCAAATAGAAACTGCTCAACATAGTCACAAAAGACAACAGAAAGTCTTACATATAAAACAAAAGAAATCAGTGTGCAGAACGTGTATGAAGAAGTAATTTGCATGTTTATGAGAGCCTATAAACTTTTTTGTTTTATAAAAATAGGTTTTCAGCTTGTCTGCCTCTGAATAAGTCTTAAATAATAAAATTTACTTTGGATGACTGATTATAGGACTCCAACCTAGACAGTTTAAATCACATCTCCTGTCCATTTTAAGAAACAAAATGATTTTCTAGCTTTGACATCATGTATCATGTTAAGTTTGAACCATAATGTAGTGGGGCCCCCATTCTGTTAGCCTAGTGCGTAGCCATGAGGTCTGTATTTGTAGCATCATTAAAGCAGCCTCAAGTATAACAGGATAAAGCTGTTATCCAGGAATAGCAAGTTACTTTTGGTCACCCAGTAAACATATTTGGCTATGACTTGCAAGCAGGATGGCAGATGAGGACATTGTCACTGTATGTGCAGAGAGATCCCTTCCATTTAATACCAGGAACGCTTGCAGGAAATTCATATTTTCCTTGTTAAGTAAGAGTTGCGTTTCTCAAACGCTCCATAGTTTAACTGGCAGGCTGCAACCCAGGGGCAGACTTTTCAAGGATACAGGTAACAAGAAGGGCTGTGCAGGCATATCCATACAATTGTAAAGGTAGACTACATTTTGTTATTATCTCTAGGCCTTGTCACATTCTTTGGTGAGCCTTATTTTATTAATGCATTTGTAGTAGACAGTGAATGGCAGATGGAGTTTGGATAAATTTTCCTTCCTAGTGCAATATTGCAAATTAAGATGTGCTTAATTTATTTTGCACTATAAATGCAATATTTTTAATTCCAACAATATCACAACATTTTTTGGTATTCTTTTTCTGTTTGAAACAATTAAAATGAGGTTTGATAGCTCTTTGTTTTCCTATTTAGGAAGAAATGCAAGCACTGGTATATGTCCCTAACAGACTGGCAAAAAAAGAGCTGATTACTGAGCAGTACTTTTTCTCTTTCCATGCTGGACATGTTTCCATGCTGCAGAGTCCCTCAAACTGCCATCTCTCTTCACGCTCATCGGCCTCAGACTGGAACTGAAGGGGGATGATGATTCCTTCCCCTGAGGACACTGACATTAGCAACAAGCAGTCAGTCATAAAGGATGTAACCAGAAAGGCAGAGGGGGAAAACAACAGTGGCACTTCCTAAATATTAAAGAAGCTATTCTAAGACAGAAGCAGAAGTGTTGACAATGTCAGAAGATGAATGGCTAGATATAGTAAATTCCTTTTAGAGAAAAGATTATTTTTCACAATTATTCATGTAGTATTTAATTTTTTTTGTTTATTTGCTCTTTTCCTTTTCTCCTCCTTCCTTTTCCCACCTTTACAATCATACTTGCGATTGGCTACACTGATTCTTCGGTACTTTTATTCTGCTTATTCATTTGTTGTCCAAACTTCTTACAGTTCTGTAGGAGAAAAAAGCATCATCTAGGCATTGCTAGCTTCTACACTTGCTTTATACCGCTTGCTTCTTCTGAGCATCCAGTTAATACAGGCACTTCTTGGGTAAATGCCAATTACTCGTTTCATTATATTTCAAGCTTGAGTATATTTGAGACACATCATGCCTGAAGTTAACTATCTGCCATCTGATTCCATTCAGTGAAGGAAGCAGCCTACGCATTAACTCACTTTAGAGCCAGTCCACTCAGCTTGCTGCTTCATGTAGCCATGCATTGGATTTGATTATGTAATATTATTTTGCATCTGTTTGGTTTATGTGAGGATTACACAGTGAATGAGTTACTTTATTTCTTACATTTCCAGGTTAAATGTTGCAAGTAAACTGCCATGGTTCTCTCTGTATGCAGTTAGCACATCAGCTGCAGTTCTTCATACCGGGCATACTAATTTTTCGAAGAATTTATTACCATCACAAAATTGTATGGGTGTAAAATTGAGATATGACTGCAGTGAGAGTAATCTTAGTGTTTTCTTGGCTAATGTAAAGACAAGTCGCAAAGGAGGGAAAATTTACTTTTGCTTTACATTTGCAATCCCCAGGCACATTCAGTCATTTAAAAATTATCCCAAGTTGTTTAAACAAAGTAGTAGTTTGTGTTCTTCAGAAATAGCTTTTGACACATTATCTTGCTGGTGAAGCCTGTGTACTTATTGAGTCAAAGGGAACCAATTTCCAAAAACCTCAGATATTTTGCATGGATATTCATCATTATCATTATCACCAGTCATCCTAGTGAACACCAGGAAAGCTGCATATTAGTCACTGTGAAAGGTGCTAGGTTGAACTATACATCATTTCTACCTTCTCATAGACTTTGAAACAGGATAGCATGATTTACATTTTTTTGCATTTTGGAAAATCAGATGAAAGTTCTTTTTCAATTCCACAAGCATTCACGCTGCCAAATTAGCACTAATTCTTTGCTGTTCATTACGGTGGGTATGAGAGAACCGTTAGGTAGGGAACATGTTGTCCTTGCTTGCACATGGGAGTCAGCAGTTATGATTTGTGTTTACCACCCACTGAAGCATTTAGCAGTCCCACCTGGAAGACCTGATGAAACCATTTAGCAGCATTGCAATAGAGTGAAGGAGCTCAGTGGTCATTCACCATCCTACCTGTGTTTCAACATGCTTCTCTCTAAGCCCTCTGGATGCTGTAGGCCTAGTGCCTGAAAACGTCTGAGGTGTGGTAGCTCTGACAACCCATGCAGCACTGAGACCATAATTTATCTTTGCTGTTTCTGCTGCTGCAGTAGTTGGGAATTGGTATGGTACAGGAGTCAGCGCAAACAGCAAAACAGAAGATAATAAAGGTCTTTGAAAGGCTGGCCAGAGCCTCCCCTCAGTAAGATGCTCCCTCCAGGTGAAGGTATCCGCTCATTACGAGTCTGTTCACATGCTGATACGAATCAGTGGAGAAATTCTCAGTTATGTGGGGGGAAAGAGGAGAAATCCTGACGTCCCTGAATCAGCAGGACTGTAAAAGCTTAGGAGCAGGCCCAGAAACCCAGTTCCTGGGGTTTCTCACATTCTTAAATGGTCAGATTTAAATGTGTCATCATCTCCAGCACATCAAATACAAGAATTTTTCTCCATTCAAATAAAGCACTGCTTTAAATGCTTTTCTGTATCAGGTCCTAGTAGCAGAGTGGTTCTCAACTCAAACCCATATTTCTCTCCTTCTTGATTATTGATACCATTATATCCAGATATTATCTGAGAGGGATTTTGTCGTGGTCACAGATAAATTGTTTTGAATTAAATTTGGAAGAGTTTGATGCTCAGGGAACAATTATTCACCTTCTCTGCACAGGGACTAATAGGACTAAGAGCCCTACCTCTACCTGCTTCACCCTTTCTGCAACTGTGCAGTTCAAGTCACAGCTGTCTTTCATGTAGACTTATTAGACTTTGTTTTCTTGTTTGTGGAAAAGTTAAAAAAAAAAAAAAGGAATTGTTATTTTTAAAAAGTTCAAGTTTTGCTTTAACCAGGCAAGTGACAAACACCCATTCTCAGAACTAATCCAAGCCTATAATCATATTCTTGGCTTAACAGTAAAACACATTGGATTGGAAAATGAATATTTATAAAATCTGACCCAGAAATCTGACCAGAATTCTGACTGCTCATGCAAAACAAGCCATCTCTCTTTGCTGCTTACTGCTCTGGCTTCCTCCCTAACACTCAGAATGTTTCTTCCATCTGTTTTACTTCACAATTTTTTGCTATATTAACCATAGTTCTCTGCTATGCAGTGAAAAGTGAGAACTTTCCTTGGCATCCCATCTTCATGGTACTGCCGTTCTTGCTGAATTAAATCTCAGTGATTCATGCTGGCTAGATTCATGTGTAACATCTAGTTGTGTGAAGTCATCTAATAAACAATTTATACGTACCTCATGAAATCAACACATCAGCATCAGCTTTACTTCACCTTTATTCTAGATTTAAAAAGTTATTTCATAAGAAAACAGATTCAAAAATGATAGTGAAGCCTTCCTCTATGATGCTACAATAAGTAGTTTCTGCAGTCTGCTAGCAGAGTGAAATAAATATGTAAATGAAGAAGAGAAGAAGGTTATCAGAAGACAGCAGCAATGATGGTATTAGTTTGCTGCAACTCATTATGAGGAAATTTTGTGGTCTCGTATTCTCTTAACTATTGACACATACTATCAGTGAGACTGACATACTGTAATCGCTTAAGACCTCTACCATAACCACCCGATTGTACTTTTTGCCAACATTAGAGCTTCTACATATGTAAGCAGAAAGCAACCAAGTCTTAACTAGGTTTTTAATGAACTCTTCTTATATGGATAGTAGGTATAAGGTGGCAGTGCAACGATTCAGTGTGGGCTTGGGAGGGGGTAGGTACATCCTTTAATTACTGGGGCAATAAAGCAAAGCTAAAGGAAGAAACAAAAAAGGAAGCGTAGATTGCCTGAGAAATAAGTACATTTATAAACCACTGTCCTAATAAAATATTAATTAATTTAGAATGTATTAATGCCAGTATTTTAACATACTTGCAAGGTTAAGCTTTCATAATGATGCATTAGGTGGCTTTATTGATGTACTATTTAATCAGGACAATAACTGTCCTAACCATAGGACACAGCCCTGTATATAATGACAAATAAATGTGCAAATTCAATGGTTTCAGGAATAATAGGTCATTTGAGGATTTCGCTTTGGCGCTGTTTTCTCAAAATTAGCTCAGTTCTATCTGTCATTCATCTTTTATTTGCTGAACCAAAAGGGTTTGTGAGTTGGTTAAGAAACTGCTGAAGGTTTTGCTTTGTTAGAAGATCTATTGATTTTCTCTGTAAAGAATGTTGAACTTGCATTGTGTTTTATGTCTGTGGTGCAAGGGTGCAGCATTTGCTATTGTAACTTTAGTAACTGCCACGTGACTCTAGAAGGACAGTTCCAGCAGACTAATACAGAGAGACCCATTAAACACTTCAAAGCTGACAACAGAGTGTGTAAGCAAACATGACAGAGAAAGACAAACTCTTTTACTAGTTTTGAATCATGTTGGATTACTGATAGAATAAACATGCGGGGATGCCTGTGTAAATAACAACAACATTTTATTCCATTAAACTGGTAGCATATCAAAGGATGCCCATTATCAGAACCTTGTAGGACCACTACTGTTCTTGTAGGACAAGCACACTGAACAAAAGCACAGAAAACTCTTTCCCATTTTATGTTTCTTTTCCTATTCAATGGACTGTCCCTAGCAGCTTTCAGATTTGTAAATGGCTGGTACCTGAACTGCAAATCTCTAAGGTGGAGAAGGAAAATTCATCATAGCTCAACGAAAGAGACAATGTCACTGTGTCTGATCAGCACCAGAAATTTGACCATTGTGTAACTTAACTGGAGGAAAATGTGGATGACTGTGGCTCTTCAGGTACTTTTTCCCCCTCCACCCCCCAAACCCTTCAATCTCATTTGTTCTTAGACATTCATATTCTTCCTACTGCAAATACCCATGTCCTTTTGAGGATCTGACCCTCATGTTGAAAGTCAATGTGTGCTTAAACTACTACACTGGCATATTACCACTGACTATATTTGATGTCTCCCTTGCCCCTGCCATATATAATATCTTGCAAATTGCATCTCATTATCTTTGTATTAAAAAAGAAGCTTTGAGGACTACTTTGGGGATGAAGGTAAATTAGGCAGCAGTGCTCTTAAAAGTTATGCTTAGTGTTACAACAGTGCAGTCCTTTTCTGGAGCTAAGTGTTGTCAGAGTCTATCTTCAGATTAAGCAGTTCATTTCAGCTTTCACAGAGAGCTTTCTCATAGATTATTCTCCATTAAAAAACAGACTTTTTTTCTTGATGCTTTAGGGGATTTATTACCCTAAAACCATTATCTAAACAGACATTTGCACTGTGTTTTAGTGAAGTCTCTGCACAGTTATGGTTACTTATACCATATTAGTTAGCTACATCAAAGCAAAACACTGATGCTAAAGCCAGTTAAAGGGACTGGCTTGCATTTGTACTGTTCAAAGTTAGCACTGCTGAGAGCAGAAGGTCTGCAGCCGTACTGCCTGGAGCAGTGATTCACTCCCAGTGGAAGCAGGGACTGAAGAAATAAGTGAGAAACATGAGCAGGGGATCAGAGGAATGGACTAAAATGACAGTGCAGGCATACACTAAATTATTTGTTGAATTCAATTTTATGTTCATTCATAACATTTGATCTAAACTCATAAACTTAAATTTTGCCTCTTTCTATCAAATCATCTAATTTTCTTCTCTAGTATGGGACATATAGTGTCAAAAATTAGTTTCCTTATTGCTGCAGAATTTGTGTGGGGTTTTTTAATCTGGAAATTGCAACAGTGAATTTGTATCTAACTAGTACTTCTTCCTCAATATTTATAAGCTGCAGTAACAGCCAAGTGTTGCTGAAGGTCATGAAAAGGAAATGATGGAGTGGTTTATTCCAGTACCACACACTTGTACATCCAAACTCAGTAGCTGTTTAATAACCATGACTTACGTAATCGGATCTGTATGGGTAACTTATTCTCACATAGGAATGAATCTTGCCTTGGTACACTGACCAACCAATTCGTTGCTCAGTTCACAAGAACACCCTTCTTTTAAACTTTTAATAAGCACAAGCTCAGTCTCTGGAAAAATCCTACGAGACTAAAGGAGCTGAAAACCCCAACAATCCCAAACCTTTGCACAAGCCTGAGTAGCCTGTTGGATAGGACACTGAACTGTGACTAGAGAACTGGAGTCTGCATCATCTGGGCTTTGTGATTTGCAGTGATTCACTTAATTCCTCAGTACCCTGTTGTAGCAAGTTTTCAGCACAGGAACTCCATACTATATTACAATGCTTAGCACAATAGGACTTTAGTTAGGGGTGAGATCTCTACTGGAACTGAAATCTAAATAATCATTTTCTATTAACCAACCTGAATCCAAGACCAAGCTTTTTTGCTGCATCAGTGCAAAAATCTGGGACATCTAAATCAGTGCAGAATGAATCTGGATGTCCTGGTATCTTTCCTTTATCTCTCCAGTAAGCGCTACAGTGCAAATTCCTAAGTTAGCTGCTACTCACTCACTGATGTTCTTCAGGACTCAGCTGCCAAAAGAGAAAAAAAAACAACTTCATTTTACATTCATGCTGCAAAATCTTAATCCAAACAGAACTTTAAATATTTGTATGGCCTTCCTTAGCAACAAATATGTTTGTTCTCTTTTCAAAGGCACACCAGAGCAGGACTTGAATAAATGAGAAATGTGAATTGCTCTTTGTGCAAGGTTTAAGTGCTGAATCCCCCAAAGACTTTATTGTTCTAGAATTGGGTGGACTAAACACGGAGAAGTTATCTTTCTTCCATTCTTGATAGGATGTCAAGTGGATTTCTGTATCTGTGCTAGAAAAATTAATGTGTTGCCACTAAAGGATTCTTAGATTATGAACAGTTTTTCTTTTTTTTGTCTGGCCCCTGCTTTTTACAAGGAGGTGCACAGGAATAGCAGGATAGCAAATTGTTTGGCTTAGTCAAGGAGCTTAAAATGATTTTTCTTCACACATCTTCTGTCATGCAAGCTCAGATCATTTGTTTGATTAGTGCTTTTACATCATAAATGCTTTCCTTAGGTTTAAATTCCTGTTGGAGTGAAGCAGAAATTTCCTCTTTTTTATATCAGTGTTCTGCTTTCTTAGCAGTGGTTCTGGTTCATGATGAACTGTAATTTCATTGTTTAGAAAGCAGTGCAAAATATTTGTATATTCACAGAAATATATGAGGTCCAGGAGGGGATTTAACAGTTTTTTTTCTTCCCAAACCATAGACTCCTACTGCAATAGTTTGTGTTTGCTTTTCTCTATTTTTTTTTTCCCTTTTAGACTTGATAGACAAGGTGGCTAACTGGGCAGGGGCAGAAAGTAAGTTTTTCCACATTCTGAGTTGTGGCAATTTGTTCTGAAGCCTCCCTTGTATCATTTTTAATTGTTATCTGAAATTCTCTATGGTTTCTCATGTACTTTTTTGTTGTGGCAAGGGATCCATGTGGTAATGTGTGACTGCATTCCGGAGGTTTATTTGTACAGGACCCACAGATGTAAGTAGGGGACGTTTGAAATCTTGCACCCACGGGAAGGAAGGGAAGGAAGAAGGGAGGGAGGGAGGGAGGGATGGATGATAAGGTTTAACTGTCACAATATAGTGCAGACTGATAACAACTGATTAGGAGAACAGCCTCTTTCTAAGAGGTGAATTTTTATGTGAATCCAAATCCTAGTACCACCCTTTGCAGGGCCTTTTATTCTACCTTAAGCTCTTTGTGTGTTTGCATGTGTGCATGCATGTCTGTGTGAGCTGGCTGATGTTGCTGGGAGTGAGTTCTCCTGTGTGCAAATAATTCAGCAAATGTGTCCGTTGACTTAAGTCAATACGCAAATATTAAAAATCCTAGATGCTGGATGATTAATTCTATCCTCACACCTCTGGAAATCTACTCCAAAAAGCAGAGTATTTTCTTTGCCATCATGTGTTCATTTTTATTAAATAAATAAATAAAAAAGGGAAATCTAAATATGTCGTTTAACTCCAAGAGCATTAAGAAGAGAAAGAGGAGAAATAAAAACAACCACAGTGTTTTCCTTAACTTTTCATCTTGTGCTATCAAAACAGTCCCCAGCTTTCACGATTAGAGAAAGGGGTCTCCTCCTGCTGACATGGCTGCTCTTGGTATGTTTCTGACAGTAAAATAGCAAAGTTTTGCTATCGTGGCACCCTTGATACACTCCTAACAGAATTACTCTAAAAGGAAAGAGTGCTGGCTAAAAATACAACTTTAAAAGCACTTGAAAAGAATGTGATTCCACTGCTGCAGATAGAGAAGAAATGTTGGTATGCTGCTTTCTCTTGATTACATTGGTGATGCAGAGTAGAGCAGGGGTGGATATGGTAAGAAGAATAACGCACACTTTTGTTTTGGAGATCAAATGTCAGTCAGCTTGGGGTTTTCCAGTGCTTTCCTGTCAATGAATTAAGCTGGAAATCTGAAGAGGTTTTGCTTAATTTATTAGTACTTAAACTTTATCCAGTCAGCCTAGTTGCAGGCTCTCATACTACTTTGTTACTTGTATTGATTCTGGTCCCAGAAGAAGTATAGAGCTATAACAGAATGAAGCAAAAGATAAACTATACCTATAGGGTTTAAACGTGAAGCCTTCGAACACAACCAAGCCCACTAATTCTGGCTGTTAGGAAGAAAAAAAATCCCTCTGGGCAAGTCATTTACTTTATACTTCCTCTGAAGCATCATGTACACCTACTATAAAAGATATGACTGGTGGAATAGCTGACCCACAGAGCTGAACAACCACAGGATTTCCTGGAATCTTTTGATTTTAAGGATAAAAAAAGCTTTTTTTCTGGTCTTTCAAAAAGTGTGTGTGGGGGGGTTGTTTTAGAGAAAGACTTGAGGGAAAATCTTGTCTATACTTCATGACTCCTCTGCTGTGGGTCAAAATGTAATAGACATATAGCTCTATTGTGGCTCCTGTCTATTCCTCATTGAAATTGTTTCCTATTTTCTTGAAAAAATGATTTCTCATACATCTATTTTTGAAAGAAGCAATTACATTATCTTTAGCTAGTTTATACTTCGATGCAACACTGATGTCTGAGAGCACTTGTTGTTTCCTCTGAGGATTCAATTTCAGGCAACACCAGTTTATGCTCAGGCTGAACACTTCACAAAAGAAGTTATTTTACTGGGCACCTAACTTAGTTATGTATTTTACCAACCTGGTCATCATATGTTTTCTGTTACTTTAGTATCTAAAGTGTGTCTTCTGCAGGAAGTGATTCAGAGCAGGATCCAACTTGGGTGCTCTGAATCAATCATCTCATCAGTACTCCATCCATTAAACATAAAGACTAGAATCCTAATGTAGGTGTCAAAGAGTAGCTGTTAAAAAACCCCTGTCCTTTCCTGGAAGTGATACAGAGCCACATGCACTTGTGGCCTGAGAAATTTGGTCTTACAAACAGATTGTACTTATGATAATGATGAATCATGAGGCGGGAACTTTGATTTATAATGAAGACCTCAGTCCTCGAAGTCGTAAACTTTCAGTTTGTGAGCCACATCATATGTGATACTGTTGTAAGATAACATAAAATTCAGATATATACTTCACGCTAAAATAAGATTATCTTTAATTACAATACATTGAGGTTGGCCAATTAAATGAAAAAAAGACTGTGCCTGCTAAGCTTCAGGTTGGAATAACCAAAGGATGAAGTTAGAACAACTAAATGAAACGCACATAGCTGAGAACTATTCTCTTTTCCTAAACACAGCAGCCTGTAAGAAAGATGAACAATTTTTTAAAAAAATCTTTATCTTATTTTCTTGAATTTAGGACATATTCAGCCTCATAATGATCCTAGAATGCCCTGGTGAGCAACATTAAAGACTACAGTGCCAAATATTTTTCAGACATAACTGGAACTAAAAAACAAGCAAAGACATTCAGATGAAATAAGAATGATCTCAAACTTGACCTGAACTTTTTATTAAAAAAAAAAAAGTCCAAAGATTTTAACTTTGAATTAGCATTCATTATTTGTATTTCAGGTACCAGTTAAAGGCACTGATTAAGATCAAGACCTTTATTTTCCTCTGGCCATGCAGTCTGAGATGCATCCTAGGAATTAACACTCTAACAAGGGTTTGTGAGAGAGAAGGTTGCTGAAGGAAGCATTATGCTCTTACTCTATAGGAGGGAAAACTGTAACATAAAGACTGAAATGATTTGCCCAGAGTAAAACCAGTAGTCACTGGGAGAAGTACCCAGATTTCATCGGTCATAGACCATGAGTGTAACACAATTCCTGTTTCAAATGCTACTTCTTTTTGGCATGTGAGTTTCCTGTCTTGTTTCCATTCCTAACTCAAGGCAAAGCAGCATAGACTCAAGGAGAAAGTCTGCTCATATGAGATTTGGTTGAACATCCAGGACTCTTTCGAGTAGTTAATGACAATTAGTATATATAAAATATCATTCAACCTGTTGGAAGGAAAGGAATGATGATACAAAACCATAAAAAGTTATTCACATGTAATGTTGTAGTCTAAATGTTCTTCAGTTTTTAAAGGAAAAGAAAGGTGGCAACAATGTTCCTTTAAATCCTAGAAATTGTTTTTCCTTGAAATAGAGGGAGAAATCTTGTGTAGGGTGTGGGCTTCTAAAAAAAGACATCAATATAACTTTAAATAATTATGCACTATCATAAACAACTATGAATGGTTTCTGAGAGTTCATTCAATATTAATAATAGAAAAAGATCCAACATAAATTTATTATAACAGTAATTTTTAAAAAATATGAAGCCCTATCTATAATTCTTTGTCAGAATAAAAAGAACAGTTAACAGAAAAGACCATGTCTCTAAACCTAGACTTAACTATAATAAATGTAGCTGTTGGGTCAAAGTTATACCTCATTTTACTCCACTGACTTCAGGTGGATTTACTACATCAAAAATGAATACAGTCTAATAGTTCATTTTTCATAGCTTAATCTGATTGTGTGAATTTATGAGATATAACAAGAAGTCCTAGCCAACCATTAGGAGCAGTTCCATATTCCACAATAAAAATCAAAACTTCGTTTTCATTGCACAGTCAACATTAAAACATTAGCATCATTAAAATGCCTTCAAGCTTGGTAGCTGATTCTCACCTTCGATGTAAACAGCCAGCCAGCCATTTCCACAGTACATTTTCAAACATCAGCTGCTTTCATTTGTCAGAAATTAGACTGACACATCTTAACATTTTATGCGAAGTTAACCAAAGAAGAAAACAGTGTTTGCTCTGATGTCTTTGAAATTTGAATCACTATACCAACTTCTTCAGGGCAAAAACTCCCCTTTAAAATATGGATTAGCAGTAGTCAGCAATTCCAAGTGTGTGATACAAAAAGTGTATGGCAGGCTTTTCAAGATGAAAGAGGAGCTGCTCTGTCCTTGAGTCTTCTCACTAGAAACAGAGAACAAGAATTAAGATATTTTTCAAAGTGATATGTATCAAGCCTTCTTAACAGTATTACAAGGCTTGGTGTTATTTTCAGTTCTCACTTTCTGGCAATACTGAGTGTGCTATACTCCAGATTCACAAGATAAATAGCTTTATATATAAAAATGCAAGATACTATCCTTTTAACCAACACCAACCAAATATTCAGCTAAAGCAAATACTGTTCTTCAAGGATAGGTTAGTTGTCCTCTTGAAACAAACCATCTCCACTGTTGTTCCTGTCTGATGAAAAATACCACTGCTCAGCTCATTAAATACGAGTCTGATTTAATATGCCTGTGTTTTAAGAAATATAATGAATTTAGAGTAAAAAATTATTTGTATTCTGAGTTTTGGAAATATATAGATAATATTAAAACTTCCCTCTACAGCTGCAAGGGTTTGAAATATACTTTTTTTGTGATGAAATATGTGATTTTTTATTGCTGGGGCTGTATTTCAAGAAAAAAACATGAGAGTGATCCATAAGCTTCCTCAGTTTGATCTATCTGGCTCACAGAAGAAGGTGGAGATAGTGGTATTTTTCTTCATAATTTTTTCTTTTTGGTGTTAGGGAGCTATTTAAGGTGATGGACTTGTAGCTTCAATGGGAATGTGCATTGTAGGAGGTAAGGACAGCAACCAGCAAAGCACAGTTTTTCTGCAAGTGCAAATTGGCAGTTTTTATTTAAAAAAAGTTCTTTGAAGCAGTCACATCATATAATCTGAGCAGAGTGAGGCTAATGCAATGACTTGAAGCATTATTTTTTTTTCTCACCATTACCGAAAAAGGAAGCGGTTGCTTTCACAATGTGGAGCAGCTATTAAATTAAATTAATAGATCTAATATGTCTGGATTTGTAGAAGGTTATTTGACATAGTTTCCCTTGATAGATTATTGTAAAAGTTCTCTAAATACGGGTGAGGTAATACATTTTTAAGATGGATAAGGAATTGGTTAGAAACCAGAGACATGAATTAAACGTATCTGTTATTCATAGGACTCGGTAAAGAGTGAAATCCCACTGGGCTCTAATTGTGTCAATATTTTTAATACTGATTTTAATGTCTTAAACAGAGCTGTAGCATGCTGCTTCCTCATATTTGTGGGTGTTACCCAAGAGAGAAGCATAGCTTAGTGAACTGCAGCATTTATGGGCTTGAGCCAAAGGTTTTGGGGCAGTGGGTCAGGCCATACAGGATTATTTGCATCAGTGAAGTTAACAGCTGCATGGACAGAATTTAAATATCCACCCACCAGAGCATCGCCAACTACTGAAAACCTACAGACGGTGGTTACAGGATGGATAACGGAATGTTCCAGACATTGCTAAGGCAATAGTGGAGAGTTTTTAGGAACGTAAATAGCGCCAACATTTTCACGTTTGAGCAGATCAGCCAGCCATGGGAAAGGGAGTTTTTGGAGCCATTGCACTGATGACAGGCTGACAAACTGAAAACATCTTGTCGTGGCAGCACTGAGTATCACCGGTGTTGTCCTGTGTTGGCTTGCGCAGGTGATGGTAGCCCTTCCTACCATACCCAAGTGCTCAGATCCAGCTGTGGTCCCTAAAATCGAAGCCGACCTCTGCACATGATTTAGATGGAGAAGGCCGGTAGTGCTCAGTGTTCCACACATACTGTCTTAAATAGTCAGGTGCAGTCTAACACACTGGCATACCTGGTCCATCAAAGACCTGACTGAAATCCCAGTGATGTCTGGAGATCACTGCAGCTGGATTTGGTGGAGTTGGATTATGTTGCTTGTGACTGCCATATCAGTTCCAGGGAGCTATGTATGTTTCCATACTGAGCTATATAGGTAATACAGATTTGAAAGGAGTGATTTTTGCAGAAGGAAGACTGTACACCAGCTTCCCCATGAGTATAATGATTACCTGACAGCTCTCAAGAAAGCTTTCTAGACACTTAAATTTTCTTTTGTTCCCTTAATAAAAAAAAGCCCCTTTTATGTAATGAAATCAGCTATATCAGCTTTTCAGGCAATTTACGTTGCTGATATATATTCATATGGTACACAGTGACAATGCTTAGAAATTAAACCAGCAATTGTGTTTGATCCACAGCAGTGGCTGAAAACAGTGTATGCCATCTAAATTGGTATATTCAGTCCCCAGGGGTGAGGTAATGTCTTAACTTTAAGGACACAATTACTTTTCCAGAGATTGTGACATGAATGTTTTATGTGTGAATCAAGATTCACACATAAAGATCATTCAAAAGAAAGTGAAATGTAATTTGAATGCATGCTATCAGATGAATGACACCTACGGGGAAATTACAGCACAATAATCAAAGTCTGAGACAGAGAAACACTCTATTTGACCAAAGAAGAGATCATACAATCATTAATATAATAATAGACAGAACTTTTGGTACTTAGTACCAGCAGTCCTTTTGCATCTAAATGGGAGCAAGACAGCTGCAGAGAGAAGAATGAATGTCTCTCTCTCATCGATTTTTCAAATGTTTCTAGCATTAAAAGTGACAGGTCACTTCTAGTTCAAGTGTAACATGGACATATAGAACAAAACACTAGGAGAACAAAATGAGCTGATCAAGAATTTGATTGCGTTTTGCTTTTCCATGTCTATCCTTGAAAAAAACTCAACCCTTTATGTGCTGAAAAAAGTCATGTGATGGCCAGGGGCAGGATTACCTGGGGAAGTAGTTTGAATGGGCTAGCCCTGGTAGAGACAGCAACGTAGCCATGGTAGCCCACTCTGCTGAAAAAGGCTATTGGTTGTCTGCAGGGTATTCATGCCCAAACTTTTTACATGACCTTATTCATGAAATGTAAATGTGCTTTTAAGTTGCTATTTTTTTTCCCTTCCTTTGAGGTCAGGAAGGGTATCACTGTGACTGGAAGAAAGTTAACCAACCTGATGACAGACAAAAATCAGTAACAGTGTTTTTTCCTCTCCTTTATCCACAATGTGCACATGTGGACTATCCCATGACTCATAGTGCACTGTATCTCATGTCAGTAACAGAAAAACAATGACAGAATTGGATTTGATACTAATGGATGGTTTTCTGTGTTGAGAATAAATACAGGGTGAAGGTTTAGGGAGGCAGGTGTCCATTAAATTAGCAGAGGAGCAAAGGAAAGCAGCCTGCCCAGAAATAAGACCACTATTTAATAAAGAAAGGGGCTTGCTGAGAATGGAGTATGAGTGTCTCTGGGAATTTCCAGGATCTTTAGTGTGAGAGTTAAATTTTCTTCAGCAGTAGTATCAAAGGGAAGTTAAATGCCTCAATACCTCCTTTGTATATCTGTGACCTCCCTGACCTCTCTGCTAACGCAAAGTCCTCAGGACTACAGTAAGTTCTAGGTTCCCTGTGAGGCTCTGGAAAGAGTACCTGAAAACTAGCAGAGCTATCAGGAAACCATTTAATTTGCTAATAAAAAAACCAAGGGAAAACGCTTTTGAATTTTAAATCCTCAGTATTTGTCAAGCAGGAGTCTAAATATTTTGCTGATTGGTATCTAGAAATAGCTCTGCACACAGGATTCACCTACAGGTAGATGCTTATGCACTCTTGCGTACTCCTTGTGTTCAAAACATGGAAATATGGTGCACAGTTATTGTATTATTTCCTCCTGGGAGAAGGAATCTTTGGTCCAGGTCCTAGATCTAAGGACTGTTAGTGCATTTTACGATGTACAAGCAAAATATAGACCTTGTCCTTGGAAATGAAACAGGCGCGTATGACTTCTCCCTCCAGGAGCACGCTGTTAGTATTAGTCTAGAAAGCCAGGCACGCACCGTCCCAATTAACAGTGTATGTAATGAGAATCGCTTCTATGGAAATTTTGAAAATGCATGTTCCTCACTGCACATAATATTCCAGATGATTACTGAAATCAGCGAAGATGGACTTGACACCACGAGAGCTGAACTCTGGTCTTCCAGGACAAAAGCTTTCAAGCTGAAGCTGCTGTTTCAACTGGTGGGATGGGGACAACACCATGTTCCTTCCTCTGGCTTTGTCTTAAAGACTGTATTTTAGACAGTAGACTCAGCTAGAACTTTTGTGGGGAAAATACTGAGTTACCTGGTAGCGCTAAGGAGAAATTTCTGCACGTGCCTGGAAATTTCCTTGGAATTCTACTGTTAAAAATTGGTATCACTAGGGACTTGAGGCACTTCCAGAGTTGGACAGCAGTTGAATAGTTTCTCTGGATGGCAATCTTGGTCATCTAATTCTAAATCCCAGCTCAGCACCAACCACAAGACATAAGGTTCACCTCCTGTGAGATATTTAGGTGCTTAATGCCCACTGACTGCATAGGAGTCAGGTGTCAAGATGCATTTGTAGATGTCAACTTCAACGTTCATTGTAAGTGTTTAGCTCAGCCAAATAGTACAAGCTTCTCACTATACGTGAAACAGTATTCTAGGCTAGTTTTTATATCTGTACTTAAAGCCCACATGCTGTGCACAGTCCTGCCGTCAGAAATGTTTAACCCACACACTGTTCTTTTAAAGGAAAATTAATGTTTTCTTTACATAGCAGCAGGGATTTCACAGTTGAAGGCTGAATAATGTATCTTAAAAATAGCACTTTATGCTTTCATCTCCAAAGCCTTTTGCTAACACTGGGCTCAGCCATGCATTCCTCCAGGTACTGAACTCCTGTGACTATAGAGCAAGATACAGGTACAGGAACTGACAGGATCAGTCCCATCCTTATACCCTTCCTGTGAAGTAAATTATTATCCTCTTGTTACAGACAGGGAGACAAATACAGACTGAATTTGATTTTGTAAGATTACAATGCTGCATAGGTGTTCACAAAATCAAGGCCATATTTCAAAACAGATTCTATTAGCTCATTGAGCTTACAATTTTGCCAGTGCAGTACACTGACACAGCAGCTAAGTAGTAGTTTGGCAGCAATCTGTACTTCACTAGGATTAATATAAATTAATGCTGTATTTATACTGAGGTGCTAAAATTATTAAACTCATTCAGAATGCAACATTACAAAGATCCCAACAGATAGCACAAAGATTTTTAATGAATTTGTTTCAATGAAAGAAAGCATGTTGTTATCTTTTGTTTATTATTTTTGTAAAAGGAAAAAATAAGAAGTCTAAGAGATTAAAGCATATTCCCAGCAAAAAATATACTGAGAAGTCGTCTCCCAACAATTTTCTTTGTGCAAAGTTAGAATTGACTGACCTTTCTGCATAGTGTAAAATTTCATTTATGTTGATGATATTGAAATTGATATGAGTTGACTAAAAAAGCAGTTCTTAATTTTCAAGTTTTTTTGAAAATGTCAGGTTTGGAACTCTTCAGAATCTGAACTCGCTTATTTCTAGAAGAAACAATGTGTACACATGGCACATTTCTGTCCTGCTTACTTATATGAAGTTGTAGCTGCTCTACACAATCCTTTCGACTTTAGACTAAGACCCAGAAAGCTGGGATTGTGACCCCATATATTGATACTCATTAGGGAGAGAAGCCTAAATAAATGCAACTTTGAAAATGCCTAGCATCTGAAAATTTTAAAACTTACTTTGTTTTACTCGTTGATATGGAAAAGCTGGCTCTTAGAAATTAAAGGTATGGATCATCATATGCTAGCTGACTTTCAATGAAGAATTATATGATCATATTTAATACAATACCTGTGACGTCACACTTCTATCTCAAATAGTTGCACTTACATCTTAAAGACACAGGCCTGACTCCAACTGGAAATGTGTCTCTGAATGCAATTCATGATGATGGCAATTCTCTAAGCTGTCTTTCATCACTCACATTAGGACAGGGGCTCATACTGAAATTGTGCCCAGCCTCTAGGCTAGAAAGTGAATCTATCTTGTCAGGACTTGCACAGCCAACCTACAGCCTGTCTGCGGGGCTTCCCTGTGGTGCCTGCACACAAGTCTGGGTTTTGAGAAAAGCCATATGTTTCTTTGAAAGCTGTCAATGAGCAAGAGCGTGCTATGTGTGTACTAAGGGTTTCCAAACATAAATGACCTTCTGTGTTTAAAAACTGTGTCTTAGTCTGAACTTTTCTGGCTTCAATGTCCAGCTGCTGGGTCTTTTTGTAACTCCGCTGACTAGTATATTAATGGTTAGGCATAACCTCCATCGTCACTTAACAAGAGAAGCTGTTCCAAGAGTCTCTGAGACCGAAAGCAACCAGCATGACAATTCCACTACTGAAGGGAGTATAATGTAAGACATGGCTGTACTGTGTCTAATCCTGCGTCCTGTTGCCAGTTGTGGTCATCATCAGGTGTCTGGGGATACAAGCCTCCAGCGACACCATTGGGTATGTACTCTTGCCAAGAATTTGTAGCTTATGGACTTCTCCAGAGAGACTTAGATAAATCTTTGTATTTAATAGCTCAACTCGATTGCTTCTCCATGATATTCTGCAGCGTCCCTGAAATCGTGTAAACGGTTAGCATTCATAGCATCCTGTAGCAAGGGTCTCCACCAGTTTAACTAAATATTGTATAAAGATTCACCTTCTTTTGCTCCGTACGAACTTGCTTCCTTCTAGCTTCATTCAATGAACCCTAGTTCTTCCATAGGGAAAGAAAATAAACAAAAACCTTCCTGGGCTATTTACGGTTTCATATGGCTCTATCACATATTTGATCTTTTCCAGGCTGAAGAGTCCTGGTCTGCACAGTCACTCTTCATTTGAAGATACTCCATACCTGTGATCTTTGCTGTCCTTCTCTGAACCTTTTCCAGTTCTGTCTTTTTGAGATGAGGCAAATAAAGCTACATATGCAACACCTGGGTACAAAATACGTTTAAACAGTTATTCAGCTTTATAAGCACCTTCTGCAATTCTTGACAGTTGCTCCTTCCTGAATAACTTCATATCATTTGTAAACAGTGATACCTCATCTCTCATTGATACCTATTCCTAAGTTGCTTATGAAGGTGATGAACAGCTTTCTGACCACTTACTGACCATTTCCTCTTACCTTCTCTTCCCTGACTTTCACCCAATTATTTACCCATACAAGTGTCCTCCTTCTTATACTCTCTTAATTTCCTTAAGAGCATTAGGTGAAGGTTCTTGTGAAAAGTCTTCTGGAAAAGCAGAAGTCAAGCCCTTACCAATATGCTTGTCAAGTCCTTCTAGAAACTACAGGTTTGTGAGACAGTACTGCTTATCACAAAAGCCACATGACTCTGGCTCAGTGTCTGATATAACGATCCAAATCTGCTTTAGAGACAAATTAAACTTCTAATATGAAACTAAACAAACCCAAACCTTTGATGTGGGGAAGGAAGAAGACAGAAACAGGACAGAGTCAGTAATACTACTGAAGTGCTTCAGCAGAGATGGTGAAAATTATGGAGGACTGAGAAAGATTTTAGAGGGAAATAGAGGTAGCAGAGATTAAGTTTAACTTGAAGTAAACACACATTAGCTTAAAATAATCCCATACTTCAATTATTGAGTACAATTACTGTGCTATGAGAAGGCAGAAACTCTCCATAGGAGCAAACATAAATAACAATATCAATTTCTGCCCAGCCTCCATCAGAATTTAACAATAAGATAACATTTTTAAATTAGTGGAGGAAAATCAAACATATAATGTCTTTATATTCTTCCACGCTATTGTTGCATTTTACATGCTTTGCTAAATGTCTTTTGTTGATTTTAAGATGCAGGGACTAGCTAAAATTCTAGCAGGAAAAAATATTTAAAGTTCCTTTTACTGTAGTATTTAGCAGTGTGAATGGAAAGAAAGCAGAAGAAAGAAGAGGCATGTTCTAGAATTATTGGGAAATATATTTGACATGTATAAGTAATCTGTAGGATTCACTGCTGCAGGAGGCAAAATGTCTGTGATGGCCTTGAATGATTAAATGATACATCCCAAAATAAGGTGAAGGAAATCATATGGGCAAGGGCATAAATAGGAGTCAGGAAAAGATATTGCATATTAATCTGTAATATTATAGAACCAATTAGCCACAATAGGAATCATTGCTCTTTGAGGAACTGTTCACTGGATGGAGCAGAACTGGGTGGGGTGCATGATTTTCCTTCTGAAGATTGCAAAGTAGTAAATATGAAATGTTCCGAAGTTTTTATTTTTCAAATCCTAACTTAAAAAAACCTAAACTCTAGAAGAAGCTAAGATATGCAATGTTTGATCAACTGGCTAGTTGTCAGCAATATTTATGGGTTTCATGGGAAGAACAGTAAATGTCAGAAATAAATGTATGCTGTCATGGCCACTACTGCACAATCACAGTGATTTTATTTTCAGGTCTCCTTTTCAGTGATACAAAGCTTAAAATGTTTTAAAATGCATTTAGAGAGTTTTTTGTTCAAAGCCTTATGAGTGTTCAAAAGCTGGCATTTTCTAAAGATTTTGGAATAATATATTATGCTAAACTGTCTGAGAATGGCTATGCATCATTGTAAGTATTAGTCTGGCTTATTAATCTTCCAGACATTGTGTTTGAATGTGCCCAATGAAGCCAAATCCAGAATTCTGATTTTGCTGTACCTGCTCTGACTTCAGTGGAGGACCTTCCTGAGTATGATCACAGGATTAGCTGAACGGTATAAGTGAGAGCTAAAACAGGTTTTCCTCCTGTTCAACAACTTCCCCATGGCTCAAAAGCAAGACATAGGATAATGCATGAAAAGAATACAGAAACTTAAGAACACATTCTGTGTGATGCTGAATGTCTTAACTTGGATTGATTTCAGAGGAAACAAGCTTAGGAAGAGCTGAGACCCCTCTAGGAATGACTTCTTTAAAAAATCAGAAAAAAATCTTGTCAATATGTGTGTATAAATCCTGATTTGATCATATTTCAACTTTGCGTAGGAGTGAGCTACCAACTCTTCCTTAAAGATTGTCATACTCTGATCTTACATTCATTAATGTATAAGAGTTTGAAAGATGTATACAGAGAATAGTTAATTTCACTGCAGCAATGATGAAAAGAAGATATATATTTTGAGGACCACATTATATGAAAAACCACAAAACCACTGACTTCCCTATTGTCATAATAAAATAATGGTAACTTTTCATTTCAGTGATTGGTTTGTGAGGAACAAAACTTCAGTTCTATGTTACCTGAGGTAATCCAGATATTTACCTACCTGGATCTGAACTATCTGTGCTCTCATGATCCAGTCACTTGTCCTGCATCTTGGGAACACTTCACAATTTTGCCAAACTATGTCAAAAAAAAAGATCTGTGTGAATGATTATTTACAAGGGACACTCATGGAAGGCTGGTCCTATTCTTAAAACTTTGTCAGAAGATCCTTACGTAGCCAAATGGCTTTGCATCTCCAACTGATCAGAACATGTCTGTTAACATAGCTCAGCTGACAAGTAACATAAAGCTGCATTAGCTTGGTGGCTTAGGACCACCAACTAAATTCCTGCTGTCTGCACCCAGAAAATGCATTCAAGTAGTACTTTTTCGGTATACAAATTTATACAGAACTCACCTTGATAAACATCAAAGTCATCAAACCTCTTCCCTCCACAGAGAATGGTGCACAGCCCTGTGCAGGAAGCCCTCCCCAGCATCTTTTGGTTCCCAAATGCTGCCTATGGGGCTCACCTGTCCTTGGACCAAGCGTGTCCTGGGCTTGTGAGGAGAGGGCTGTCCTTGGTACCCTTCCTGCCCCTCTGCAGACTGCTCGCCCATTAGACCTTCCCAGCATAGAAGGATACTCTCTGCATCCTGCTGACCCCACGCCAGGGAACAGCGGGCAGGTGAACTGTGACCGGTTTTACAGAGAGTGCAATTAAAGCAAGCAAGGGGCAGAAGTTCATTATCCCCTTTAACAGGTGGCAGGCTTAGGTAAGCCACTCTGGCGACAGGACTCCTGTGCTGTTGTATAGCCAGTAGTTTCTTAACTTTGCGGTAGATAGGCCTTTGGTTTACAGAGCCTATACATTTTAGTCACAGAGGAGTTTTCTTCCCACTAAAAATACATTCCAGTTATTAGTAATATTATTTAAATGTAAAATTTTTAGTACTGGTGAACACTTTGCAACAGATTGACAGCATGATAATCTTAGCAGTTCTATCTTGTAGAAATCTTTCTCCTTTATCAAAACATGTTTTACAGTATTTCTTAGTGTAATAATATCATCTTAAACCTCATCTTTTAAAAAGGTTTTGGGGAAAAAAATTCTGCAACAAAAATAGAAAATTCTAACATATTTTATGGCAACTGTTTTAAATGAAACTGTTTCAGCATTAAAAATCCATTAAAAGTTAAATGAAACCTCCCAGCATAAAGACAAATATCTAGGGATTCAATTACTGAAACTGCTTGCAATCAACTCATTTCAGTGTAAGATTCTTTTTTCAAGCTTACAAGAAAAAAGAATTCTTGAAATAAAATAGAGAAGCCAACGTCAAAGTTTCTGTATATCACAAAGCAATAAGGCAATTTAATACGATATTAACATATGAAACAGAAGTTAACTATGTTTTTCAAAGAGCTCTTTAAACAGAATTGGGAAAAATAGCCTGATGATATATTCTTAGGCTTCCATTTTAAAATTGTAGTGTTCCATAGTTTCAGAGGAATAAGTTCAGTAGGAAAGTTGGTCGTCTTGTACTATGCTTGTGCTTCTGGACATAATCCCATTCAAAATTAGAAACAGAGGATATTTGCCAAAATTTGTCAGATCTGAAAACAGTTTTGAATTTAGTCTTATCTGACTTCTGAACAAAAGGTCTAGGTCTTTCTCTCCTTCCTAATTAAGATGAAATGGATAGAAATATTCAGTGTTCACTTATATTGGTCCAGAACAAATTAAAAGAGACTACTGTAAGATACTGTCTTAGCTCTCTGTTACAAGAGGTCTGGAGTTCAAAGATTTGTACTGCTATGCATTTACTAAGAAAATAATATCTGTCATTCTGTATTAGCTGATGATTTCTTCAGCTAGAAAAAAAATAAGAGAAAATGAATTTTCTTCCAAAACGTTAATTCTCTTGGGAAAGTTTTTTCAACTGTTATTTCTTGTCTTCCTAACAAAACTGAAGGGAATTCTAGCAGCTCTTCTCACCACTCATAAATGAAACATACCTATGATCATGGTAAGCATAATTACTTTTCTGCTTTATATTATCTGTGTGCATACCTCTTATTTATTTAGAGGTGGACTTTTTCACCCTGGAAAGATGACTGTAAGTAGCGTATCTGGCCTTCTGCAAATTACAGTCTTGATAATGTAAACTGGTCACTTCCGTAACTAACTAGGGGTTGAACAAAAGCACACATTGATTTAACTTTTCCAAGTCATGTAAAATCCTCCACTTAACCTGGTAAAACCTTCCAGTGATTAAGTGCTGTCATTACTAAAGTATTATGTCCTTGAAAGGTAGTCAGGGTCAGCACATTGCATAAAAATGCAGCTGTCCTTTCCCTGACGTACAGTAGACAACCTAATAATAACATTTTTGTTCAGCTCTAAAGAATCAGTTTGCAAAATGTGTAATTTACATAGTTGAGAAAGGGGTTTTTTTGTTTGGTTGGTTGTTTCTTTTACTATATATATTTAAAGGCAAGGCAAATGTAGAAAACTAGGAGGTTATTAGAGAAGTTTGAAATGGAGGATAAGTACTGACAGGAGAAGAGGACTACGAGTTTCTGGCAAAGACCCACCTTCTCATCTGTAAAATAGACACATCTCTGATGTCACACAGCAGAGGAGGAGGAAAAAAGCTGCAAAGAAGGGCACAGTTGTGAGAAAGGCAGAGAAAAGAGAGTAATTGCCATGTTAAATGGCAAATAGGGGCATGTCTGCTGAAAGCAATTTGAGTTCACATGGGTGAAAAAGAAGGAAAGCACTGAGTTCATATATAACTGACACAAATTAGTAATAAGCTATTTATTCTTGCCGCTCTCATCACCTTTGACTAATAATAACCTTTCACAGTAAAGCAGAGTAATGATTAAAGTCATCATGACCAAATTTAACCCACTGACCAAAAAGTCAGCAAATGAATCCACTCTTGTGACTAAAGTCAAGAATGGCCAGTGCCACAAAATTAACCCGATCTTAATGATATTTGAGAAATGTAATTTCATGCTCCATCTCAGCTGGTTTGCCTTGCCTTGTTATATTTCTTTAGAATCACTAATACTATTTTTGAACAAGGGAGGAGGCCTTTAGAAATTAAAAATTTCATCGGTGAATGGAAGAGTAAGTTTAGTTTCATCCTCAGCTCCTGAATGTGCTACTCCTATGCAAAGAGGTATCTAAATTATGGAGACGTCACAGGTAAATGACAGGATAATCAGTTCCATCTTTTATAACAGCTGATTTGTCAAAGAATAGCACATTCCTCTTTCAGATTTTACCTTTGGATTCAGAGAGCTGAAGAACTAAACAAGGCAAACCTCAGCCCTCTCCATCTATGGTCGCATTTGCACAAGTTTCTGAAGGTGGGCCTCTTATAGGAGTCTAATGACAATTTTTTTTTGGCAAAATGTTGTCCCTTAAAGCTCAGTGGTGATGTGAGAAATTAACAATTAGTTCGATTTTGCTATAGCTTTAGTTTAATTTTGTTATATAATTTTGCATCTATGTTAGAGTTAAACACTGTTATTTAGTTTAGTTCTGTTCTTTGTAACCTTGCTAACAAAGACTGCTGTGGCTCAAATGTAGTTAACAAGGACTGCTTGCAAGACAAACGAAGAAAAACAGGGACTGTTGTGGCTCAAGTGTAGCTAACAAGGACTACTTGGAGACCAACGAAGAGAAACGAGGACTGATAACCAGAACTTTGTTGTTTGTAAGAAGCAACTCTCTAGCTGAAACTGGTCCTATGGTTTGGGCCTCAGCCAACACAGACAAGTCAGGAATTTTTGAGCCAAAGGTGAAAGCATACAGCGAGGAAGACTATGAGCCTTCATCCAGAAGACCCCCACAGACGACCACCAGACAACACTGCGCAAGTGCTAAAGGGGGGTGGAGTATGATAATGAATTCTTAGAAATAATTACAATAATTCAGCCTACTTAGATATGCTTTGTAATAAATAGGTGCATGCTTTGTGACTCAGTGTGAAAGTTAGGAGGAGCGATCCCCCCTTGCACCCGGTGCTGCAATAAATATACCTGCTTTATAACTCTCTGAGTTGTGGAGTTTGATTCCGCACATCAGTAGGAGCAGGATTTTGTACTATGTTTTGACAAATAAATTCGATCATGTGCAAACGTGGATTATCCAAGAAAACATGGATTATCCACACACAAGCAGACTTGTGGCATGTAAGTCCTAAATGGTGCTTAAAAGGAACCGTGCGTCCGCGCTGCTGCCGAGGCCTTCGCCCCATGTCACGTTGAGGGGGTGACGGCTGTGGGAGTCGAGGATACCGAAACCCCTCTGGAGAAGCACAGCACGGCCTTGGTGGCTCCACGCGGCAGGCCCTCAGGACGCCTCGGACGAAGGGAACACCGACCCGTTCCCGGCGGGAATCACCTGCGCGTTATCCCCCCACGACACCTCCCCGCCCCAGGGAAGGGGGGCTCCGCTCGGCGCCTCCCCAGGCGGGCTCGTGCGGGGAGGGGCGCGCCGCACTTCCCGCCGTGGCGCCTCCGCGCAGCCGCAGTGGGCGCCCTAGCGGCGGCGGGCGGGCCGTGCGCGGTGCTGAGGGAGCTGCCGGGCTGGGGGCAGCTGGTGCTCTCGGTGTGCGCGGCGTCTTCGGGCTCCTTTGGCCCTTATTTCCATCTCTGCTGGAGCCGTTTGGCGCCGGCGGCTGCTGCTGGAGCAGGCGGGCTCCGGATGAGGCAGGGTCGGGCTCCCGTAGGGCAGCAGGTGGGCAGGGAGGGGGCAGTTACCACAGCGGGAATGGGGGGGGGGGGGGGGTGTGGGAGTGGTGTCAGCGGGCAGGCTGGGGCCGTGTGGGGCTCATGGGGGTTGTGCAGCTTCCTCGTGCCACGGAGTGTGTGCTCCAGTGCTGAAGGCCTTGGCACGGTGGAGGGCTTGATCCAGCAGGCCAAAATGCCTGAAAATGAAAATGTGTTAGTGGGACCTTATTAGTTGTCTACAACTCCTGTTACTGTGCAAGGTCGTGGAATCTCCATCACTGGAGATGTTCAAGATTTGTCTGCCCATGACGCTGAGTAACCTAATCGAATTAGACCTGCTTTGAGCAGAGGTTTGGACTACATGACTTCCTGAGGTCCCTTCCAACCGCATTTTTTCTGTGATTTGAAGTCCTCAGGCCTACTTTGAGGAGAACAAACAAGTCTGGACTAGCAGTTTATTCAGAAGCTGTCATAGACCTTGTGCAGGGAATAAAATCAGACAAGAAGTGAAATGCTTTGGCAGACAGCATCACAGCACATGTGAATAAGGGTAGGATGAATTAAGACTGTAATTTTGACTTTGTAAGCTAGATATGCTTTTAATGTGAGTGTGTGAAATGAGGGAACTGAGGAGTACTTGATTTCTTGAAGTTGTTTTTAGGTTCATATTAATTTTCTTGCATTTACTTTTATAAGTGAATAGGGGTAATTCTTGTTACTTTTAGATTAGTCTGATTTTACCTGGTCTGCTTATTCCCCTTCATACTTGCAGAGAGAGGAAATGTAAGAAAGCTTTCGTAGTCTGAGATGTACATCAGTTACTTGTAATTATCTACCCGGCATTATGAAATTGACCTACCTTTATCATGCTTTCTTTTACCTTAATTGGTTACTAAATAATTTTCAAGCTAGTTAAATTTCTTGACCCTCTTAAATTTTCCCAGACCATTTCTTTTTTCCTTCTCCTTTGCTTAAGAACTTCCTACCTTCTGTTGAACTGGCAATTAATCATAACAATTCTGTTGGCAGGCGATTGCTTGCTCTTTATAGAACACACCGTATGTCTCTTGCTCACAGTTCTCTATAGTTTTTGGATATGTTAAAAATAAAGCTGGTTGCAAATAGCTGAGGTTTTTAGCTAGAAGCTGCTTTTGGAGTTTTCTGTGTGATAGAAGGAGAGTATTTTGCACGTCAAAAAAGATTACACTGTTACAAGGAAAGGCATAAACAATAACCTTTATAATTTCTTTTATCAGTAAGAATAGACCCCATATAGTCACACAGTTTTGACTCACATTTCGCTCGGATATTTCAGCAATGTCTCCCATCTGAAACAGGACTGACTAGCAGCCTGGATTCACAGCACAAGTGCTACTCAGAATGGAGTTCAGAATATGTTTTAATTGTGTGTGCAAGCCCAATGGGAGTTAACAGGACTTCAGCTTGTGCTTAAATCCGTAACAGTCAAAAGAGCATTTATAGATAATTTAAATGGAGGACTGAATGGCTTTCTAAACAGCAAATAAAATACTCAGAACAGATTCTGGTTGTCACGATTAATATGTTGTGCCAGAAGTGGGACTTGGCTTTTGGGGGTTTTTTTGTTTGTTTTCAGTGGTTTTGAGGGGGATGTTTGACCAAATGTAGTTCAAATGATAGCTTGAAAGTTAGGACATTACTCAGTTTAAGCAATCACATCACAATCTATGCATTTAATTCTTTAAATGAATCCAAGTCCTCTCTTGGGTCAGACATCATTAGTGTCATGGTTTAACCCTCGTGGGCAGCTAAGCACCACACAGCTACTCGCTCACGTTCCCCCAATGGGAAGTGGGAGACAATCAGAAGGGGAAAAATGAGAAAACTTGTGGGTTGAGATCAATACAGTTTAATAGATAAAGCAAAAGCTTCACGCATAAGCAAAGCAAATAAAGGAATTAATTCACTATTCCCCATCGGCAGACAGGTGTTCAGCCATATCCAGGAATGGAGATTTGGTGTGGGATATTCCTTTGCAATCCTATTACTGCATTCTGTATTCTCTCTTTGAATCTTTAGTGTGAAGAAATTATACCCTCTTGTAAGTTAAAAATAGTCAAAATGCGCCACTGTGTTCCCATTTGAGTCACAAGATAGATGTTTCAGTAGCATGTTTTGTTCAGGCTTACATGATCCACTCGTTTGTCTCCTGAGGGTGCTGAGATACTGTCAGCAGAAAAAAACCACCACCAGAAAACACTCTGAGATGATAGTCCCCATCAGTGATTTTCCTGTATAGCCTACTGGTATGGACTTATTTGGAAAGATGCAGGAATGTTAATGGATGTACAAGGGAGGAAAAATATTTACTCACTTTTCTTGCTAATATAAATAGGCTTACATCCACAGAAAATATTATGTCTTTTATTTATTACCATCACGTAGTGAAACAGTAGCAGTTCCCTACCTGTCTTGACTTACATGTAATATCTTTTATGAATTTCTAAATGCTTTGGGTAAAAAAATCTGGAACAGGACTATTGCCTCAGTCAAGAGGGGTTTGAATTTGCAAGTTTGTTCTTAATGCAGACAGTAAGAAGATCAGAGAGAACACTTTGTACCTGTTTGAGTCATCTGCTTGTCTAGCTTTTTGATTTGTTGTTGACACTCTCCTTTAGTTAGAGATAATTTCCAGGCAATTTAAAAGCCTCTTTTGCGTGTTTAAATATCTGGATGATTTAAAGGATCAAAGCCCTGGAGGGTAGAGGAGGCCGAGAAAGCTGTTTAGTATTAAAGGATCACCTCCTAAGGCCTACTAGGATGATGAAGAGACTGGAGCATCTCTCATATGAAGAAAGACTGAGTGAGCTGGGACTATTTAGCCTGGAGAAGAGAAGGCTCAGGGAGAAGCTTATCAGTGTGTGGAAATATCTGAAGGGAGGGTGTAAAGAAAACAGAGGCAAACTCTTTCCATTGGTGCCCAGAGACAGGGTAAGAGGCACAAACTGAAACATAGGAGGTTCCCTCTGGCCATCATGAAACACTTTTTTACAGGGTGGCCAGAGAGGGGGTGGAGTTTCCCTCCTTGGAGATGTTCAGAAAATGTCTGGACATGATCGTGGGCAAACAGCTCTAGGTGGCCCTGCTTGAGCAGGGGGGTTGGACCAGGTGACCTCCAGAGGTCCCTTCCAACCTCAACCATTCTCTGTGATTCTGTGCTTTGGTTTTACTCATAGAGCCTCTGAATGCAGCCCTGATGCCTGCTGCTAAGGATTCTGGGGTGATGGATGATCCCAAACTCCTCCACTGGGATTCATCACAAAACACAATCTACCTATTACAGAATATCATACGACAGACACAGTCATAGGAGGAAAAAATATAATTTCATTGTGAACATCAACTGCAGGGCCTCAAGAGTCACAGTGACTCAGCCAGGAAGTACAACCAGTAGCAGGAAATGGTCACCTACAATGATGGAGTCAGAAAGCGCTGATAAACCCACAAAGGCAGGAATAGGGATGATTTTGCTCTCCTTTCTTTGGGAAATACAGTTTATGAGGAATTGTTTTTAGCCTGAAAGAGAGAACTGTCACTGGGATTGCTTTGACACCTTATCAACATGGATGATGGCCTGTTTAGAGACCTGTAAGTTTACAGAGAGGTTTACAGCACCCCTTTGCCACACAGCAAGGCTCGATAGGGAGTCCCTGGATAGCTATGATGTAGTTATTTCCAGACTGTGCGCAGCATCATCCCTCGTTGTCCCTTGCAAGTGACCCGGATCTGCAGGCAAAACACGTTCCCTAGTGCAGAGCAACATAGCTGGCTGGTGTTGTGTTGCTTCCAGGACTTAAGTCACTCTTGCTGCAAAACCCCATGCTAAGCTGTCTGATTTTACCAGTTTGCTCTGAGCCATCCCAGACTGCTTTGCTCTCTAGTGGGCTGTGCGTGGAAAAAAAAATATGAAAGCACCAGATAACAGCCCTTCTGTATAGGGACTGGATGTTTTTGTCTTTATGATTTTTTTTCCCCTCTAAATTACCTCAGCTGAAATTTGGCCTTTTTAAAAAGTGCCAGTATCTTAGCGTCTAAAGTGAGTTGGAACAAATCCTTGCTGCATATTTGGGATTCAGATGATACAAAGCAGTGTGAGGGTTGCCAACAGACATGAACAAAAAAAGTGGGACTTGCTTTGCGTCTTTATTTAGGTAGCAGGTTAACTAGCTAGGAGTTGTGACTCTTGTGGCCTTGCCAGGGTGTCTGCTTACCCTTCAGCAAACAGAACTTCAGTAAGTGCAAAACAAAAACTGCAATATTGGAAACGGCATTTTCCTCCAGGTGTATGTCTTTTTCTCAAAGGCAGGTGCATGCTTCCTGTATGGGACCATATTTGTGCATCATAGAAATAGTTAATTTGCTTAGTCCAGTGTTCACAGTTTTGAAAGATGGACAGCAGAGTCTGTTATACACCTGGGCTTCTTGACATTACTGGATTTTTTCAGTTGTTGATATGCAAAAGCTCTTTATCTCTCCTGCTGCTTTTCTCTTCTGGTATGCTTTCACTCTCCTCTGCAAGGGCCGGTTTTCTCTTTCTATTTCTTTGGTTTTCATTTTCCTGGGAACACTCTGCAAACCTTTACATTTCACAGTGTTATTAGGTAGGTAAAGCCATGATCAACTTGAATCACTTCTTATTTTAACCAAAGCGAGCTCTTTTTACCTTCTTTCTTCTGAAAGGCTTGTTAGTTCTTCTGGACATAACAGGGAGTCTGCTGTGCTCTCTGGGGTGATTGGAGGCAAAAGTACAGGTGCCTGAACCAGAAAAGTTGAAGTTAACAGGTGGCAAGACCTAGAGTACTAAGCTACTGTTTTCCAAATTGCTACCTTAGCTCTTAAAATAAGAACCGTTTGGCTGGTTTGCGTTATCCACACGTTTCACACAGTTCCCTGACCCAAAATAGACTTTGTGATGCTCTGATGAAGTAGGATCTTAGGAAAACTTATCTGAAGTTGACAACACCACCCCTGACTCCTCAGCTGAGCAGATTCTTACAGGATTTGCTCACAAAGTGTGATGGCAAACCTGCACTGGCTTTAGCCTTAGCTTTTGCAGACCTCCAGACTGATGAAGAAACCTTGCTGTCACTTTCAGAGGATTTTAGTCTGCAGCATGAATGACGCTGTGTATTCAGAGGGCCTTAGTTTTGAACAGTTTTCACATTGGTGTATTGCACTCAGGTAATTTGTGGGGGCCGTTCAGCTGGGAGCCTGCAGTCCTGCTTGGGGCTCCCGGGGTCTGCAGCAGCCGCACATTCGAGCCTTGGCGTGCTGATGTGGAGCTGACAGCCTGCCTGGTGCACCACAGGCTGGGGGTTCTCTGAGGATAGGATAGAGCTCAGAGAAGTGCTGGGAAAGGAGAGCAAGAAAAGGCTTGCTAGCTTCTTTCTGCTGGGCTGTCTTCTGCCCTCCTGAGACATAGTTCTGCTGTTATCCCTTTGGCAGCAATACCACCTTGTGAGGTGGGAGCCTTTTCTTTTGAAATATGTCATTTTGTATTTGACTTCTTGTAGGTATTTAGTTTGATTAAGCATGTGCCTAATGCGTCTAAGAAACAACCTTTCTGTTTTTTCTTCTGTATCATTCCAGGGTGAAAAAACGCAAACATGCAAGAGATCTTCCTCTGCCAGGAAGAGGCACAGCATCTACTTTGACCTGGCAGAAACTACTTTTATACATGAGAAATGGCACAATTTTTCTTGACGTGACATACCTCTCTTGTTCGTGATTCCATCACTATATCTACCCCTCCTTCTTTGTGGAGGACGAAAAGAGAGGGTGGTGTGTGCGGGAAGGCTTTTGCCTGATGTTCTGTGTCTGCTTCAACTGCAGGGCCACTTCGCTCTTCCAAAGCCAGCCCAGGAAAGCAAAAACGTGCAGCAAAGTGTTACAACAGAACCCACCCAAAGCCTTACACCAGCTGTCTTCTTGGCCCAGTGATGCCCTGTATCTGTCATGTCTGCTGCAATGAATGGAAATGATTTGAAAAACGACACCTCTCTCAACAGATTTCAAAGTCAGAGCCCAGGCCAGCTTCAGCACATCTTGCAGAGCAAAGTATTCATACCCCAAGAGGTGATGGAAGAAGCAGGGCTTAAAGGACACAACTTGATGCCTAGCCCTGCTAGAAACAACACTAAGGTGGGAGCAGTGTTCGCAGAGCATCTCCTTGATTCAAGTGCAAATGAAGAGCAGATGCTGAACATCGGCAGAAGTTTCCTGTATGAATCCCTTGTCTCTGGCCATGGGGGAACTCTACCAGCAGGAAGGCACTGCTGTCAAGTCTCGGCTGCTAGTTGCACAGGTGTCCACTACGAGCAAAATGAGGAATGGGAACAGGAGCCCCAGCCTGTGAAAACTGTCAGTCCCTACTCGTACCTGTGGATCTGTCTGTGGGTGCTGGTGACTCCTCAGCTGACAAACAGGAGAGGCCAGCTGTCTCCTCCCCGAGGATGTCACTGCCGTTTTCAATCATAAACTCCACCAGGACCTTCACCTGCACTCATCAAAGCCTTGGTTTCAGCACAGATGCCTGAAAAGGCCCCAGGCAGCCTCTGGCACTGCTGAGCCTTGCCTCTGCGCAGCAGGCTGTGGCTGTGGGGCTGCTCTTGCAGGCAGCCACCCCACCAGCGTTTATTGGAGAGGACCACCAGGGACCTCTGAAGAGCCAGACTCTGATGGTCGAGGAAGGCTGCAGGCAGCTGCTCAGTACAGCCTACCTTCCCAGTCACCTCCAGCATGGCCTCGAGTGGGAGCAGGTCCTCGTTAGGTGGGCTGAGCAGGTTTGGCCCAAGGCAGATGGCCAGGTTGCTGGAGGTCATCCTACTGGTGGAGGCATTGTGGCCGATGTGCTGGAGGAGGGCCAGCAGCTGCTTGAGGAGGAGGAGATTGGGTGCAGGTAGCTTGTTGGCCACCCTGAGGGAAGAGTGAGGCAAGGTTAATCAAGCAGATGGTGGCTGCAGGTGTCCCCCAGCTTTGCCCAAGGCAGGTGGGAGCCAGCAGCTGTGTTGCACAGCTCTCCAGGTGCTGTCAGCCAGCGGTCAGGGCTCCTGCTCAAGAGGCAGGCTGCTGCCCACGCTTAAGCTTTCAGCTCTTCCAGCTTCTCCTCCTTGCTGCTCTTGTGCATCGCTGCCATCCAGTCCTCGTAGAGGTCGGTCACAAGGAGCTTGGCAGGGATGCTTCAGAGGAAGTCCTGCAATGCCAAGAGCTGCAGGTGAGCCTCGGAACGCTCTGGGCCAGCCAGCAGCTCTTCCTGCTGCACGCCAGAAGCGCTCGCCTTCAAGACGACGGCCAGCAGCAGCGCAGACTGGCTTTCCACGTTGACATCAGCGCCACGGTCCAGAGCCTCCCGCAGCTCCCGAAACTCTGTGACGCTGGCAGCTCTGCGAAATATCCCCTCTGTTGAGGGCCCTTCCCGCTGCAGGACAGCCAGCAGCTCCTGTGGGAGAGTCAGGAGGACAGTTGCTTGGCTGAGGAGGTGGCTTCCAAGAGCAGTGGCCAGAGCCCTGCTGCAGATGCGTCTACTTGCCCCCAAAAGGGGCTGGGACCAGAAGAGTGAGGCATGGGTGAAGAGCCCAATCGGCCATCCACGGAGCTTGTGGGGACACCCACGGCCTCTGTGGAGCAGGCGGAGGGAGGTGTGGGGACCCCCTGTCCAGGCTGTCTTACCTGGATGGGCCGGGGCAGCGTGCCGTCCTCTCCGCAGAGGGCTGCCAGGGGCTGCCCAAAGAGCACCCTGCTGCAGCCTGAGCCCACCTGCCCTGGCACCTGGGCAGTGTCCGGGCTGCGCCGCCGAGCAAAGGGCCAGGGCAGCCCCCACCTCCTGCTGCTGCTCCGTCCAGCTGCAAAGGAAAAGAGGAGAGCCCGTCAATGGAGAGGGCCAGGCCAGCGCTCCCGCAGCTTGCCCTGCCCTGCCCTGCCCTGCCCTGCCCTGCCCTGCCCTGGCTGCAGCGCAGTGCTGAGTGGTGCGGCAGGACAGGCAGGGAGCCAGCAGCTGGAGCAGCGGCTGCGTCTTGCAGGCTCCGGAGAGCCGTCCTGCCAGCGGGACAGCCTATCCCAGCCCTGGCCCTGCCCTTCTCCAAGCTGTGGGCAGCAGCAATGGCTCCGTGTCCCCGCAGAAGCAGGTGCAGCAGCCACGGCGCAGCGGGTGTCCCTGCTCCTCCAGGTGACGTCCTGCCTTGGGGTGGCACACCTGCATGGTGACACTGGAGGGACAAGTGAGCACAGCTGCTCCCAGCTCCGGCCCAGGAGCAGGGACCCACGTGCCCAGCTGTGGGGACACAGCTGAGGCAGGCAGCACCTCGAGCGCTCCACGCTCTCGACGGGTCCCGCGGCCTCAGCTCTCTCCCGCTGCAAGGTGATGGGCACTGACTTGCTCCGGGCAAAGGGCAGCATCCTCCTCCTGCTCCTCAGTCCTGCAGGTGAGCCAGTTACAGGAGAAAAGAAGCCTGCCCCTGCCTTTTTTTGCAAAACTCACCTGGTGAGTGGCCAAGTCCCCCTCCATTGGCAGATGGGGCCGTTGGAGGCCCTTGCATGCAATCAGCCTGCAAAGAACCAGTTTGCGCTCAGAGAGCAGCCCCGCAGCAGAAAGGGCCGCCGGCAAGCTGCCACCCGGCACCGGCAGCGTGAGTGTGGCAGAGCTGAGACCCTCCGTCCTGCCAGGCTCTTTGCCCCACACAGTAGGTTTCCTGCCAGCACTGCCAGTGAGGATGTGTCAGTGTTTGTGGTGGCTCCGCAAGCCTCTCCTCTCGCCGAGTGGCACCGTGGTACCCTCCCTTCCTCGTACCCAAGCTCACCGCACTTGCCACACGTGCCTGGCACCTCGGCACAGGCAGAGGCGGGTGAAGGGCAGCCATTCTCACCTCTGCGTGGCCCTCCAGCAGCCTCTCCACTCTGCTGGCGCCGAATGTCCTCCACTGAGCAAGAGAGAAGGAGTGGAAGAAGGTGAACAGCAATGCCTGTGCTGCATGGCTGGAGGAGCAGTGCCTGAGGACAGAGCCCAGAGCAGAGAGACACTTACGGCATGGTGGTGGCTCAGCTCCTTCTGCAGGAGTTGGATGGATGGGAGGCGGGTCACGCGGGCTCTCGATGCTCCTTCTGGGATTCTTGGCATCGGGAAGGGACAGGGAGAGAGCTGGGTGAGCCCCAAGCTGCCTCTTCTCTCTTGTCAGCCGCGGGGGCACCTCCCCAGCCGGGGAGCTGTGTTCCCCTGTCCCGCTGCGCCTGCAGCATCCCCTCGGCTTACCCCAGCAGCGTGCCCAGCCACAGCTCCTTCAGCTCGCGGGAGCTGCAGAAAGAGAGGAGAAGCAGCCTCAGGCCCCACTGCCCCCCAGTCCATGGGCAGAGGTGAGCGCCTGCGGAGCCGTTTCCCATGGAGAAGGACACAGGGGCAGGACGAAACACCATGGGGCAGGAGAGAGGTGCTGCCCAAGCCCTGGCTCCGTCTGTCTTGCCAGAGCAGGTGCTTTTGCCTTTCCCTTGTGGGGACCAAAAGGGGACCAGGAGATGTAAGAGGTGAAATACCCCCCCAGCCTGTCCATGCTGGCGTGCTGCCTGCTGCCTGTCCAGGTTGTGCCCGGAGGGCAGAGGCCATTGCCAGCATGGACACCTGGGCATGGTTGGGAACGTCTCCTGCCCTGGCATGGGACGTGGCACCGTGACTCATGTGAAAGTGGCAACACAGGAGCTGGTGGGCCAGATGAGGATGATGGAGGCCCTGTCCTCATCGCTGCCTCCCTGCTCCTCCTGCTCCTCTTCCTCCCGCGCTGCCTCCTTGGTGCCACTCAGCACCCAGAGCTGGTGCAGGGCCAGGCGGAGCTCGGCACAGGGTGGTGCCCCGTCTGCAGAGAGGAGAGGCAGGCCGGCAGCTGGAGGTGGCCTGGTTGGGTTCCCCGTGGGCAGAGCCCTGTGTCCCAGCTGCCCTTGGCACAGACACTGGTGCATCGAGCACCAAGGTGGTGGGGTCTGGGGCGGGTGCCAGGGTGTCCCTGCAGTGGTTGCAGGGGCAGGGAAAGGGAAAGGCAGCTGGGCTCTGGGGCTCTTACTGCAGCTTGGCGATGACCAGCTCCTCTGGGAGCAGGAGGAGGCGTCTCTCACTCCTCTTGCGGCCCCGAGTCAGCCGCACATCCACGCTCAGCAGCGGCTCGGCATCGCTGAGAGCCTCCCTGCAGAGCAGAGCAGAGCTGAGAGCCTCCCTGCAGAGCAGAGCAGAGCTGAGAGCCTCCCTGCAGAGCAGAGCAGAGCGGTGGGCATGAGGAAGGCTGCTGGTGCTGCGGGGCTCGGCCGTAGCTGCGTGTCCGGGGCGCGGGGGGAGCCCACCTGGAGCCACAGCAGCAGCTGGCCTGGCCCATCCCACCCGGGACAGGAGGGCCCTCGGCGGGCACCAAGGACGTGTCCCAGCTGGCGACACGGAGGATGGGACGCGGTGTGCTGGTGGCGGTGCCTGGGCAGCGCTGCTCGGCCAGAGCCTGCCTCTTCCTAGCGCTGCTCCGTGCCAGCAGAGCTCGGTGCTGCTGTCTCAGGGGGCTGTTGGCTCCAACTGACCAAGACAGCGACCCCAACGGAAAGTGGGAGGGGCCTGGCCAGGCACGGGAGGGAAGGTTCTCTTCGGCTGGCCATGTCTGCCTGGCACTGGGGAGCTCAGAGCGGGACACAGCAGAGGGCAAGGACCACCTCCCTGCTCCTGCTGCCCACGCCTTGCCTTCTGCAGCCCAGGATACACTTAGCCTGCTTTGCCCCAAGGGCACTTTGGCAGTTCCAGATCGGTCAGTTTGGGGTCCACCAATCTTATTCCTTGTGCACAAGCTGGTCTGTAGCTTTGTTTCCCTTTCTGAACCATTTCCAGAGAGGGGAGCAGCACTGCAGGCGCTATGACAGATGGTGGACACACCACTAACACATACATTACACAAAAGACAACTAATTCCAAGGAAGCCCCATTTTGCCTGTTGCTTTTAAGCTGGAACGCTTTGTCTGGGGGAAGAGAATACCTGGGACGGTGGGGGTGAGGGGGCAGTTTGAGGGTGTGGGGGGGTGGGTCTGATCAATATATGTATATGTACATGTATATATATAAAGGTGGTGAGAGGTAATGAAGATGAGGGAGCCAGGCTGTTCTCTAGAGTGCCCACTGAGAGGACCAGAGGTAACAGACACAAATTAAAACACATGCTGTTTGACTCAGGAAGAAAAGGAGGGTCTTCCACTTATGGAAGAAAGGGCAGGCGACTGAAGAGGAGTACCGGGGTCTCGTTAGGTTGTGCAGAGAGGAAATTAGAAAGGCAAAAGGCCAGCTAGAACTCATGCTGGCTACTGTTGAAAGGGATAACAAAAATGTTTTTTCAAATGCGTTACCAACAAAAAGAGAGCCAAGGAGAATCTGCATCCCTTACTGGATGCGGTGAGGAACGTTGCCACCAAGGATGAGGAAGAGGCTGAGGTACTTAATGCCCGCTTTGCCTCAGTCTTTGATAGTCAAACTGGTTATTCCCAGGGTACTGAGCCGCCAGTGCTGGAAGAGAGGGATGGAGAGCAGAATAAACCTCCCATAACCCAGGAGGAAGCAGTTAACGACCTGCTATGCCACCTGGACACATACAAGCCTATGGGGCCGGATGGGATCTACACAAGAGTGCTGAGGGAGCTGGCAGAGGAGGTGGCCAAGCCACTCTCCATCATCAGTCAGCAGTTGTGGCTAACAGGGGAGGTCCCAGGTGGCTGGAGGATCGCCAGTGTAATGCCTGTCTACAGGAAGGGCCAGGAGGATCCCGGGAACTACAGGCCTGTCAGCCTGACCTCAGTGCGAGGGTGTCCCAATCCAATGTCGGGAAGGTTTCGATACGATCCCCAGGATGAGATTAAGACGCAAACGGGGTCAAATGCCATACAACCTTGCAAACTTTATTTCAGCGAACTAGGAACCGGAGGTTGGACAGGGAGGCAGTGGGGAGAAAGAGAAGGAAAGGAGAAAGCGAAAGGAAGGAGAGACTGTGGTCAGACCACCCGAACAGGCGAGGAAAGGGATGGAGGGAAGATCAGCTACCACCACCATAGATCCAGTGATCCGTGGCTCAGTCTCTATGCTGGCGTTGAAATTCCAGCAAGGACGGAATTGCCGTGTGCATCTGTTGAGATTGTTGGGTTGAAAAGTCTGTGGCATTGGAAGTTTTGTTGGTAATGATTTCCAAAGCTGCTTGTAATGGAATTATGCTATTCAAACTGTAAATTGGTTCTTTTGCCCCTGATATTGGTTCATTGGGGTTCCAAGTGGCAGGTCCATGATGCTGGATTATTCTTTCTGGAGGCCACTCATTATCTCTCCACTTAGGAGAGATAGTTCCACTATGTTAACCTCAACGGATTGCGCATGGCAGGCAACTCTTCTGTCCCCTAAATTATCATATAACTTTATTCCTAATGGAGGCCCACCCGCCTCTGGGAGGAGGAAGATCCCTATGTAACAAATCCCTGACCAATGTGCCAGTAATCATTTGTAGGCAGTGTGTCCGCAGATCCAATAGTGACCCCTTTTAGCTTTAGTGCCATTGGCAAATGGTCCAACTGTCCCCTTTGGAAATTGAAAAGAAGTTGTGTCGTCATTACCAAAAGGGCTGAAAAATTTGGTTGGGTTGTCGTTTATTCGGCCGATAGAATACCAGGCACCAGAGTTGCTTTTCCACTCGCAGTTTTGCTTATAGGGGTGATATTTGGATAGTTGGAGAAACAGGGTTTCATTTTTATTTGACCAATATCCCCTAAACCCCCAACTGCATCCAGTTTCATTGAGTGACATCCATATGCAAATACCTTTGTCCCTATTAATTAACTTGTGGATGAATGTCTGTTGGCATCTACTTTCCCCCACATCGATCCCTCCCTTCTGTGTGCAGTGTAAACAGTATTCCCCCACATTTGGAAACTAAATTGGCCACGTTCCACTATCATCCCATGTGTTTTTCGTAGTCTCGCTATAATTGCTGACAATCTGTGCCAGGGTAAGGGGAGTAGAATTCCATGGCCAACTCGATAACCCCAGAGGTCCCCCACAAACCCAGCAGTGACTCAGATTGAAAGTTCGGCTGACGGCTTTTGCTAATAACACGAATATGTTGTCCTTGAAGGGATCATAGGGGTCAGGGGAAGGTGGGGGAGATGATTTTTCATCGCCCTCATAAAGGAGTCCCCAAACTAGTACAATCAGAAATAGCACACACATTTTAACCAAATTGTGTCACAAGTCTGCTCTGCTTCTTCCAGGGGTGTATCCAGGTCGGTTGCTCCTTCCTGCAAATAAAACAAACTCGCTTCTTGGGTCAGAAGGAAGGAATAATCCACTTAGTGTGGATTTTATGGGTTTTTCCGCTGGCATCCTTTGCCTTCCAAGTGTATTTGTTTATTGGAGTGTCCAATACCAATGATACTGCTTCCACCATGGGGAGTTTGACCAGGACAGGTTGCCCGGGGAAATAGGATGGTTCAATGGGACAGTCAGAGTCATGTGGGGCCAGCATAGTTGTTGGGGCTTTGGGGTAAAGTGCTGCAATCTTTGGACATCCATTTGTTCCCCAGTGGCTGTTAATGCTGGTCACTGCATCTCCCTCCTGCTCAGCCCACCTTGATTTCTGTGGTTTGAGGAGGCGTTTTGGCAGGCCATTTGTCCTTCCTACAATCCCATTTGCCTGTGGGTAATACGGGGTGTGAAACACCCATGAAATTCCCTCCTGGGCTGCCCACTCCTGGAGCACTTTGGCGGTGAAGTGCGAGCCATTATCTGACTGGATCGACTGTGGCTTGGGAAAGGTCCCAAACCACTCTTTCCAGGTCTTCACCATATATTCCCCTGTTGCTTTAGCACATGCTGTGGCTTGAGCTAGTCCCGATACTATTTCAGTGCCTACTAGTACATAGCACTTTCCCTCTGATTTTCAAAAAGGGCCATTAGAATCAACGTGGCGGGCCTCACATAGACCCTTTCCCTCTCTTAAATGCAGGGGATCACTTTCCAGGGGGTGTCTGTCCAGACAGACACAACATTGTTCACAAGAGGATATACGTGTCTTGCATTCCTCCTGGGTGATCGGCCATCCCCGGGCTTGTACCTCATGAAGTAAATCATTAATTCCCAAATGTTTCCATTTTATGTGCAGCCATTCTTCCAGATGTTCCCAATTTTCTCTTATTTGGGTGGTTTGCAGAAGAGCTAGCCGAGCTAAGTCATCTCCTTCAGCGTTCCATACTGGGGAACGCTGGGGTATCACGTGATACTGGGGTATCACGCTGTTGGTGGGATGCAACCCATGCTACTGCAAATTTCCCGTGTCTGGCAATTGCAAGAATATGCTGCCACTTCTCCTTTTGCCATACCGGTATTCTATTAAACTCCCATTCATTTCGCTCCCAGAATGGCAACCCCTTGGTAGAACCCTGAAACACAGCGTAGGAATCAGTAACAATATAAACAGGGGAAGTAGCTTGAGCCTCAAGTTGGAACATGCTACATACTGCACTACCCTCCCCTTCAGTAATGATTTGGTTTTTTGTCCCTATTTGAAGTGCCACGGCCCGATATTTCCAAATCTTTCCTCTCGCTTCACCTGGGTGTCCATAACCCAGAAGTTTTGCAACTTTTCGGAAAGTGGAGGAGCTATTTGGATTATGGAGGGAAGCTGGGGGTCATCTTCATCTAGGTCTGTTTCATCTTGTATGCTTCGTACTTTGGTAGCTTCTTCAGATACGGAGAAAATTTTGCAGTAATACTCTTATTTATGCATATCATTTGCGTACGGAAGCCCTCTGGGCCACCCCATCATGGGGTGGGGTTCCTGCCAAAATGGTCTCGGTCACTTTAAATGGACCCCGGAGTATTATGGGTTGATGTCAGATAGTTTGTTCAGCCTCTCTCAGAGGTAGACTATCTACAGACAGCCCCTTTTCCCAAGTCATGTACCTTTTTTCAGCATCCTTGAAACTACGTGAATAGAACTGGATGGGCTGAATGGGCCCCTCTGGCCCTTTCTGCCACAAATGAATTGAGGGTCCAGTTCGGGCAAATCCCCATTCAATTTGTACTGGATCTGTTGGGTGAATAGGACCAGGGTCTTGGTGGGCATTTTCCTCATCGTGGACTTGAGTCCATTCCCATTTGGCCCTTTTCCACAACAGATCATAGAGGGGCCTAGTAATGATTGAAAAATCTGGAATATGCTTTCTCCAAAATACAAGTAGTCCTAATGCATGCTGCAAATCTTTCTTTGACTCTGGCATTTTAATTTGTTCAAGAGAAGACGGGGCATCTGGTGGGATACATGTCATTCCTCCCCTCCAGCAGATTCCGAAACATTTTGCTTCACTTGAGGGGACTTGTAGCTTTTCGGATGGGATCGTCAATCCTACACTTTCTAAATGAGCAATGATATCCTCCTGTGCTTTCCCAACTTCTTCTACCTATATATGACCCTTTTATAAGGACATCGTCTATATATTGATAAATTCTCACCCCTGTTCATATGGGGGTTACTTCTAATTCCTGTGCTAAAGCGTGGTGGGTCAATGTGGGGGGAGTGCTTGTACCTCTGGGGGAGCCGTGTGAAGGTATACTGTTGTCCCTCCCAGGTGAAGGCAAAGCACTCCTGGTCCTCAGGTTGTAAAGAGACCGTAAAGAACATATCTTTAATGTAAATCATTACCATAACGGAGTGGGACTGTTCCTGAATGGCAGCTATCAGCTCTACAATATTTGGTACAGTGGCTGTTAATGGGCCTGTGTTACTGTTTAGTCTCCGTAATTGGGAAGTCCCCGTATTGGGGGAGTCACTGTTTCGTGGTCTACCGGCAGCAGCATTGGGGAGCTCAGATTAGGCTTGAATTCCCGGTCATACATCATCTGAAGGCAAGCCGCTTTCTGCACACTTTCCAATAATCTGTTGTGCCTATTATGGTGAGAGGATCCCCCCTCTCCGATGGGTTCAAACCCCCGCCCAATACGCGGCCCTCTTGAGTCAGTGACCACGGGGCTCGGTGATTGCCGGTGGTTAAAAATACACCTGGGCCCCAGTACCCTTCCGCTTCGTTTTCCAATAAGGAGATCCCATCCACCCTTGACAGGGACACCCTCCATACATATTAAGTGTCCAATTCTCTCGCAGTCCTCGCAAAATCTTTTTGTAGCTTTGCCAGTTCAGATGCCATGAAAGGAATTTCTGTAGTGATAACCTGGGGGCAATTGTCACTGTTGTCTTCGTATATATATTCTGTTTTAATCAATGGATACCTGGTGGGGGGGCAGGTTCTACAGTCTCTTTTGCTCCCTTTAAGCCCCCCTGGGGATAGATCGATCATATCCCTTTCTCTGTCAGCGCTGCTTCTGCTTCTGCCAAGGTGTCTGCCTCCCTCAAAAGCTGATTCCTTAACTCCTCCTTCAGTATTACATTTTGGCGCCTTTCCTCCTCCAACAGCCATTTGTTTTCCTGCCATTGTTCCCGCAGCGTTTTTATCACCACCTGCAGACAATCTACCACTGCCTCAGCCTGACCAGACCTCTGCTTCCTGTCCTCCACCGCAGCAGCCAGACTTGCTCCCAGCACTGCACAGATTATTGCGTTTCCCTTCCCCCTCTTAACCTTGGCTTCCTTTTGCAATACTTTCATCCTGTCCTTCACACTCTGCAACTGAAACCAATGGTCGCTCACCCAATCTTGCCCCTGGGGCGAGGGGTGAGATCAGTGTGCCTCTAAAAAATCATGCAGTTTCTCTGTTTCCTCAACCCGCACAGACATTCACGTTCAATCATCACAAGCGTTGGCTGCCTTTTGGGCGGCCATTTTCCTGCAAAGGGGATGTCATCCCGGGAAGGCCACACCTTGAAGTCCGAGTTGCCCCTGTACGCTCCCAGGAGGCCAAAATGTGAACTAAAGCACAGAATTCCTACAAGGGGGATATCGTCCTGAGAGGGTCACACCTTAAAGTCTGGGTTTCCCCTATATGCTCCCAGGAGGCCAAGCCATATACTAATACATGAGTCAGCAATAAAAGCAATACAAAAGGAAACGAGAAACCACCATTCACTCCTTCCTTACACTTCGTTCATCTTCAGCTGCTTCCCTTGCGGGAGAGCAGAACCGCGGATCTGAGCTCCTCACTCGCTTCGTACTTGTTTGTACATCTCGTTCACACACAATCACACAGCACGTCACAGCAAGGTAGTACAGCACACTCATCTCAAGGGATCCTGTCCGTGACGCCAATAAAATGTCCCGACCCAGTGTCAGAAAGGTTTCAATACGATCCCCAGGATGAGATTAAGACGCAAACTGGTTCAAATGCCATACAACCTTGCAAACTTTATTTCAGCAAACTAGGAACCGGAGGTTGGGCGGGGAGGCAGTGGGGAGAAAGAGAAGGAAAGGAGAAAGAAAAAGGAGAGACTGTGGTCAGACAACCCGAACAGGCGAGGAAAGGGGTGCAGGGAAGATCAGCTACCACCACCACGGACCCGGCGATGTCCAGTTGGCTCAGTCTCTATGCAGGCGTTGAAGTTCCAGTGAAGACGGGTTCTGGAAGAAAACACCAGGAGAAGGAAAACAAAGGTCCCCAGAGAAGCATGTGCAGTCCTTTTATATGGGCGTTTACCCATGCGCAGAGTGTGTTTGTGTACATGCAGTTCGTGCCATACGTGCTGCCCGCCTAGGCAGCCCTCTCTTGCTGGTTCGCATGCTAGTCCGTGCACAAGAGCAATGTGGTACTTTCCTGCAGGTTGTCATGGGGGTTTCTTCAAAGACAGGGTGTCCAGGTGAGGAAGTGGTGATGGTACAATGGCAATGTCGAGACAAAAAACAGTTCGTAGCGGTCTTCTGCACAGGGAAGATTACGGAGCAGTTCATCCTGAGTGCGCTCACCGGGCATGTGAAGGAGAACGGGGCGTTCAGGCCCAGCCAGCATCGGTTCATAAAAGGCAGGTCCTGCTTGACCAACCTGATCTCCTTCTATGAGCAGGTGACCCAGCTAGTGGATGAGGGAAAGGCTGTGGGTGTTTATGTACCTGAACTTTAGTAAGGCCTTTGATACTGTTCCCCACAGCATCCTCCTGGAGAAATGAGCTGCTCGTGGTTTGGATGGGTGTACTCTTTGCTGGATAAAGAGCTGGCTAAATGGCCAAGCCCAGACAGTGGTGGTGATCGGAGTTAAATCCAGTTGGTGGCCGGTCACGAGTGGTGTTCCCCAGGGCTCAGTTTTGGCTCTGGTCTTGTTTAATATCTTTATCAATGATCTGGATGAGAGGATTGCGTGCTCCCTCAGTAAGTTTGCAGATGGCACCAAGTTGGTCAGGAGTGTCGATCTGCTTGAGGGTAGGAAGGCTCTGCAGAAGGATCTGGAGAGGCTGGATCGATGGGCCAAGGCCAGCTGTAGGAGGTTCAAGAAGGCCAAGTGCCAGGTCCTGCATTTGGGTCACAACAACCCCATGCAAGGCTAGAGGCTTGGGGAAGAGTGGCTGGAAAGCTGCCTGTCAGAAAAAGACCTGGAGGTGTTGGTCGGCAGCAGGCTGAACATGAGCCAGCAGTGTGCCCAGGTGGCCAAGAAGGCCAACAGCATCCTGGCTTGTATCGGGAATTGTGTGGCCAGCAGGAGTAGGGAGGTTATCGTGCCCCTATACTCGGCACTGGTGAGGCCGCGCCTTGAATACTGTGTTCAGTTTTGCGCCCCTCACTACAAGTACATTGAGTTGCTGAGCGTGTCCAGAGAAGGGCAGTGCAGTTGGTGAGGGGTCTAGAGAGCAAGTCTTATGAGGAGTGGCTAAGGGAGCTGGGGCTGTTTAGTCTGGAGAAGAGGGGGCAGAGGGGAGACCTTATTGCTCTCTGCAACTGCCTGAAAGGAGGTTGTAGTGAGGCAGGTGTTGGTCTCTTCTCCCACGTAACTAGTGGTAGGACGAGAGGCAATGGCCTCAAGTTGCGTCAGGGGAGATTAGATTGGATATTAGGAAAAATTTCTTCACTGAAAGAGTAGTCAGGCATTGGAACAGGCTGCCCAGGGAAGCAGTGTAGTCACTATCCCTGGAGGTGTTCAAAAAACGTGTAGATGTGATACTTCGGGACATGGTTTAATAGACATGGTGGTTTTTGGGTTGATGGTTGGACTTGATGATCTCAGAGGTCTTTTCCAACCTCTGATTCTATGATTCTATGACAGTGGCGTGAAGTGGATAGGCTGTATATTTCTACCCATCTGAACAGCTTTAAAGAGTGGCCTCATGAAGAAGGCAGTCTCGGTGAACCTGTCCGTAGACTTCAGTGAGCATCAGCTCACATACTGACAGACATAACCTTGTGCCGTGTATCCTCTTGATCAGCTAAAATACATTCTCCAATCTTGAATCAATCTCTTCCTGACTAAACCTCAAACTTCTAAAACAATGTCCTAACCAGCTTGAAAAGGCCCAAGAACAGAAATTGATGCCATAGTCTTAACACTGAAGAGAGATACTGACTTTACAAGCTCAGTCTGGTTATAGTCACAGGATTTATCTTCTGCTTTCTTCTCTAAGGCTGGGTTTTTGTTACCATTGTTTTAGACCAGGTCCATGTGACACAATTCTGACTCTGGTCAAGACTATTCCATGCTTCTGTCTAGAGGCTGCTGCTCACTGTTCGGAGGTAAGAAGGGAGCCTGAAACTTCCTGTTTTATCACACAACTGTATTTCTATTGATAGCTTAAAATATTATTGTTTTATGACCTTCTCCAAATAGAAAAATCCCCTACACAAGTCGTTTCACCTGGTACCGCTTTCATAGCACTCTCAGTCCTCTGCTTTGTGAGTGCGCTACAGGTACAAACACATGGCCATCCAATGGATTAGCATGTGAGCAGACAAGAGAGGCCTGAAGTCTTCGAAGTGGCTTGTTAGGAGCAGGCAAAGCAAGCAGGAGACTTTCCAAGTCTGCATGGTGCTGCATTCAGAAATGTGTGTCAAGAAAATGTGTGGAGACCAGCTGCAGGTTGAGCATGGGACTGCCTGTTCCCATCATGCCTGGAGAAGTTACTGTGATTTGTGTTTCTGCTGTTCTGGGCTGGTGAGATGAAGTTAGGGTATAACCTTGAGAACTTACCAGCTAAGGAACATAGAGGAATCAGTCAAGCACAGAATCAAGAGAAGTGCAGTCCTCAGCAGGTGCTTTATTGAGGTGCTTTGAAGACATTCTCAGACACGCAAAAAAAATTGGGCAACGCATGGAAGAAGACTCAGAAGAATACAAATAATACTGCCATATACCATAAGTAAAGATGCAGTTTCAACATTTCTTTCTGTTCTTTGTTCAGTCTAGCATTGTTCAAGACAATCTGGAGTGTTCAAGTGAAGAAGTGACTGTGTCTAGTCCCGTGGTTAGAAGAAATCTGCCAGCTGTGAAAAAAGCTGCTACTGCCTATGGATCAGACAAAAACATGATTTCTTGAAGGTAAGCTTAGTTCCACATTCTTCTTTGCTAATGTCAACAGATGTTGCCGTTAATATATACAGCATCAGGAGCAACAGAAGGAGTCACTGTGGCAGCTGTATTTTATCTTCTGCAGTCAAGGGCATTCCTGCCTTTTATTTGGACTTTGTGTTCAGAAGTATCACAGAATCACAGAATAGTAGGGGTTGGAAGGGACCTCTGTGGGTCATCTAGTCCAACCCCCCTGCTGAAGCAGGGTCACCTACAGCAGGCCGCACAGGACCCCGTCCAGGTGGGTCTTGAATATCTCCAGAGAAGGAGACTCCACAACCTCCCTGGGCAGCCTGTTCCAGTGCTCCGTCACCCTCAGAGGGAAGAAGTTCCTCCTCATGTTCAGACGGAACTTCCTGTGCCTCAGTTTGTGCCCATTGCCCCTTGTCCTGTCACGGGGCACCACTGAAAAGAGCTTGTCCCCATCCTCCTGACACCCACCCTTCAGATATTTGTAGGCATTTATAAGGTCCCCTCGCAGCCTTCTCTTCTTCAGGCTGAACAAGCCCAGTTCCCTCAACCTCTCCTCATAGGGGAGATGCTCCAGTCCCCTCACCATCCTCGTAGCCCTCCGCTGGACTCTCTCCAGTAGCTCTTCATCTTTCTTGAACTGGGGAGCCCAGAACTGGATGCAGTACTCCAGATGAGGCCTCACCAGGGCGGTGTAGAGGGGAAGAAGAACCTCTCTCGACCTGCTGGCCACACTCTTCTTGATGCACCCCAGGATCCCATTGGCTTTCTTGGCAGCCAGGGCACACTGCTGGCTCATGGTCAACCTGTCGTCCACCAGGACACCCAGGTCCCTCTCCGCAGAGCTGCTCTCCAGCAGGTCCACCCCAAGCCTGTACTGGTGCATGAGGTTGTTCCTCCCCAGGTGCAGGACCCTGCACTTGCCCTTGTTGAACCTCATCAGGTTCCTCTCTGCCCAGCTTTCCAGCCTATCCAGGTCACGCTGAATGGCAGCACAGCCTTCTGGTGTATCTACCACACCTCCCAGTTTGCTTTCATCAGCAAACTTGCTGAGGGTACATTCTAACTCTTCATCCAGGTCGTTGATGAAGAAGTTGAACAAGACTGGGCCCAGTACTGACCCCTGGGGGACACCACTTGTCACCAGCCTCCAACTAGACTCAGCGCCGCTGATGACAACCCTCTGAGTTCTGCCATTCAGCCAGTTCTCTATCCACTTCACCGACCACTCATCCAGCCCACACTTCCTCAGCTTCCCTAGGAGGATATCATGGGAGAAGCAATGTAATACAGTGAACAGGGTAACTTACCACTTTTCAGTGGTCTTTTGTGAGTAAATATCACTCCTGCAAGCTCCAAAAGCTGCATGAGAAATGTGGGGTGTGAGTTACATGTGATAAACTGAGTACAGATTTTTTGGGAAAGCACTTACACATCCATGAAAGGAAAAAAAAAAGTGAAAACACCATGTTTTGGCATTGAATTGGCATTTTCCAGCAGGAAAAATTAACTGTATGCAGCAGATTTCCTGCTAGTATAGCAATAGTGCACACTGCAGTTATTGCATGATAGTTCATGCTAGCTCAACCTACAGAATGGCCATCTTTCCAGGAAGATGCTGAATAAGAAATTTTACTCCCTCCATGCTCTGTTAGGTTAGCCCACGCTTGTTTTTTTTTCTTGATGTGTGCTTGCAGTTGTGTTTAGTTACAATTACAAGAGCCTTACATTAAAGGGAAAGAAAAATAAAGCATAAAGCTCTTTGTTACTCTAGTGATCATGAATTTATGTGACTAATCCCATGAAGTTGCTTGCACAATCATTATGCAGCCAGGTTAGAAGTTGCCCACGAGTCAATTTACTCACAAAGGTACACCTGTTCTAGAATTGCTTAGGGTTATATTGTTGTTCCAAACAAGGCAGTACATTTTGCTTTCTCTCTCGGCATCTGCTCCTCCATTAGAAGGCTGCTGATGTGGAGTGAGGATTGCTATACAAACACCCAACTACCCGGAGTTTTGATCTGCAGAACGAATGGTAAAATCAGGGCTCATTCCATTTGGTGCCTGTCAAACAAATAGAAATGTAAGCCTTGCTTTTGCAAGACAAACATGAAAGAGCTTGATTATCAGCCTTGATTTCCAGTGTGTAGTCCACTGCATCCCAGATTACATACATCTTCTCAGTTAAAAGTCTAGAGGTGAGGTGGATGCTGTGTGTGCTTTTTTGTTTACTTATTTTTAGTTCTGTCCAAAAGAATCCCATGTGAAACCTTGCAGATGGCATTGCAATAGACTGTAGCTAGTGTGTACCACCTTACTGTAGCCTCACTTGTAGATTTCAAATTAGTTGTTCTGTTCTATTGAGAAAATTTCTTCAAATACCAACTGCAGTTGCCAAGGAACTGGCAGGCAAGGCTTTTGCTTTCTTTTGAGGAAAAAAAAAAAATGCAGCTAATTCTTGTATTCACAGGCAAAAGCGTTCATAGCTTTTTAGTGGGTGATTCTTAAACTATAAAGACCTTTAGAATTAGGTGACCGTGTCTTTGTTTTAATGTGCCTCACTCAATACTTTGTATTGTTATGTGTGAAGGATACATTTTTCATGGTCAAAATGAATTTCAGATATGTTGCATGTAAATGTAGCATTATTTGTAAAAGCTGAGAAACACAGAATGCTTAAAGTCTCATCCAGAGATGTGATGGTAATCTACCTTAATCGTCATTTTAATTAATATGTAGATCCTTACATATCACTCCTGAAGCAAGTGAAGTGAGGTAATAGTTAAATAACTCAGAAAATTAGACATGAAACATACATTGTGGAGTTTTCAGGTGGCTGCTTTTGCTTCATAAGTCAAAATATCAGAAATCTATATATCCAATTAACAATTTTGATAGAATAGTTATTTATAGTTTATAAAGGGAAAATGGAGTTTATATAGGATATGCACTTTCAGTGAATTCAAGGCAGAAAAAGGTAAAAAAAAAAAGCATAGGAGCTGTAGATATGTTACTGGTGGATGAACAGAAAGAACCTCTAGGGGTCCCTTCCAACCCAAAACTTCCTATGATTCTATGATTCTATGAACATACATAAGATTTTTTTCCTCCTTTCTGAAGGAAGAAAACAACTACAGTGAAAAGAAAGATGCATTGAACTAACTTATGGCCAAGGGAATGCAGAATAAAGCAGCAGGAAAAAACTGTTTTGTGAGACAGAGTTAGCAATCATCTTAAATGCATAAGTATTCGTATGTGTTCCCTACATTTTCTGGGTAATCGCTCATAGTGTAATAGGGTGTGTTCAAAATTCTATTCATCTTGTACTTTCATTTCACATTTTAAAAATTCATAAGCAAGAAGTCTTTTATTGTTCTCCCGCTGTAGAGATGAAATCCAGAGGCTTACAAAAGTCAGGAATCTCAGTAGGAAAGAAGAAAAAGATCATTTGGTTGTAATCTTTAAAACCAGAGATATTCACGAAAGCCTTTTTGTAAGACAAGCATCTAGAACACTTTTGTTCCATGGGAAAATAATAAAATTGGTTGAAGAATGGAAGTCTTTCAAGAAAAGAAGAAAAAAGAGGGTGTTGATGATACCCAGCAAAAATTGTGATTTTTATCTTGGATCTTATGGTGTTTGGTAGGGTGTTTTTGTCCTGGTTTTTGTATTGCTCGAAGTCTGTGAAAAAGCTATCATCTTATCTTGAGATACAGGCTGAAAATGTATCGACTATTGTAGAATCTCTCTTACCTCATTATATTTGGTATTAGGGGTATGGGTCTGATTTGCGGTTCTTAGTGACATGAAAATATCTCACAAGGTCTTTTGTGCTGAGTGCAGAAGGGAACCTGACTGCACTCCAGTTAAAGGAAGTCAGCTGATTTCTTGTACAAGTGATCACATATTGTATGAAGATAGCAAATACTTTCAATTCTGTGAGAAGCTAAGAACAGTTACCAAGGTATGAAGACTGAAATGTGTTTGTGTGAGGAAGTCCTAGGCAGGAATGTCTGCACAACTTCACTGTTTCAAGTGAATTTGTGTGAGAGTTGGATGTTGGTGCAGACTAAACTTCTTGCATATAACTAGCCCTACTAGAGTCCAATTTTGCCTTTGTTTTTAGTAAAGACAAAGACATTGAGGTAGTGCAGCTGGTGGAAAATAGTGCATGGATCAGTATATTGCCACATCTAGAGTTGAGGCAAAGGACAAAAAAAAGTTCTTTGTCCAAATTAGAACCATGTGAATAGCTACACATTTTATAATAGTCATTTTTATTTTAGGAGTAATGTTTGAAAATAATTCTAATAGTTCTATACTACCACGGTTTCCATATGACTGAAGAATGGCAAATGTAGCAAATATACCTTTTCAAGAAGGGTGGAACGGATAGAGTTTGCAGGCAGCTGTAGCCCTGTTAGTCTGACCTTAATAGTATGCAAGGCTTTAGAGGATATTTTGAAGATGAAGCAGATCTGACTACAGTAATAAACACAGGGAACACACCGTATTCCTTTTTCAAAGGAAGAAAACATCAACTGTACTAAAAGAAGACGTACTAAACTAATTTAAGACCAAAGGAGTGCAGATTAAAGCAGACACAAACCATTAAAATCAAAACAGCTTTTCTGTTTTTTTTTTTACAAGGTTAGGGATCATATAAATTGTATTAGTACTTCTTTGTGTTTTTACACTTTTAAACTAATTGTTCCAGTTTTATATTCTTGCCAAATTATATGTGGGACACTTATCTCCAATGATCAGTGATCTTACTATTTTTTATTTCAATATAGTCATTAGCTTGGAGTGTAGAGGTAAGTAACGTGACCTTTTTTAGCAGAACTGGAAGCCTTTGTAGATTTTTCAATGTGTGTATGTGCTTATGTCTTTGCAAAGTTGTCTCACATCCTGATAAATAATCATCAGGTTGAAAAAATTCTTTGTGACTTTTACTCATCTTTAACTGATTCAATATTTCAGATATCTGTTGTTATTGGGGAGCTGGATGAGTTATCTATACTTGCCTATTTTAGTGTGGGTCTAGTGATGAACTTTTTACCTTCACAGGGTGGTTGTATCAGCAGTGCAGGAGGCTTGTTATTAGGTGATATCTTGTAGTCGTCAGCCATTAGGAGTTTTTCATGCCACATCACTCAAGTCAGGACTTCTGAGTTTAGAGACAAATTTTTCCCTGCAGTTCTACATTAAAAACCAATCTTCTTGGCTGCATCAGCAGTTTGAAACAAAGCAAGGCAAAAGAAGTTACCCCTTGTGAATTCTAGTTCTCTATAAAGAGAGTTAAAATTTTAAAGAAATCATCAGTGAAACAGATGAAAAGCCAATTATTTGTATTTTTTCCCCAAGCTTTATTGTCTATTGGTTTTTAAGCCATAGTTTGTTTTTCTGACTGCCTGTCTAAGTATGATGCTGGATGTGAGGATGTAATGTCCAACTGTCTTTTACAGTCTTTTAGAACACATTTCACATCATTTTATTTCCACAAAGCATCAGAGAAGTATTCCACTGCAATTTCTGTTATGTGTTTTTGAATGTTCAGTATTTTGCTGAAGTCCTATTTTCCTGGCTCACTGCCACAGGTCTGGAACAAAGCTCCCGATTCTAATGAAAAGGTAAAATCACAGAAGAGAAATTTCATCACCATGGTCTTGTTTCTACAGACTGACAGGTTATTTTAATCATCAACCAAAGTATAGAAGCCCTTGCTTGTTACTGCAACCTTCTCCACCTTTGGGAGCAATGTTCAGTGACATTAAGGAACTTTATGACAAAATGATACCACCTAATGAGCTGCAAGCTAGCAGGCATTTAAGAAGAAGGCTAATATTGAAAGAGACTGGAGTTCTTTGTCTCCCCTTCCGTTTGCTAAGTTAGTGCTAGATTGTGCCTGTCTCTTCATGTCTCCAGAATGACCAAAGTGCAGCTATGCTGCAGCAGTTGTAACTGAATGTCTGTTACTTCATTTCCCCAAGGGGAAGTAATTTGCTTGATCTTTTTGCAAGGTGTAGCATATGTTCTCCTCTGTTAGGATAAGTAAGTCTTTTCCATCCCTTCCGTGGTTCCTGTACTTGCTTGTTCGTGAGAATGTGTGTGCATGTGTGTGTACAGCCAAACAAACCCTAACATCTCATCACTCATCCCATCATTATCTCTTTGGGAATGGTGCAGTAATAATATTTTGTTGGTTTTGCTTTAAAGTTTAGACCTAGCCAGAATCTGGACTTTAGTACGGAAGTAGTTAATTTCATAAAGAGATGACTCATCTAATAAATACACAATCGACTTCTGAGATGAGAGGGAGCAGTAGCAACATTTTCTAGGTAAGGAGAATATAGGCTAGAATTTAGCATTTAAACGGTGTGCAAAAAAGGTTTAATATGTTTTCATTTTGTATTAATGCAATCTTCTTGACTTAGATGTGCCACTTGTTTTTATGGCCACATGAGTTTAGACTTGTGGCACAAGTCTTAATTTTACATATGCCTACTGAAGAATTTCCCTTGAAGTCCTTACACACACTGTTGTAGCCATGTAGCTTTGATTACAGCACTTTCTAAGAGGGGAGTGGTCTGGCCCATACCAATTTGACTATGTTAGGTGGAGATGAGGGTGTAAGATGTCTCACTCATTTCTTCTTCAGGTGGTCTTAAAGCTACAGAAGTTTTGGTAAAAGCAAGGACCCAGTTCTTCGACTCATCTACATGTGACTGGCTGCCCTGATTTCAGTGAGGCCAAAAAAAATTGACAAACTTGCTCCAAGATTCAAGACAACAGAAAGAGAAGTGTAAAATTCAAGGTTCTAAATATTGCCATATTTGGACCGCAACACTGAAAAAAGCGTAATTTACATAGACTCCCTCTGACATAGGTCAGAATGTGATAAATGTATCTATTTGTGCTTTCTCTCATGAGTGGCCTATCTATCCACACTTTGCTTAAAACCAGTTTATTAGTAGTTTATATTCACCATTTCTCCAGGCCTCTCAATTTCAAAGTAGACAACACCTCCCTATGTCCAAGACCACCTTTTTCTTAGTGGTTAATTACATTTCACCTTTGGTGATTATTATGCCTGGGTGAAATGGGTTCAGGTTATAGCCACACACTGAATTTTAATTCAGGTATGTCCTCTGTAGGTAACTAATCTGATCTTCATAATCAACACTTATTTCTGTTAACAATTAATAGGTTGCATCGTTGCTCCTTTCCCCAGATTGGATATTTGCAAGAGTCCATTCAATTTTTCCATGGTTTAGTTCATATTTTAAAGATTCAAAAGGCAACTTAATGTTTTTTTGTGCTTAGCAAGCGAAAGTCAAGGTGTTTGAATGTTTGTGTGCGTGCCCATTGGTGTCAGCTCTGCATGTTTGATCCCAGCCATATGATTTATGTATATTTTTCTCTGTTACTACTTCTTGGGGTATGTTTACAACATGGAAAATAATTTCTTTGCTGAGATGACTAACACAAAGTGTCCATGCTGTGCATATATATCAATTTGGGTCCCTAGGAAACATGGAGTTCTTGAGACGCACTGAGCCCCAGCAAGAACATAAATAACTTTCAAATCTGAGACAACTCATGTCCAGGCACCTTGACCCTCAGCCACCCCACCAAGTTCCTGTATTTTTCTTGAGTTAGCAAAGGCAGAGCTAGCTTGGGTGAGTCTGCAGAAGACTACTTTAGAACTAAAAATCTTTCTCTGAGTGTCCCTTTACTATTTTGTCAGAACAATACCTTTGTATATCATAAAATATGGGTTAATGGGTACAAAATCCTTCTGTACATGTCTTATTAGTGCCAGGTGCATAGTAAGTTCAAAATCAGATCAGTTCCCTGGATCAACATGCAGCTAGTTTAGCAAAAAAGTATTCTTTCCATTTTGTCACATTTTTGAAGCCTGAGGGAAGGACTTCAACGAGAAGTTCTTTGTCTTTTTAAATGGGAAATTATAATGATATCAAGTAATTTATAGCAAGATAAGTCTATTCTCTAGAAGTCTCTTAAAGGGAACCTCCATCAGCCTTCCTTGAGTGGCAACAAAGAAATACCCTCTAAGTGACTGTTCCATTCAGAAGATGACTCAGTGGAATACATTGTTCTTATTTATAGAATAACTTTTGTAATGCATTTTGAAAAGAAAAGGAAGAAAATTATACTAAAGAGAAGTAATGCATTTTGCAGCCTGAGTGAAAAGTGTATGAATGAGCTTTTGTGAGCAAAAAGCTGCACAGTGAATAGGAAATGTAAGTACATAAACAAAAATCCCACTACTAAGCAATGAGTAAGGCTGCAGACAGCTAGGCCTGCTGAATCAGATTGGTGAAATGGTTCAGTTGCTGCTGCTGCTGCACATCAGCTTCTTATGCAGTCTCAGATTTCTTCTATCCACTTACTTCATGTGTTCTCTTGCTTAGATGCTGCACTGGGAATTGGCATGATACCATGTTAAAACCAGTTGCATTCATGGCAACAAGTTGGACAATAGTTTGCATAGCCAAACGCTCCCTTGCTGAAGCTGGGTGAACCCAGGTGGCGCCTCACAGAACCGTGTTTCGTCTCTCCATGCGCAGATGTGGCTTAAGTATGGCCAGGACCACAAGGAAGTCGCTTCTATGTCAGTCATTCTCATTTTTCACTGTTGTTTCCTCTGGGCTTAAGTTACAGGAACTGTGAACTGACTTGTTTTACAACGAGCTTGACTTGGGCTCCAGAGTGCATGAACAGATAGAAAGGTGAAGTATGATAGGATGATGATGTATAATCCCTTGCATAAGCTCTAAATTTTGTGGTTTTTGATGTCAGAGTGCGTATCCACTGTCACTGACTCATTGTAGTTCCCATCATCTGCAGTTCTACTCCATTGCTCCAACTGCAGCAAGATTACCTGCTGGTTGGTTTAGCTAGAGTGGCTTTGAATGTTGGATTCAATGCCTGTAGCAAGCACAGTCAGGAGGTACTTGATTTTCCTTCTGTTACTGGGTGTTTATTTTCATCTTCCCTCTCATTTATTATTTTCATAAATGTTCATCCCAGGTAAAAGGAGATCACTGGGAAAAACGGGGCAATTAACTAAGTAAAAAAATCTCACAATCAGGGAATATTTGTGGATAATCTCGTAAAGCAAAACTTTGCAAAAATCCAGTGTTTGTTACTGTAAGTGCACTTCTAGCTTGTTTCTTTTTTCCAAGGAATCTAGAACATCTGCTCTTATTTTCGTAAGAGAATAAATAATAAATAAAAAAAAAGTGAGAATAAATAAAATTCTGTGTTACCTTCATCCATGGTGACAGCACAGGTGATGAAATTACGAGAATGCAGCTGCCTTCCTCTGCCAAAAGAAGTAAAAGGCTTCCATTATGTCTTTCTCCATTTGTACTTTATTGTTGAGTCATGACATTTGTATTCAGGATATTAATTCAAAATACAAGCTCATGGCAAGAAAAGTTTTTGAAAATAGGTTCCTTTTACCACATTTTGACTTGTCATAAAGATTAGCTGGCAGATTGAGTATTAAATCAGCTCTTGGCATTCCTGGAGGATATTTCTATTTAGATCTGCCAATAAAAAAGCCAAAACCCAGTTTTAGGCTGTTCATTGCTTTGACATTTCTATTTTGTCTAAAAGTTAACTGTAATGCAAATATAAAAAGAATACTCATTCAGGTTTATTAATTATATCATAGCTAAATGTATTTGACATGCAATTAACTTAATATCACACAAGCAACAAATGCAGTTCTATTTTCTAACACGTCATATTAATAATGAAAATTATATAACATGCATTTAAAGGGTATTTAGATATAAAGCTGGATTAAATTGCAAGTAACAGCAAAAAAATATTAACTGGTTAAGTGACACCAATGTGAAACTGAAACGGTTGGACAAGTCATGAGGAATTTTCATGGCTGTGCTCCTGACATGTAAAATTTCACAATTTAGTGCTGATTTTGGTTATAAATATTTTATACTTTTTGTCTTAATAAAAGGTAGTTTTCTTTGGTCAGAGTAACTATATGGATATACTTCATTTATGAAAGCTGAATTACAGATGCAATGCTCTCCCATTTCTTAGCCATGGTACAGTGCGGTGGATGCAGATGCAGTTTAAAATGTATTCTGCTTCACTTCCTTTCATATTTGTTATTGTAGTAGGCTGCTAAATGGCTACTGTGGTCTTCTCTAAGGCAATATTTATCTTAAGCAACAAGTGATATAACTTAGAATAATTTTTTTAAAAAAAGCTCTTGCCGTATTGTGTCAGTCAGCTGGTTCTCTCTAGAACATGAAAATATTACTGCTTTTTAAATATGTCAGTGTAACAAAACAAGAACAAGAACAATTAGCTTTGATTTAAAAGCGGGTGAGTGTTATTGGAGGGGAATAAATAGATACATTTTTGTGAGTGATCATTTCCTTCAACTTTTAAAGCATCTTGGCATAGCAGAAGATCAGGCTGAGAGGAATGGTGTGCAAATCCCTGGGAACAGGATTCTGTGTCATTGATTCTGATTTGAGCATCAGAATTAAAAAAAAAGTGTTGTTGAAATACTCTTTTCTATTGTTGTGGTACCTAGATTCCCGCTATGTTCAAGCCCCTGGTCATTGTATGAACGGAATGGGAAGACAGTGTCTGCTGTGTAGTTTGGTGGGAGTGCTGCAGGTCACACAGGCAAAAAGCACCATAAGCCTTGTTGTTTCTGTGGATATAATAACAAGAGGTTATCTGGACATAAACAGGCAGCATGTATTTCTGTGTATAGATCCATACATTCATACACAGACATAACTGTAATTCAAATACACAGCTATCAGAAAAGGGCGTATAATTTCTAGGTATGTAAAGACAAGAACTCAGACAAATACTCCCAGAGAAGAGTTTAAAGAACCTATGGTTTTCTCAGCAGCAATGGGCCTGCTAAGGGATTAAAATCGAAATGGAGTTCAAACTTTACAGGGATTCATATCTGTGAAGTAGCATAACCATCTAAGCCCCAAATTAAAAATTCTCTTCAAGAAATCTCAGTGGAATGACAGCTCCTGATTTCTGTAGAGCCAAGAGAAGAAAAATAATGTTTACTTTTTTATAGCATCTGTCTTTAAACTTTGGTCCTTCAAAATCTCTTGCTTCTTGCAACAGAGGAAACAAAATGGGCACATAAGACTTCCTTTTGCACGTGGAACAAAGCTGGATGTAACTTTTATCCTTGGCTTCTTTGTTGCTCCCCAAATCTATCCCTCTTTGAACAATTTGCCACTACTCTGTGCCAGCAGGAGCTTTAGAAGAAGGCCATCTGCACTGGCTGCAATGTTTGGGTACATACTCCCTTAATTCCTAATGTACTGGAATGGAGATTTTGCTCTGTGTCCAGAAATCCCAGCCATTGTTTCGGGAACGGGGGAGGGGTATAGGTCTCACAGACCCTAGTACTGCTGCTGAGTGAGAAATGACCATTTACTCCTGTGTTTTGGAGGTGGATGCAGCACATACTGAGTCTACCTTTAAAAAGTAAATGAAAGTTCTACTATAATATCATGTATCAAGTACTGCCAAATAAATGAGTCACTTTGAGGAAGATTTTTGTAGTAATGTGGGTCACTTCAGTTATACAGTTCACTGGAGAAAATCTGAAGCTTTCAGTCATGGTAAAGGGTCATCAGATGTTTATATAGTAGCAGTACTCGAGAGGTCCCATTATGCTGTGCAAGTATGGAAAAGAGACAATGCTTGTCTTGAATGTGTTTTCAGTGCAATAAATCATATTTAAAGCTGAGCTATATCTCTGCAGCACTCCAAGAGTAAAGGTTATTTTGGTTAATTTAGAGACATCAGGCAAAACTTTATTCTCTTTAATTCAATCCTGCAAAATATGAACTCTCCTAAGGGCTTTCTGGACTCTTGCCTTTCAAGGCTTCCTGTTTCCCTCCTGAAAGTTCACTTGTGTCTTTATTATGAGTACTATGTTTGAGAAAACTGTTAGGGTACTGCCCCAGAAGCAGAGAGGACATCTTCTTACCAATCCCTTCTTTTCAAGGAGAAAATGACCTTACATCAGTTAAAAGGTTCTGCTGCCTCTTCCAGTGAGCTTGTTGACCTGTCTTTTCCCCCTACCCTCTGTGTAACAGGTGAGTTGCAGATTGGTGGATGCCATTCCCCCAGGGAGGAAGCATGTTTACAACAATTTGTTTTTTGGACAGACTCTTATCTGGTTGGTTATACTTAGCTGGTATTTCAACTGTTTTTCTCATCCTGAAGCAATGTTCCATAATTGCCGTTTTTAAAAGACAGAAGTGATTATAGAGATTTCCTCAGACAAGTCATGAAAGCCTCTCTGAAGATACATCAGCACATTTGTTAATCCAAGTGACTAGAGAGGGGAGGCATCAAACACTGAAGATTGTCTATACCTCTCTATTGAGGTATATACAATTGTACTTCATTGTAACAGACTAAAAGTAGTGAATTCTCCTTCTTTTCACATTAATAAATTATAAAACTAGATAGTGCCCTTTTGGGAACTGTTACCAGAACATTTTTGGCCTTTTCACAAGGCTTTCTTCAGTGCTGAGCAACAACTACATGGGTTGCACTGTCTGTACAGCTCTCTTTATAACAGGGGGACCATATACAGTGCTGAAGTCAGATACTTGGAGGAGTTTGAAACCCAGGAGATCAAAATTTGTAAGGAAACGTGTAGGATGGGAAGGCTTTAATTAGATTCTAAGTACAGAGTTGAGTTTGACACCTTCCTTTTAAGTATTATGTCCAACAAGGACAGAAATCCAGGTCACTGCCAACATAGGCTTGTTCTGCACTGGGGAACATTTACAGAACATTCCCACTATTGCAGCTCCACTGACATTAGTGATATGAGGAGCTGCAATATTCACAGCTCTCCAGCACTAGCAGCTGTTTCAGCACTGTGTTAATTAGATTGGCACTGAGCTGGTTTAATAGACATGATGCTACTGACAGCTGCTGGGGTGCTGTCTACACCAGGGCTGCCACCACTGATAAAGCTGTAGTGGTGTTGGTAGCTGTGGCAATTATTTGCAGAGTTCTCCAGAGTAAGTAAAACTGAGATATGTGGGCTGAATTTATAGTGTGTATAAGAGTGCATATATGTGATTGAATTTATTCACTGTTTTCCCCTAGCATCCTACTGACATGTATATGCTTTACTGGTCATTTGTGAAAAACCGAAAATCTAATGAATTATGTATCTTCTAGTTTGGTATAGTGTTTGATATACGGAACAGGACTCATAGAGGTCCCTTCCAACCCCTAACGTTCTGTGATTCTGTGATTCTGTAATGAGGTCCAAGGGCTACTTCTAAAAAAATCTCATCCTACTTGTTTCAAAGGTAATTGCATTAGAAAGGTACAGGAAGGGGACAATGGTGTTCCTTGTTTGGCCAACATATTCTTTTAATTTCCTTCATATTAAAAAAGATCTACCAAATTTAGACTAGTGGATTTTTAAAGCTAAACTCTGTGTGAGTGTGGGGTTGAGTAAAACAATGGTTAGAACCAAGCATGTGCACGGCTGGATAGATGATTTACCAGGCAACCAGTAGAGTTCTTCTGAATGTTTGCCACAGGCAATTTAGCTGCAAATGAGTATTTCATTTCACTTGAATGTGTGTGCATTTCTCTGGAAAAGGAGACGGACATTGACTTTGGTTCTCTGTATGGGTGCAGGCATGGAAGTGCAGGGGGCCCTGCCAGTTTTGCTACATACATTAAAATAAAACAGGGACAAAAGCTTTTTCTACCTTTTGTCTGTATTTCACACAATTTAAAAAAGCATGTTGCTGATATACATAAATGTAGAATAGTATCTGAACTCTGCTTTAAACTATTCTTAGGAGTACAGGATGTTTTAAACGGACTCTGCAATTTTGTTCTCATTTATGTGCATGTTTTTGCATGCACAGAAGCAATTTTTTTGTAGATGTGACTTGTCTCAAAATGATTTCAGTATGAACCTTGGATGACCTAAATTCTGGCATTCTTCACTCATTGTGCTGGGTATTTTGAATGTGAAAATAATTGAAGATTTCTATAAGCCGGGGCTGTTTAATGATTTCACAGCATATTCCTCCCCCCATTAGCTTGTATTATTCTTAGTCCTTTTTTTCATCCGTAAGTCCATATTCTTTTCCCAAGGGAATCCATCATTTTATTTCTATGAAAGGGTATAGTTTGTAGCTGTGACACTGCAAAACTTTATTTACAGTAAGATCACGCCCACAAGAGCAGAAGATTGATACTATTAGTGGTAACACGTTTATCCGTAGGCAAAGGAGGATTCAAGCCTGACATTGCAGAGTTTTTCAGTGATTTATAGCTCCTAGACATTATTGCTGAGAGAAGCATATACATTAGAAGAACTGAAGTCAGCCACTTGACAATAGCTCTCAGCAAACATTATCTAGAAGGTACTCCAGAGATGAGAGGGATGAAGGCGTGAAGGAACCATTTCAAGGATCAGAAATATGGCCACTTTTCTTCACCTGTCTCTGTTCCCTTTTCCATTCAACGATTCTGACTTTGTCTAGCTTTTCTCCAGAATTCATAGTTGTTGCATTCAGGAAGTGAGTGAAAGGAACCTGAAACAATTCTTCACACAATGTTTTCAAACCTCAGTGTAAACTAAGTGTGTGGGGAGTTTCTAATTAGAAATGGAAGTAGAAATCATACACCCTAAGGCAATACTGAATAAAAATTTTACCAACAATTAATGATGATTTAAAAAATTCTAGTTTTTAATTCAAGTTAAAGAATAAAAAGCAATGGTTTAGTCTGATTAGTCTCTGACAGATAATATTATTTTACTTTCTTTCTTACAAAACACGAAGAACTGTTAAATAAATACTGCATTAAGGATAAGGTTCTTACCAGCTACTGAAAATTGTCATGTAACTGTCATCTACACTAATTCACAGTATTGCATGTAAACAAATTAGCAATGGGCTTATGTTTAAGACCAGCAAGAAGGAATGGTGAGGGTAATATTAAGTACGATTAACTGGGTCAATGAAGTACTTTGGGTAGGAATTTAATTTAGTTAAAGTGAAGCAATTTTGGTAGGATTTGAAATTAGGTGAGCTCAGCACTAAAGTGAGAATGGCAAGCATGAGAAAGCAGAAATGGAAAAGTATTTTTTACAGTAATGTGGGACCAGTTGGTGTAATCTACTCTTGCTGATGTGAAGCTAAAAAGTTGATACTGTCTTTTAAGTGGAGAATGTGTTTTAAAATCGCTTCCACCAACAATAAAGAATAATGATGATCTCAGATACCAACATTCATACTTTTATCTTCAGCAAGCCTAGCAGGTAATCTGGGAACAGATCCAGATTCTTAAATATAGCTATCTAGTGCCACCTTACATGTCCTTGAGTATCTGAGAAACTTGGCTGACAGGTGAAGGAATAGATGTCTTGTAGGATGTACTTGGGTAGCAGCTGCTGGAAGCCAGATGGGAGACCTGTATAAAATGGCATATAACATAGTAAATAACTTGTGTTCCCCATACTAGAGGCATCTGATGCCTGTTCCCCATTGAAATGCTAGAAATACTGTCAAATTTAATTCATAGTTTTTTCAACAAAACCAATACTGAAGTCCAAGTTAAGGTTTTTCTTCAAAAATCAATGTCTGAAGGTACTGTTATATCATAAAGAACTTTCAGTTATGCCCCGACTTGCCTCTAGCCAATGCGCTGTAAGAGCATTAAGTCTTACTTCCACCTTATGATACATAAAGTGTCTATATGTCTAAATGAATTTCTACATGCATTAAGTACAGCTGTTAATCTATCTGCAGAGACAGCACTATTGTCATCCTTCAGTAACATACTAGATTTAATGCTTAATCTTCCCCCCAGATATATTACCATTCTAGCTTCCAACTGGATAGTTCTGCAGGTGGTGCTGTGGGGAGACAGGACTGGAACGGGAGTGGAGAAGGAACAGCTTCATTCCTCTTCAGCTTTTCCCAGAACAGAAATATTAAGGTCATTTCTTTCAAATATTAATGACAGTATGAGTGGTGTTACTTTTGAGGGGGAAACTCTCCTAAATACATGATACTCATCTCCTTGGAGCACTCACCCACAGATCATCAAAGTATATAATGGATGCAGGGTGCTTTTAACCCACCTTCCTGGAGCGCGAATGACTAATATTTATTTTGCATCCAGTGTAACTAGACTTTTTTTCCGGTAGTAAGAACACATGGGACAAGAAGATCAGTGCAAAAGAATAGTCTGGAAAAAAAGAAAAGAGTAATAATTTATTCACAGATAAATTTGTGGACATTAACAATAGAATTTTCCTACTCAAAGGCAGAAATTGGAAGTTTTCTACAAATGTAATATATGAATTAACTTTGGGTTTTTGTTTGTTTGTTTTGGTTTTTACTTTTTTGAAAGTTTAAAGCTGTTTACATTAAGTTGATACAGGGTGCCAATGTTTCAGCACAGTGCTTTTTCTGAACTGGAAGCTGGTTTGTGAAGTTTGATGGCTGTCACATTGTATTAGCAGCGAAATTTTGGTGTAGTTGAGAAACTGGAGTGGTCAGAGGTATTTGCAGGAAAGTTCAGTGTTGTGCAAGATTAGTTGCTTTCTATAGTAATTGGAAAAAAACAAAAAAAATATTAAGAGCCAGTGTGCCCCCTTCCTAACCTGCATGAAATGTTTTAAAGGCCCCAGTTTACCTTAAATTTTGAACAACAAACTGTTCAAGAAGTTACCTTCTGCTTGTGCATTCGCAGATTTGTGGGAGGTGCATTTGTTGTGAACCCTGTATGGCCCGTGGATCCTGCACAGCACTGGACTCCTTCCACCTCTAGCTATCCTCCGACACACTCCTCATCCAACATCATATAAATGTGAAAGTAAGAGAAGCTCTTGTGGGCCTAAGTCTGAAAGGACTAAGCCTGAGGAGGGAAACAGAGGCAGAGGGCTTGTTTGGTGGCAAAGTCAGAGGGAGAATCCGGTGAATTTGCACTCTCCACTAAATGCTTACATTTGCCCCTGGATTCTAGTGACCAGCTGCAGTCCTGAATGTGGCACGTTCTGAGCACGGAGGGAGGCTTCAAGGGTAGCGTGTGGAAGATTGCACAGGGCTCTGGAGAATACCAGCCTCGCTAAAATCCTTTGGGGGAAGTCGGTGTCATTCACAAATGAAAGCAATTGCTTTCTGCAGTTCACATCATCTCCCAAAATGCCCTGCCCTTTGGAAGGAAGGGTTTTTATTTAGCTTCTGCAGCCAAGTTCTAAGCAAGGTACAAGTATTCTAGTGTTTTTGGTGGGTTTTAATCTTTAGGAAATTATTCAAATCAATGACAAACTGTCATGTTTTGAATTTGTTTAAAAACTGTTACGATTAGAATAGGGGGGGAAAAAAGAGTTTAGAGATGCACATACGTGTGCTATATATCTATGTGTATGTAGAAATATACTATCCCATACTATCCACTCGATGGACTCCTGAACAGAGTGTTCAGAATCAAAACTCGGACTCCTGGTAAGGAGAAATACCTGATGTTAAGCTGGAGCTATGGTCTGGCTCACAGCAGCAGAGTTGGGGAAAGGAGCTTCTGCACCTGCACCTTCTGTCAGTGCAATGACTATAATTTACTAGGAGAGAGGTTCTGGCTGGCTCCTGACACTCGCTGTAGTGATAGCATTGAAAAGACTGGAGTATATTCAGCCAAGAGTCTTGCGGATTTCCGAATATACAAAGCATTATGTAAGTGCTTGAGGTAATTTGGATTAGACCTCTCATATGTGCTCAGAGTGCATGTAAGGGCACCATATGGCTGTAAAAGTGGGTAAGGTATGTCCTGAAATGTGCTAATAATTAGCTTTAGCAGACAATTGAATATTCTGCTTGAAATGACAGGCTTGTTCACAATCACTGTCTTCAGTTACTTATTTTTTTTTCAGTCACAAGCTAAATTATTATTGCTCTTTGTGTTGGTTTGTTTCCTCACCATAACCAGCTGCTTTTTCCTTTAGTTGCTGTATTTGCTAAATGATGCAATACTTTCTCAACCCATAAAATCTGAATAGCTAACAAAGGCATCAGCAGTAACCATTTCATTAAAATAATTATTTTTAAATCACCTTGAGCAGACAGCTGTAGTTATGCCTACAGTAAGGGATAGAAATGACCTCCAGAGAACATGCTTGGGTTTCCAGCTAGCATAGGGCTGTCAGAGGAGCACTGTGTTATCTCCTTACTCAGTTCTGACATCCAAAACAAGACAAAGAATAGTCAAAAGAGAAAATGGAAAAAGACATCAGCAAAGCTTTGTGACTAATACTCTTATTCCAGCCTCTTTCTGTTTCATGCGGTGCAGAAGCTGAATTAGTTCTTCAGCAGCTGTAAGGACACTGGGACTTGACAAAGGTCCTGGGATACTTGACTGTAAAAGTGAGTGGAGAATATACAATGACTCTATTTGATGCTTGATAAAATAGTCAATGAAGTCAGTGGGTAAGATCTCCCAACAGTAACAAGACAATACAACATAGAAAGCAGTAGTGCCTTAATGCTGTGAAGGTAGAGTAAACTTAATGGAAATAAATAATGAATGCTACAAAGGAAAGAAAAGTGTGCTACTGCCACAGCCATTCAATCCCCACAGCTGGCTTTATTAAAGAGCAGCACCATAGATGCTCCAATACTTTTTGGGAAGTGGATTAAACTTAACAGAGTTTTTCTTTCAAATACCAGTTAAGGCCAAGTCGATCTTTTTTCATTATTTCAAATATTTAGTTGTCTATGGATACATCTTGCCATAAGTATTGTGTGAGACATACATGACTAGTTTCATAGTCTAATATGTGCTGTATAGGTAAAAGTTGCTAGAATCAGAGAGGCATAGGACTGCAAGGAACTTCATGGGGTCACCTAGTCCAGTATGGGAATATTTTCCCTATAACATTTCTGATGATTTTTCTGTTCTTAACGCAATATGGCTATCCTTTTCTTAAAAACTGCCAAAGACAGTGACTCTGGGTCTTCCCCAGGCAATCTGTGACAGTAGTTCATTATCTCTACCATTGAAAGCTGATTTATTTTTTAATCAAAATCCCCTTCCTATATCCTGTGTATTTAGTCTGTTGAACACTCATTTCTTGTCCCTATCCACTGTGGGCAGGAAGACCAAGATTATTTCCTGCTCCATTACAGTAGATTTTTGTGTCATTGAAAGTGTTACCATGTTCCCCTTTTTTATCTCCTTTTCTCTATTCTAAACAACCCTGATTCAAATTATCATGACAGGTCTCGAGGAAGAAATCTTATATTTCAATCTAAGCTGAATATTAGTAGATACATCAAGTGGATTTGAGAGGCCAGCTTCATTAGATTTTGAAATGAAATTGGGATTCACTCTTCCTTCCAGCCATGGATGACTGATCACTCTCCACGTAAAATCAGCCTGTTGCTATGGCCTTCTGTGGGATTTGTGCTACAGTGATGATAAAATATTGTAAACTAAAAAAACAGAGACTTGCTTAAGATATCACAAGAGAAAACAAGAGGTTTGTTGAGAATCAGTGTTTTGTCTGTGGTCTTTCAAATGTGAAAAATCAGCAGTGAGAAGGCACATCTGTGAGGCAGGGTTATAACTGAGTAAGGAGGATCAAGGTCAAAATGTTTTAACTGGCTCAGCTGAAGGCGGAGGTTTGAGAAACAGGAGTCTTTTGCAACTCAGCCAGCAAATATTGAGTAAAACTAGTCTCTTGAAAGTTTGTCTTTGGCATAGAAATATACTGGTCTTCTAAATATCCTGGATAGGAGAGTCTTTTAGCAGTTTGCATGTAGTCTCAGTTTATGTTCTGAATTACAAGCCCAATTTAAAGAAGGCAGCATAGCTAGTATATATTCAGCCTCTTCTGAAGGGAGCAAAGTACTGCATTTTAAAGGAGAAAAAAAAATTATATTGAAGTTTAAAAATGGCTTTTGTTTGTAAGTTGCTTTCTTGCATTTTCCATCACTGTGAAAATAATACAGTAAATAACACTGTCATTTTCAATGTGTTTTGATAAATTCCTTTAAGGAAAAGGACATGTACCAGCTTGCAGTATTTGCTGTAGTCCTAATACTCAGAATGGAAGATAACATTATAGCAAGTTTTGTTAACATAGGTAATAAATGCCCTGGATTTTTACAGCATGTATTTAGTCAAAAGAGTAATTTTCCTGGTGATGGGGCATCGTTCTAAGAAAATGATAACGGGATTTGCTTGAAGAGACTTTTACACTATTCATGAGAAGGCAATTAACTAGCAATCTGAGAGAGAGCAGTTGCTTAAGGGCCTCAGCAGTAAGCTAGGACATGAAGATCTGAGTTTTGTATCCCACGAGCACATTGGGCTGTCTTGCAATGTTACTCCTATCTGCCTCAGTCTTTGCTTCTCATTAGGAGGAAACACATACATGTAAAGCATGTGAAGACCTGCAAGTGAAAGGAACTAGGTGTTATCAGGAAAATACCAATACTAATTAACTGTACATTTTTACATGGTATGGTATGACCCATACATACTGCTAAGAACAGGTAGAATCAGTGTCTTGGGGAGGTGTTCCATATATTGCATGGTCTTGTGAGAGGAATCTTGTGCTCCGTTTCTTTAACACTCTGTGAATACTTACATGCTGCTAAAGCGATGTCAGAGAGAAACTATGAGTTTTGCTGGATATGCACTAGTGATATCAAGTCTTAAGTGTGTTTTAGAAGAGCTCTGAATCACATTGCTAAGTCATTCCTACTCCATCCTTCCAAAATATGATTTAAAGTGATGACTTAAAAAATTCATTAGTTGATGCAGAATGTTAACAACTACAGTCCTTTTGCCTAGAGTCACAGCAGTAATCTGCATAAGGGAGTTTCATGTCTATGGTTGTCTTTCTCAGTGTTTCTCTGTCTAAGGTGGAGTTTGTAGTGCTGTACTGTGGTCTTCACAAAAATAAATAGTCCATGGGGTAACACCCCTCTGTGGAACTGTGAGACAGGCCAAATGCAACAATAATTTTAAATACCTTCTTAGTTTCTCTCATTAGCCCTTCTCTCTTACTAGTCCTGATGATCTGAGGTTACAAACAGGCTTATTTTTATTAATGCAAACCGCAAATCTCAAGTAGTTGCATGAATGTATACTTATATGACACTACAAGCATTTGCACTGCTGGGAAACATACAAATCATTAAAAATTGAATGGTAAAATTGCAAGAGCAGGCAACATTCTGAATATAGCACTTTTCCCAGCTCACACCCCCACTGTCTGATGCTTTCCTTGGTTGTAAGTCTGTCATTGAACGTCAAGAAAGCAGCAAGCACTAGGGACTAGCAGTAGATATAGTTCACTGTACTCATACCATTAAAGAATGCATCTGCTATGACAATTTAGCAGCTGCAAGAAAACTTGATCACATTCGCATTTCTGGAATTTGTGCAGTTTTAAAGAAATGTGGTAAGTGGTTTTCTGTCCTCTATCCTACACTTTTGCTGATGCAAAGGGACTGGGCACAGAGATATGCACATTGTGCTGAAGAAATAATAAAATGCTAAACTGGCATTGCATTTTCTTAATTTTTAATGCTTGTAGAAGTTGTTATTAAATACTCCTTATTGCTTTTGAAAAATCTAAAGGCATTTCTCTTTCCCAGTATTCTGCTACTTGCTCTCATCCGAAACCATATTTGACTATATACGTATCTAGTTATATATACAAGTATATTGTATTTACTCCTGAACAGAAGAAATTCTAAATTTGATGCCCCTGAGTGAGCTGCTGTTGAAGCTGTTCTGTATGCTTGAATTGATGCTTCACTCATTAATCGATGCAGAGCACTGGGAAACCTTGCATATGTATCACGCCATTAAAAAAAAAAAAAGAAAACCACGTTCAGTTGTTTGGTCTGCTTAGTTTGGTCATACAGAGGATGTAATAAATCCTTGTTATTGTGCTGAATGAGTTATTTCCTTTATACATTAAAACAAATCTGGACGATCCAAACAAGGTGACATAAAAAATTCACCTCATATACACAGGACTCTGGAAAATAATTGTCAGAGTCTTAGAAATGCCGTGTGCATTTTGAAAGGTTCGTATGCATTTCTTCTAGTCCAGTAGTAGTCCAGTGAATTCCCAAAGGCTAATCACCTGTAATATATTCACACATTTTTATTGAAGGGTATTGGCTAATCGATCCATATCTAACTGAAAGGAGATATTGCTACTTATAGATTGTTTGGGTGAATGCAACTTGTTGAGTGACTCTTCCAATTGCTGTGATTGAACTCTGTAAATATAGGCTTCACGGTGCAGTTGATTTTCTGAACCCAAAACTTTATTATCTTTCCAAAGGGCTACTACAGATTCTTACATTCTGAAGTCTCGTTAGAAGTTTTGCAAAATTTTCTGTCTCTGTAAAAGCCTGCAGGGTTTAGGGTGGAAAACTAGCAATACACAGAACCCCAGTGTTCTTTGATGAGTATCATGGAAAAGAACCTTACTCCTTCAGTACACCTCCATAAAAGTGGGTGCTTGAGTTAGTGACCTATGGAGTTATCAGTCAACAGAGTTTCCAGAGGATGAGTCACAGCACTCAAGAGCCATATGGGTGTCACTCACTATATGGAAGGCAAAGCTTTATTTCAGGCACGTGTGTTAACTGAATGAAGTTGTCTGTGTGAATATTGTGTTCAGTCATTTGAAGATGAACACAATTTATATTTACTGGTGTTCTCCTATAAGTAGAAAAGTCTTTTTTATATGGTGAAATGTATTGCTATATATGTGTCTGAAAAGAGAAGTGAGTAAGGTGTGGAGGAGCATTTAATTACTTGCAATACTAAGTGTTTAAATTGTATAGCAATGTCCTCCATTGTCACAGTTTGCTATATGAGGTTTGCAATGACGTGCAAGCTAATAAAGCTGCCCATGTTTCTTCCTCAATTTAAAAGGAAATTATTTTCTGGTGAGCTGATGAAGAGTTAAGAGACTTTCCCTATTGTTTTTTTCTTTAGTATGCTGAATCTGTGATCTTCTGTTTATGATTACTTTAGTCTGACAATCTTATTACAGTTTGGCAGGAAACTTCTCTCAAACTGGACTAAAAGATGTCTTTTGACAGCACAAATATAGATCAGATTTAGAGTAGAGGAGCCAGCCAACAGGCAAAATCCCCTTTTCTTATATGGCTAGGTAGTTTCTTGAATAAGAAAGAAGAGAAAAAATCCTCATTGCAGGTTGATACAGCAGAAAAGGGAATATTTCATCCTTGAGGGACACTTATTTTTCCTGGTACACTGCCAATGCTAGCCTCACAGTGGCGATTATCCACCCTCCATAATGCCCTGCACATCACACATAGTTTTCAGGCTTCCACAAGGGTTGGATTTAACTCGTTTAGCTGCAGGTGCATGGTCCTTGTTTAGTCAAAGCTCTTTTTTTCTCACTTTACTCTCTGAACAATTTTCTATAAAGAGTAGTTTCTTTCCACAATGGCTAAACCTTGATCCTATGGCCCTTTCAAGGGCTGTGTGATCCTTTAAAAAAAGGATGTGTGTATATTTATGCAGGGCCTGTTGTCTCTGATTTAAGCAACTGAGTATCTCATATCGCTTAGATGGAGTACAGCTGCTCATTTCTGTTTCAGTCAACCAGGCAGAATAAAATCTTGTAAGCTGAAAGTACGTACATTAGCAAATGTTTTGGGAGTTTAATACTATTTATGAGGTTGATTTTCACTAACATATCTGTCTTAAATATTTCTTTACTTTTCTGCAGTTATTGTTTCAGGATGGACTAGATGATTAAACTGAGGAAACTGAATGAAGTAAGCCTTATTTTTGAGACAGATAGGTGCATGCCTAATGAGCTCTGTGTTGTGATTGCAACCGGCAACTAGGACCAGACAGCTGCTCACTCAGTCCCCTACCCCCTGCAGTTGGAAGAGGAAGAGAATGGACAAAAAGTAAAACTCGTAGGTTGAGATAAAGACAGTTTAGTAAGACAACAAAGGAAGGAATACTATTAATATTAATATTGACATTAATATTAATAATGTACAAAACAAGTGATACACAACACAGTTTTTCTTACCACCCAATGATCAACTGGGCAGCCAGTTCCTGAGCCACACTTGCAGAACGCGTGGATTTTGCCGAACTCATGGAATTCACAGAGCTCACTGAGCTCAAGGAACTCATTGCACTCATGGGAAAAGTACCTGCCCCCCACCAACCCCCATTTATATACTGAGCGTGATGCCTATGGTGTGGAAGATTTCCATTAGCTGGCTTGGGCTGTCTGCCTGGCTGTGCTCCCTCCCAGCTCCTGCGCACCTGCTCATCAGCCGAACATGGGAAAGTGAAAAAAAAAGTCCTTGATTTCTTAGCAACAACTAAAACCATCAGGGTATTATCAACATTCTTCTCATACTAAATCCAAAACACAGCAGCTACTGGGAAGAAAATGAACTCTATCCCAGCCGAAACCAGGACACTAGATTTTTCTGGTACAAGTATAAAACAATATTTCAAATCCTTTAAATTTTCTAAGCAGTGGTGTATATCTTTGCTTTTTAATTGCATATTTTTCCTACCTGTTTCTGTTAGCTGTCACCTCTGTTGTGATTTCCATGAAGTCCCTCCTATTGCAGAACAGTCTATTCAATGGCTTAAGGTTAAGATTCAGTTGTGGCGAAGTAGTCAGCACAGTACCATACACTATACGGGAGCTGCAGGAAGGGTATAGATGAAGCAACTATACAGAGGCAGTAGCATCACTGTTAAGCACTACAAAAGTGGTATCAGTACCAGCCACTTTGAATGCTCTGGAGTAAACTGTGATGGGGAAATGGCCAGAGGAGACAGGAGATAGTGCTCGCCCTCAGCAAATGAGCAACTGCTAACATACAAAATAAAAGTATTATGAAACCTAGGCCATTTCTTTCTTGAAACTTGTAGGAGACTTTTTTGTTTATTTGTTTGTGTGTTTTTAATGACAGACACCTCATGAGTGTCTCTACCTTGGGTTGTGGAAAACTACAAAAGTTTCCTTTGAACAGTACTACCTAACCTTAATAACTGCCTATTTTATCTGGCCATGAATTAGACTGTCAGTCTCATGTACTCTTTGGAATAGTTCATTTCAGAACTTCCATTTAGCATTTTTATAAACATCTGCATCACTACTTAATAAATTACTCACTGTACCTTAAAGCAAAATGGCAATGCCTGTAATAGTACTTCAGTATAGTAACCAAGTGAATGAATAATACATGTTTGTTTCATGGTAAGTACAAGGAAATGCTGCTTCCTTTCACTTTCAGTGTATCGGATGTGCAATTATTGTATAATTAAGTTCATCTTACGTGACAGGTGAATGACATTTCCATCTTTCAAAGTCAACTACTCAAGCACACTAAATATGTTGTACAACTAAATTTCAAGCAGAAGCAATGCAGGCAGCTACTTTAGTGCATTTCAGGAGCCAAAATGGCTTCTGTCTCAGTTTCTGCTCTATGAGTAGGCAGGATACAGTTTTGACAACATGTATGAACTAAGAGACCCAGTAAGCCAGTGAAGTTCCTTTATTAGAGTAATCACAACAATGAATGAGTGTGGAGCACTGGAGCTGTGATGGTTAGAATGAGTGAAGTTTAATCTCTTCCATGGTATAATTTCTGTCTTTTCTTTCTTTGTTTAAATGTGACTACCTCCATTTGTCAAATGACAAGAAGTCCCATAGCACATTTGCAATTCTAAATGACTGAGCCCTATGAATCATTCTGCAAGAGATGTGTAGGAAGTCAGTCTCAAGGGAAGGAAAATATTCCTCTAATCAAATCGATATAGCCTATCCCTCACTGCAGCTCTAAAAAGAGTATTGAGTAAAGTTATTTTTGTTTGAAATGATGGAACTTGTAATTAAAAAAAAATTACATAGTCCTTGTAATTGGATGGGAATTCACAAAGCTGTAACAGTTAACTCTTAATTTGGGGAGACTGTTTTTCATGTGATAAGCCAATTAACATTTACTATATGGAATGGTGTTGTAGAACCATTATAGTCAAGGAATAGCAGATTTTAACTGTGCCTGGTGTTTTCACCTGTAAGTGTGTCAAATGCAGATTCAGACAACTTGCTGGAAAGATGGGTAGTATTTCTGTTACTACAAAGCTATGAATGAACTATGCAGAGCTGCAATAAAATCACTGTTTTTTCACAGTGTTAAAATAAGCAGCATTCCGCGAGTATGCAGAAGGAGCAAACTAGGCAACACTGTTTCAAAGTTCTTTTATTCAATCTGTGCTCAGTGAGTGTGACTTTATTTTATCCTTTATTTTCCAAGGGTTTTCCATGGGGCTTGTCTGGGCAGCATGGAACTCAAATAAGAGTTTTACCCTTCATTTCAGCCCTCTTTCTGAGGATGGAGACAAACACAAAATGGTGAAACATTTTGTTTAGATGTGAACTCTGGTCCACATCTTTTAAATTTAAAATGTGAAGGAATTTGTTCTTACAAAGTGCCCAAAATTTTATAGTTAGAAACTGTGAAGTGAGCTAAGGTAACTTCCCCTGCCTTCAAGTCAGAAAACAAGGTAAATGAGTAATAAAATATTTTAGTTTAATCCAGTAGAATTTGAAAGAGGTTCAGAGGATTTTTTAAGAAATCAGTAAGAAAAATTCCTCGCCAATTCTATTCAGAATGTCTGGACATAAAACACATACATAATTTTTTGAATGCTCAAGTATATAGTTATATTTCTCTCCCGTTCTGAAATACACAGCTGAAGCTGATGTTGTGATACAAAAGAAAGCTGATTGTTCTGGAATTAAGATGTTTTATTACTACTGTATTCACTGATTTAAAGTAAGAGGCATGAAAAATCAAATAGTAACTATTCTTTTTTAATGGGTCAGATTTCCTATTTCTCGTCATGTTGAGTTTGAGAACTATCAGACATAAAATAACAACTTAAAATTGACTAATATAAAAATTTTAGGTATTAGATCAAATGAATATTTGTCCATGAAAAGTCACTACATTTGCCTGTTATTTCAAAGTTACTAATACAAATTTCTATAAGAGATTTGTTACCAGTATTTGACCAATATGAAATTTTTGCAGAGTGAAATTTCATCCCACTTATGCTATTCCTGTTGCCAACATTTTCCCTTTTCTGTACTCATGATGCCTCCCAATAGGGGTGGAATCAACACATTCCATTAGCACAGTTCTTGTGCCAGGGTCACTGATACAGATTTTGGGTGGTAATGTGAAATAATAGGCACTGAAGTATTCATGGGCAAGAAATGATTCTTACACTAGGTAGAAGTTTATTCCATGTCTTGAAATCTATTTTCATATCTATATACACACATATATATGTAAGTATGTTCTATACAAAACAATTACATTTTAGTGATTCTCTTTAATTAAAATTATTATTAATTCATGTCATTAATGTCAAATCACTATTAAACCATCTTAAGATACTCCTGGTACTGACAAGCAGAAAACAAATCCTTCAAGCTTTTAATCTCTAGCTCTTCTATTTACGTTCAGTTCCATTCATTTTCGGAATATTTATCCATCAAATATTCTCATGAATTAAATAAGTGCAGAGACATGATTTCGTGCTAGTTACTTACACAGGTCACGTACATGTTGAATAAATTAAAAAAAAAATCCTTTAATGGATTCATTAATGCTTATACCATTGAATATGTCCTTGTTTTTGGTATTGTACCAAAGGAAACCCTCTATAGTCTTCTTTGTCCCTAGCATGGTTAAATAAATAAATAAATAAATATTTCTGTACAGCTCCTTTGATATCATTCATATGGCTTAACAAAGCTAACTTTGTTCCTGAAAGTTCTTTGACCGATGGAGGTAAAATTAAAAATGAATATTTATGTCATGGCTGTTTGAAAGATCTCAGAAACTAGTAAAATAAGTAGCCTGATCTAAGGAGTATCAGTGGTCAATGAGTGAGGGAGATCATTAAAAATACAAGATTAATAATCACAGGAAGTCAAAGGTGCTTTGTAATATTGCTTTAAATAAGGGAACCCAAATTGCTACTTGTGCTTAGATTTCAACTGTCCACAAGTATTTTGTCAAGTAGAAAACAATGTAGTAGCCTGTAAGTAAGATGACACAATTCTGGTGAATTTTGTTTTGCTGTGAGTATGCCACAACATCCCACCTGACCGTGGATAAGAAAAGACCTAATTAAACATCACAGCTCCATAATTTTCAAAAGCTTCTGTGGATGCTAAGTAGTCTCTACTGAAGGCAATTTGAGAAGGGATGAATCTTTGATGCTAGTTGCATATTCAGTAATAATTCCAATATTATACTTTTCTGAGTCCATCACTGCCTTCTTTTCCAGAAGAAACTTTAGTGTCTTATTTTCAAGATTTGTGTTAGACATTGAAAAGGCTCACAATATTATATCTGAGTGCCATGTAGTGCTCTGATCTACAGATAAGGGAAATTCTCAGCCATGGTGTGTAAATAACCGTATTTCAACAAAAACTATGTTGCATTTGACTAATAATAGTTTCCTCTTTACCTATCTTTATAAGGTACTATATTCTCTGCAAAGAAGTGCACGACTGCTTCAACTCAGGATAATGCTTAGTATCTTAATAAGGAAATAAAACACACAGTTCCAAGTCTGTCTGCTGTGTGTTAACCTCATATTAGAAGCAAAATAAAAGTAAAATGCAGACAAATGACAGGATTCAAATACATTTTGTTTTTCTGGAGAATATGTCATCAATAAGTAGGTAGAGAAAGAAGACTTGGGTGTCCTTTCTGTAGCTGCCATCTGGTAGCTAATATAACACAGTTGCAATGGTCGAGCAGGTACTGAGTAACCATGATTCAGAATTGTGTTTCACAGCAGCCATCCACAGCAGGGAATTAATCATGACATTCAGCAATATTCTGCTGGAATTCACATATTGGGGAGAGTGAGGTGACATGCAAGTGCTGTGGGAAGAAGGGACTGAAAACACATAGAAGGTTCTTGTCCTCTGGAAGTTGTCAGTGTCATTCAACAATCTGATGGTTTGGTAGAGTTGTCTAAAGAATTGTAGGAATAAGGACAAGTTGCCTTGTGTTTACTTTTCATTGGGACTTATACAGATCTCTGAATATATAATATTAAACAAAATTATAAAGGAAGTCCCTTATTCTTCAGTATCAAAATAATTGAATCACTGAAAAGAAACAGGCATGCTGGATAGAAGTACAAGTCCAAGTCCTCTTTGAATTGTTCCATTTTGGAAGCTGCGACAGGCCAGGTGTGATTAAGAAAATAAGAGGGAAAAGGATAATCTAGACAAACCATAGATCTCTTAGTCTCATCGCAGTATTTTGTTTGATTTTGGAGCAACTGGTAAAAGAAAACAAGTGCAAAGATAGAATGGAATACAATTGACTATTCTTAGAAAAACAGGATTAATGAGCCTGCTCTCTGTGTTTTCTTTTGCACAGGAAAAGTTGCTGACCATCTAATCTGGTTGAAAGTCAGTATAGCATTTGGGATGCGGAATATGGATATTACTAATATTTTGCAGTTGTAAATAAACAAGTTAAGAGCCTTTTAGAAGAGGTGAAATGTTAGTACTATCCTGCACTGCAAATTGGTTTGGAATTATGTGCAATTTTGGTTGTCCATGTGAAAGAACGATTAGTACACACTGGAGCAGGCACAGAACAGCAGAATGATCAGAGAAAGGAAAGAATATCATGCAAGAGAGTAAACAAGCTTGGCTTGTTTGATTTAGCAAAACACAGATGGAAAGAGGGATGTGATTCTACTTTATAAATATGTCATGTGAAATACCAGGATGGGAGAAGAGCTGTTTAATCTGAGACTGTGTTTGCACACAGAAAATTTGTATAAAACTGGCTGTAAATATATTTAGGATTGAAATTATAAAGTGTTTGAAATGTGAGGTCCTCCAGTTCTTAAGGACAAGAGGCAATTGGCACAAACTGAAATACATAAAATACTATTTAAACAAAAGGAAGAAAAAAAAACTGTGAAGGTGGGCAAACACCATTGAACTTACTCTCAGAAGTGGGTAGTTATGTCTATATTCATCAAAGTAATTCAAGTGTACTCAGAAATGGGTGGCATTCTGTGAGTATTTAAGCCTATTTATCGCACTTACGTTCTGTATTTTTTTTCAATAGGCTGCCATGGTTCAGGACAAGGCAAAACATTTCAAAACATACAGGTCCCATCTATGTCAAAGAGACAGCTGATACTGAAACCAGTCGTCATATCTTTAGAGATCAGCCAGATAGGTAATATCTCATTTTGATGTTGCATGGAATCTGACTTACAAAAATCCTGTGGGGTTGTTTGGTTTTTTTTTTATTTAGTAGCATAAAATAAGGGAAGAATATTTTGCTGAAAGACTGTAAATTTTTTTTGTTGACTACAGCTTTGTACAACTACAGATTGTTAACAACAAACCTTCTCTGTTTTATGAAAAGGATCAGAACAGGGAATCCTCCGGTCTTGCTTTAGTATTACATTTCTAGAGGTAACAGTGTAGACATTAAAAAAAAGAAAAAAAATAAGTACAATGCCTTTCTGAAGAACGAAAAGGCCTTTCTTAAAACACTGAGGCTGTTGAAAATGCACTAGTTTTGTCAATCCATCTGAATTTCCCAAAACTTGCCTTCTAGTGTATTAAGAAGAAAATGGTGTTGTTCGTACTTTTAGGCACAAGTACTGGTGAAAGAAGTATATATATTAGGAAGTAAACTTTATATGTAAGAAGCAATATTATGTGTATAAAGAAGTAAATGTCTTCTTTCTTCGTTACAAAAATATTTTTTTCTTCAGTTATCAAAGAGAACCCTTCCTTGTGACTTAGAGTCACGCAGCATAGACTTTTTGAAGTTCTTGAGGGCTTTCTTAGCTGTTCAAATGCTTATAGCTCAGATAGCTTCTCCACATCATGCAGTGAACTGAGCTTGCATTTCAGAGAATTTTAGCAACACTTCAGACCCTTGTGAGGACAAGCAGATCAATTGGATTATGCATTCACAGTTTTGTCCAAGGCAGAAAACAATCTTTGTGCGAAATAGGAGAAATGCATACAAGAAAGCTGTCAAAGATGCAAAGATGCAGACAGCACTTTTTTTTTTTTTGAACCAGCAAAATTTCTCCAGAGGCAGTTCTTTAGTATTTGTATTCGTTTTGGCTGTACAGTGTGACATAGTTACTTTCTCCTGTTGCTGCTGCTACGACAGCTTCTATCACAAGACTACTTTCTGGGATGTGCATTTTATTTTATTTTTCACCTTTGGTCAGATAAACAAGTATTCCCTCCCATACAAAAAGCCAGGGACTTACGGCCTCATTTTCTTCATACACAACATTCTTTCTTGGAAGAGTCGGTGGTGCCTTCTCCCCTTCATTGCCAAACTCTTCTTTTGACTCTTTTGACTGGAGAAGTTCATCTAGCTTTTCCAATACTTCACCATAGAAAAATACTGGTTTTTTTTAAAAACTGATGTTCATTCTGTTCTGTCCCTTGTTTGAGATATGAGGACTTAACAAGGAAGTATCAGTCTTACTGCTCCTGCAATCACAGAATCACAGAATGTTCGGGGTTGGAAGGGACCACTGTGGGTCATCTAGTCCAACGCCCCTGCCGAAGCAGGGTCACCTACAGCAGGCTGCACAGGACCTTGTCCAGGCAGGTCTTGAATATCTCCAGAGAAGGAGAATCCACAACCTCCCTGGGCAGCCTGTTCCAGTGCTTCGTCACCCTCAGAGTGAAGAAGTTCTTCCTCATGTTCAGACGGAACTTCCTCTGCTTCAGTTTGTGCCCATTGCCCCTTGTCCTGTCACTGGGCACCACTGAAAAGAGTCTGGCCCCATCCTCCTGACACCCACCCTGAAGATATTTATAGGCATTTATAAGGTCCCCTCGCAGCCTTCTCTTCTTCAGGCTGAACAAGCCCAGCTCCCTCAGCCTTTCCCCATGAGACAGATGCTCCAGTCCCCTCATCATCCTCATAGCCCTCCGCTGGACTCTCTCCAGTAGCTCCTCATCTTTCTTGAAGTAGGGAGCCCAGAACTGGACACAGTACTCCAGATGGGGCCTCAATAGGGCAGAGTAGAGGGGAAGGAGAACCTCCCTCGACCTACTGGCCACACTCTTCCTAATGCACCCCAGGATCCCATTAGCCTTCTTGGCAGCCAGGGCACACTGGTGGCTCATGGTCAACCTGTCGTCCACCAGCACTCCCAGGTCCCTCTCCACAGAGCTGCACTCCAGCAGGTCCACCCCAATCCTTGCTTTCTATTTCTCTGCTGTAAAAATCATTGGCCCTTTAATCCCTTACATCTGCTACCTGATCTGGCTGGTATAGTGTGTCACAGAATTCCTTCTTCAGTTCCTTCCAGGCATTGTAACTGATTCAAGGCAGTGAAGACATACAACTTCGTCCCATTCTTGTCCTCTCTTCCATGCATCCCAATGGAGGAAGATGCTTTGTACTGTTGTATATCATACGCTGAGGCTTGTTTTCCTCCTACAATTGGTATCTTCTATTTAAGGACTACAGCTGTGTGAATGTTTGTCCAAACCCTACTGACTGATCATGTCTTCCTTTAAGTGATCATCCTCCCCAGTAGTCCATACTCATAACTCAATTTCTTCTGTCCTGGCTACAAATCAAATTTCATTCTTTCCTGTAAGATACTGCTTATTTCAATCCTAATTATCTAAACTAGGCTGTGCAGTGCTCCATGGAGTGAACCACTGACCTTCTATTCCCACCTTCTTTTCCTTGTACGTACATTCAGCAGTAATTTTTTAGTTCATTCAACTGATAATTTCTGGACGTAGTCATAGGGTCATCATTTGCTTCCCTGTAAGCTTGGTACAAGGTAAATGATGTAAAAATGTGAAGGCACAGTTAAATTTTCTCCCAGAGGACCAAGACTTAAAATGAAATCTTTATTTTAATGAATGATCTTGCTGATTTCAATATCACAGCTTGGAAGATAACTTCTGCAGGATCACATCTATTTTTTTGTTGTTGTTCTTTTGTTCTTCTGGATACAGTTCATATGTGAGGATCTGACTACATTGATGATTTACAAAGTATTTTTTGTCTTATTATGTTTTTTGCCATGCCCACTAAATTGAGAAACCCCGTGTAGCAACTCTGCATTTAAATTTCTGATTTAGGTAGGGTATATTTATTGCTCAGTTTACTTAATTCTGGATCAACAGCTTTAATTAGTGTATTTTTAGCAGGCCCTAAAATAAAAATGCATGCAGACATGGAAATATATTAACTAGTACAATTCAGGCAGTTAATGGTACACATTTTTGTTCTTCTATAAGCAGAAACACTTACTTTTATTTTAAACATCACTAAGCATTTGTTTTCTTTTCTTGCATTCGCACTACCAGTTCTCCACGTCATAGTTTTGTCTTTATTCTACTTATATTTACATGTAAAAACATATTTCTCACTAGTAAAATTTAATGAAAAGTAGTCTTCAAAAGTGATGTGTCTGCTTAAAAATTTCCACTTGTAATAGAAAGTTAAACTGATCAAAAGTGCCCTTCTAGAAAATGACATTCATGCCGTTACCATGGACTGGAGCTGAATTATGTTTTTTCTATATTTCTAAAGCAAATGTTAGGGTGGGATGGGGGAATTATAATGTCCACATGAATGATAGGAAGAAGTAGAAAAATTGGATTTGATTTACTAACACATGCTGGAGAATTTTGTAACTAGACTTTGCCACGTGAGAGATGTTAGAAGGTCTTATGCATAGGCTGGTTAAAAAACCCCGTAATAATTAATTTCAATTCAACAATAGGTACAGTGCTCCTTGAATAAAACCTGGGTCTGAGAGCAAAGTTTTTGTTTTACTAGTGTATATGTGATCATTTTTTAAGTGGAGGCATTGCCTGCTAGTCCAAGACTCTGTTAAATCTTCAGTTCCAAAGTTAATACTGTTGCAGGCAGGACAATCTTGAACAAATCTAGGCTTTTATTACAATACAATTTTTGTAAGGAATCAGAAGTTACTATCCACAGATGATGTTTTTCTGATATTCAGATCTTGTTGCACCCGTGCTCCAGTATCTGTAGATCGCCTCAAGCCAAGTGGTGAAACAGGACTGCAGTTCTCATACTGGTGCTCCGGGAGCCATTGTATAGGTAATGTTTTGTACCAGACTGGAATGAATTTGATGAGGGCTTAGGAGAAGGTTAAGTGGAGGACTAATTATCATTGTTGTTCTACAGCAGGAGTTAACACTGATCTTTATAGTATCTTTACAGCAAAATAATATAAATTCTGGCATTGCACTGAATGGGTGCTGCATGACAAGTGATGATAGTTATGAATGACTTCTATCAGGCTTCATTTTTTCCTGCTTTTCAGTTAATATTATGAAGCCTGATGTAATTATCCATTTGGCAGTTCTCCTTGTCAATAGTCTGCTGAATCATAAGCCAGTCAGACAACATATTACACACTGGATCATCTGTGAAGACTTTCTGGCACATCTCCTGGCATTTGATTTTCCAGGGTGTCACAACAGAATCAGAATGATCCACATTGTTCCTGGACCAGTCTTGTTTCCTTACTGCACACACAGCTGTAGGCTTGTAGGCTGCACCTCTCTTGTTGCCCAATGTGACTCATACGTCTTTCCAGAAAACTCACAGACAACTCTGCTTCTCTTGGCGTTAGTTTTTCCTGCCAGGAAGTATAAATCAGGTACTAATTTTGCAGTTGTTTGGGAGACATCTACAGTTGTGTGAAAACCTGCTGCTTTAGCCTGACGACATTTAGTTACTTTTGTTTCCCATGGTTTGGTGTCCTTTACATATTAGGGGGCCTGCTTCACTGCAGATAGCAGCAGAAAGGTGTAAATTAAAACTACATCAGTTGTGGGCCAGGGAGAACTTTATATTTTTATCAGTAAGAAAAAGCTGGAAAAATTCACTGAGCACAAATTACCAGCACACTGAAGTTCACTCCTTGGCAACTTTGTCTCCTTGGTGCACTTCCGTGCAGAAGCTTTCGTCTTCATACGGCTTTGCAAGTTTTCAGCTCTGACCAGTCTTGCTGCATGCATTAAGTATGTCCTCATAGGTTATTAAGCATTGACAAGATAAACAATGCACACTGCTGAGGTCTAGATCTAGGCTAAAAATAAGTAATAGTTTTCCCAGATTGTTATGAGGAAATGTCAGTTGTCACGTTTTCCTCTTTCAGAACGGAAATCCAAACAACCCTTGATACTGTAACTGTATATGGAAATGAAAGCTTGTAGGAAAACATGGAAGGAGTGATCCAAATATTTAACAATATGAGAAGATGATGAAATGCTACTACAAGGTAAGCTAATTGTGTACCATGTGACAAATGTTGTCTTCAATATAAACTTCAGCAGATAACTTTAAGATGTGCTACAGGAAGAATTAAAAGGTAAAGAAGGTTTGTAGCAATTAGTTGCCAGTCTTTACTACATGAACCAGTTCTCAGGGGACAAATCTTTTTTCAAGCTACCCCTTCCCCAGGAAGCCCCTTTACAGCTCCACTAGAGCTCTAGGCTCGCTTTCTCTCAAACCAAACCCTAAGAAAAACCAAACCCTAATTAGAGACAAATGATATCTCTAGGCCCATGCTAAGCCTTAGCACAAGCCACTCATTCCTGTCCTTAATGAGGAATTTCTCAGTAGAGAACTCAGCTTGGTAGCCTGTGACTTCCATTTGCAGCCTTAGCAAAAGCATCTATGTTCAAGCCAAATGAAGAAATTCTCAGAGAAGAAATGTGATTGCAGCTTACCCATTGCTTTGGCTACCCCTTTTCAGCCCCACTCCAACTGGAGCTTTAGAAAATGCCTCTCACTCAAACTAAATCCAGTTAGTATTAGGGCTGGACTTAAGAGAGAGAAAAAATTAGAGGTCCACTTGGGTTGGGTTGCAAAGAGGCTGCCAAGGGGGGAGGTAGGCTGGAGAAAGAGGTATCCCCCGAAGAATTCTTAATGTGGGGCAGGTCTTTGGTTTTAGGCTCAAGCCCTTGCCTGTTGTTAGCGTTAGGTTTATGATTAGTCATGGGAGAGAGACATTCTAGAGCTTCAGTTAGGAGTGGAGCTGGAAGAGGTAGACTGCAGACAGATTTCTCCCATCAGAACTTGACCCTGTTCTTTGGCAGACCATTTGCAGCCACACTCCAGCTGAAGCTCTAGACTTTGTCGCTCTTTGTCACTTAGCCTGAGCCCCTCAAACATGTCCCTGATGAAAGAGATCCAAGGGGAGAGTACTTTAACACCTTGTGTTAGGGTTTGAATTTTTCTAGCAACAAGAGAGCTGTGTGACAAATTTTTGGCTTGCCTTTTACCAACCATCATGGTTGTCTTGTGAAACAGGAGCTCTTACAGATCTTACATTTTAATTGTCGTAACTCATCGTAACAACAATTGTGTTCATACCAGCTGACCTTCACTGGGCTGTACGTCACAGTAAGTTACTTAAAGCCAAGAAAACTATCAGTCTCAGAGTAGTGATGGACCACCATCTGTTCAATGTTGCAGCCTGTGAAGAAAATAAAGTAGTACACCTAATAATTTTGTTTTACATTATGTAGTTACCGTAGAGGCTTTTCATGGAACTGCGTGATTTCCGAGTTAGCAAAAGGTGTCATAGTTGCAGTTGCTGAAGGGAAGAAAGTTACCTAAGAGATTCAGTTCTCTGCTCTGGTACTTTATTATTCAATATACAAATCCTTTTTGTACTTAGTCATTAACCTACACACACATAAGCAGCCACTTACATGGTGACACAAATTCTGTTATAATTTGTTAGTTCTGTTGGTGTGCTGGAACTTTGCCCTGTACCTTGCATTTCCCTTTAATTAATATAAATTTTCACTTTAATACTGTTCATAGCTTTTTATCAAAGCTTTCACACAGAAACCTTCGAGTTTTAATGTTTCCTTTTACCTTTTAACAGATCTAATATCAGTGCACGTGGGAAATGTTAACTAATGAGATTTTTTTGAAGTAATTTGCAGGAGTGTATTTTTACAAATGATAAATTAAATGGGAATTTATTTGCTGACCACTTATTAGTCAGGGGTAGGACCTGAGAGATGTTAAACTGTTACTCGTCTTAGTTTTATGTTTAAATATACAACGCCTTTCTGCAAAATTATTTTTCAGGATTTTTTCACAGTTATTTGTTTTTAATAAAATAATGAAAAAAAAGTTTTAGGACATCATCCAGAAATAGGAATTAACACTAGAATGAGTTCAACTGGGGGAAGGAGAAATGCTTGGCCAGAAGTTACACACAACTTACTCTGAAATCAGGAAAATTCTAAGTGTAATTTTCCATGTTTTATCAATTTTTATTCACATCAGTTTTCCTTTGCAGTCACTGAAACAGAAGAAAGAGGTGCCAGAATCTGATGCAGAAAGGTGTACTTGCTTTATTTCTAGACAGAATGCGGACAGAAAATGCGAAAAATTTTGGTATGATGTCTTTTAGTTCCTTTTCTCTTTTTTTTATCAAAAGTATGAAAATGAAATACCTAACTTCCAAAATAGCTTTTTTTAAATATTTCCATTTACAAGACAAAGAGCATCTGAGTCCTGAAGTTTATAAATCTTTAGAAAAAGGACAGGCCTCAGATACATCATGCAAACCAGATGACAGGAGTCATTTTAGCATAAGAATTAAAATAATAGGTGTTAACTCTACACTGTAGTAGTAGGTGTTAATGCTACACTGTATCTGAAAATAAAACATCACTTCAAAACCAGCGTCATTTCTTAAGAGGATGCTGAAGCTTCCTGTATAAGACTGTCCATGTTTTGATTCACAGAATCACAGAATCACAGAATCACAGAATCACAGAATGGTAGGGGTTGGAAGGGACCTCTGTGGGTCATCTGGTCCAACCCCCCTGCTGAAGCAGGGTCACCTATAGCAGGCTGCACAGGACCTTGTCCAGGCGGGTCTTGAATATCTCCAGACAAGGAGACCCCACAACCTCCCTGGGCAGCCTGTTCCAGTGCTCTGTCACCCTGAGTGAAGAAGTGATTATTCTGTTTAGCAGCAGTGGAGGTAACAGCATTAACTTTAGAACAACATTACCGAGGTAAACAATCTATTGACATGAATGAAGAAATTCAGATTCATATTTAGTCCTCTAGGTATGATAGGACTAATGGGTTGTAGATATCAAGGTTGCAGAATGATGAAGGGTTAGGTGGACTGGCTTAAAATATCAGTTCTGCTTTTCTGCCACATGCCTATCAGCAATTTTTTTAAAGGACATCTAGTCTGTATCACACTGTTTTTTCTAACACTGGAGAAGTGACAGAGGATTAAGATTTTCTTCCCACTGGAAAATTGTCCATTACTACAGTAGGTCATAATTAAGTCAAAATGGTGTTCTTGCTCTCTCTCCAGGACGAAACTGATATCGTGACTCCCATGTTTACTGCTTGCTCAAGTGAACAGTGTCTATAAACTGCTCCAAAGTAGCCCCTTACGTCTCTGCACATTGATGAATTCTGGTCTCTGTGCTGTTGGAGCTCTTTTTTTCCTGTCGCCTGAAATTTGGGTAAACTCAGTATACATAGTCTTAGAAGAGCTTGATGCTGTGATGTTTTGCAAAGTAGTGGCAATAACAATTGAACATGTGCGCTTATTTCAGTGCTGTAACTGAGATAGTGAACCAAATTCTCATGTATGTGAGCAAGAATAGAGAAGTCAGCATGATCCTGATATTATCTCTGAATATGAAGTAAATAAGACAAATGTGTCGAGGTTTGCCTTTAATGGATGTTAAAAAACTGGGAGGTGTGCAGAAAATAGTTAAGAGTTACCTGATTGAAGTTCCAAAGACAAAGTTCTTTTCGTTAGAGGCCTGAGCACTGTCATCTATAATTTTTTTCCAAATAAAGAAGTGTTGAAATGTACCTCATTGCAGATGACTGTTTATATGTAACAGAAAAGAACAGGAAAAGACCCAAACAATAGAAATTCAGATTAGAAATAAACTGCACATGTTTATCAGTGAGGCTTGCTAACCTCTGGAAAGGTTTATCTAGTGATCTGATAGACTACAAATTACTTCTAATCTTGAAATGCAGTTAGGTCCATCTTTGATTGAAAACCTTGAATTTTTCATGTCTTCCCGCACTTCAAAATCATTGGTTTATTATTAATATATAAAAAAGTTCTTCTTTCCATTGAGTCAGGTTGTGAATCACTCATGAAGAGCAATAGCCCGTCACTACTCATATGTGCATATCTTCTGCTTTTAAAAATAATATATCTTATTCTAAACAGAATTGTGCTAAATTGTTTGCCAAATCCCAGTATAGGATAATGCCTTCTTAGAAGAAGTGAAATTTCAAATGCTAAAAGTACTTTTGTCACATGGGAAAATTCTACCTGCTTTTAAACTGATAAGTATGGTCCTGTGTGGTTACGAATGCTGAAGAGAATTCTCTCTCTACAGAATGCAGTCATTCATTTTAGCATTACTATTTCAGCTTGCCTTCAGCGGTCTTTTCAATTGTTACAAAATCAGTTGTAAGTTAAACTCTCAATGCTGTAGTTGAGCTTTACCTTGTGGAGTATGCTTGTGGCTGCTTCTCTTCTGCTTTGACTTTCGCCTTGCACTGATCTCTTTTTCACTTTGCCACTTCAATATTCTGCCTTTCTTCTTACCTGAGATGGTTATTGTGCATCTTTTTTTTTTCTTTATTGATACTCCATTTACAGCAAAGCTCAACTAAAACTAAGTATTTTCCTCTTTTCCAATGCCCAGTCAGTTTCTTATTTTCTTCCTCTTATTTTTTTTTTTTTATGTATAAAGAGTTATGTGCCAGTGGCTTATTATGCCTCTTGTAAGTCACTGATAAACTCCAGTGAGAAGAGTGGGGGCACTTTATGATCATGAAGCTAAGCTTGTTACTGTTTGGTAGGGTTTTTTATGTTTTCTGACAAACCAAGGCTTCTTTTTGAGATCTGTCCTTCTGAATCCTATTTCAGGATTAAGTTTGTTATGCAGTATTTGGATATTCCTGGAAAGTACTTTGAGATATGTTTTAGAATCAACTGACAGAATACATTTACATTATTTTTACACATTATGCAGCACTAGATACCAAAAGTGGCAGTCGTTTCTAACAGACTTGAATTCAAGAGGCATCTGCTTTTCACTCTTTGGGCATGAACATTATATTTAGATACAAACCAAAAGACACGATAAGGAGCTGGTGTTAGATTCCAAATAAAGTTTAAGTAATGAGTTCTGATTAAATTTTTGGGTTTTTCTTCACATTTATATTTGATCTAATTGACTGTTCTCAGGCTTCAGTGTCTCGGTCTTGAGATGATACATACAATGGCTTCTTGGCATGTTGTATAATCTGACCGAGGCAAAAAAGGCTCAGGTAGAAAGGGACCAGCTGCCTTGTGCTTAGGAATGAGAAAGACCTGGGATTCCAAAATAAGAGTCTTCAAATTCCTTGAAGCCAGCTACAGGCAGTGGAAGACTTGATGCTTTTTGAGTATGATTCTGACAATTTGAAACCTCACATTTGAAGGTATTAAGGAGCATGTGCGTTATCCACCACTTCTGTGGAAAGAGTGGCCTTTAGCTCACACCCCCATCAGATTACCTGGTGGGAGATCCATTTTGACTCACACCAGGATATTCTGTTTCTTTATGAGGTCCTGATCTGTTTTGCTTTCCAGCCTCACATATGTGAGCAGATTTAAATCTGCTGTGTTGCTTGGCAAACAGTTCAAACAGGTAGGACAACCTGCACAGATGCATCTAGACAGACAAATACTGAGTCTTGAGCAGAAATATACTTTAGCACTTAAATGCAGCTGAGATCTAGGACCAGAGGAGAAGAAATTGAACATGTTGCAGATGATCTTTCAGAAAACTTGCAATACGCTTTTTTTCTTAAGCTTCTCAATGTTTCTCAAACATGTGTCAATCTCAGCATCTATCTATAGATAGATGGCATCTGGCTCAGAAATTTTTCATTCAGTGGTGTCAGTCTTCATCTCACTATGAGCTTAACAATGAATCCCAGTGTGGCCTGAAGAAAGATCACCTGTCTTCTTTGCAGTATCACTGACTTTCATGCACAAGCAGGAGCGTTGTTGAACCAGAATCTGTTTGTGCAAGCTTCTTTATTATTTCCTCCCCCCCGTGAAAGCATTATGAGGTATACTGCTAGTGTACATGGCCTGCTGATTTCCCTCACAGGATATGTCACTTTTCATACATAGGACCCAAAACAATGTTCGTGGACATCAGTAGGAGACATTATGTTTATTTCAATGGACTTTGGATTAGGTCCAGATTTCCCTAAGACTGTGTTCTTTCTGGTTTCATTTGATAAACCTCTCTATGAAACAAAGATAAATTTTGCAATACTACTGTTCTTGTTAAATGGAGTGCTTCACATGTCATCCTGCTTTCCACAAGTTCTGCTATTATTTTGTATTTTGTTTTCTTCTTTGGACTTTAGTGGGTATGAATAGTAAGGAATCTGGGACTCATGGTTTGCTTGATAACAACTGTGAGTCCTTTTAGGTGAAATGGGGCAGTGGTGCCAGCCATTGTAACGTAACAGGCCAGCCTCTAATATCTGACAATTTCGCCTGTGATGTCTGGCTTTGAAAGTAAATGCACGTTGATAAGCCTTGAGAGAGAAATTCCTGAAAAAATTATTCCACAGATCGTACTGGCATTCTACTTTTTCTATAAAGGAAGAGTGCTTATCCTTTATTCTTTGTTTGTGAGTTCTGTGTTCCACCACCAAGACAAACATTTTAAGACCAGATTTGTAAAAGGCTCCAAAACACCTCCTGGGTTCTTCACAGCCAATAGATTTTCACTTTGTCTTCTGTGCAGGACTTACTCAATTATTGTGCATAATTTTTTGTGCTGCTCTCTGTAAAAGCATTTGAACTGTTGCTTCCTTAGACTCTTGTTCTACCACATCTCTTCAAGGCAGTTAGTGTTTGTTTCTGCTGTCCCTGGTTTGTATTTCTTTTTGGAGACTTAACCAAGTGAATGCAGTACAGCCTGATGAAAACAGTTCCCTAGTTCTCCTTTTTTCTGTTACTTTTCCATTGGAAGGCAAGGATGGTTACTTTCCTTGTTCATCTCATTTCACGTAATTAATTAAATAACCTAAAATATTTGCCTGTTTTTTTAAATGAAGGATTGGCAAGTTTAAACATCTGTGGCTCTTCTGCATTGATAAGAGACTCTAGAAATGGACAACGTTTTTGCTACTTCAACCCAATTGGATAGTTTTGTATGACCCAATTTTATTCCCGTTGAAATCCATTAGGAGTTTGCTGCTGAGTGTCATGACTTTAGGGTCAGACATACAGACAGATGTTTTTTCAATAAACACTGGAGGAGGAGGAAATGGTGCTGCATTGGCATGTTATATAGCCCGTGGTGCTGCAGCCATAAGTTACTGTGACTGCAGCTTAGGCCCTGAGAAGCCGTTACAGGCTGGTAGGTGGCTCTCAGGGCTGTCCTCTGCAGAACATTTGTATGGACTGGTAAGTAGATTTGAATTTTAAAGGTATTGAGGGGAGGACTCAAGTGTGGAAATTATTCCATAAATCAACTTTAAGAATCCAGTTACAGACCACAGAGCTACTGACTTAGCAGTTTTATCTAAACCATTCGTTCTTGAGAGCTTTAAGGATAATTGTAACCTTAAATCAAGGTTACCTTTGTTACAAAAATTTGATTAATTGCTGCAGTATTCTGGCTTTCTTAAAACATATTAATCCTAATAGAAGCATCCAAGTACCAAAGCCTTGACAAATACCAAGTGTTGTGTATATGGCATATAGTTTGTGTTACAGGCAAAGTAACTATTACGTTCAAAGATGCATTGTTTCCACCAAGTGTTACTGCCCCATTTTGTGTAATTATTCTTGACTGGCCTAGCAATGAATATGACAAATAAAATATAACACAGTCAAATACCCAGGAATAAGTTGTGCATTGCTTGCAGAAATGCAGCACATAAATACAAAATAAGCAGGAAAGAGCTGAAGTTGACTTTGATTGGAATGTAGGGGAATAGTGTAGATATGCTCCCCGTGTAGTTTAAACAATGTAGAAAAGCAACTTATAACTAACTGAAATGCTAGGTGTACTTATCTGAAATTGCCAAATAGAGCTGCTGGGTTCTGAAGTTCGGATGAAATTGTACAGTGTTCTTTGTCTCCTACACATTTCATTGAATCTCCTCTCACAAGGGACTAGGTGGCTTCAGGGCCTTAGTAATGAGATCTGGCACTTCTCCTTTTTTTTTGGTGACACACTGAAAGAGTGCTTAACCTCTGCTTTAGTTCCGGAATGACACTCAAAAGAAGAAACAGTTAGGCAAGTAAATGCTTCATAAATATTCAGTATTAATATTTTCTTTCCCTCTCTAAAATTGTCCACCAATGGTAAACCGGCAGGTTAATATTCCCCTCTGCAAGTCTGTCACACCATTCATGTCCTTCATGACATCACATTTCAGCGAGCTGGTTAACTGCTTAGTTTCAGAAGTCTTTATTATAAATGCCAGGTTAAACAAACAAATTCTACAGTTTCCTATTGACAAGTGTTTCTTAGCTTGTTAACTTTTTGACTGGCTGAAAATAATGGGCATCATTTAGTTTTCATAGTTGCTCACCATTTTACTTGTTTGAAAGACAGAAATGGCTTGGGCTTTAAGCAGTAGCTGAGCAGTGAATAGCATAGCTTCAGAAGAGTAGGTACAGGAGTGATATTATATACATACACTCACTTACACCCTCACATGCAAATAGCTTTACAGGATAAATTTATGAAACTGCATGGGTTTACAGATGAAAAACAGGAGGCTAATGGACTTCAGATGCTTAGGCACATTTATCTGCCTCACTAAGCACCCACTTGAACCTTATAGCATCTAAGTACCATGTAAAATATAGCCCTGAGCAATACTATGCTCCTTTGATCCCTGGAATCAGTAGAAAGAGACTGAAGGCAGTTTTATGTCATGTGGGTTATTTAAGGTGCTAGTAATTTGTAACCAGTCACGACACCATTCCTCCTTTACATACACCCCAAGAGCTTGGGTGGGTGGTGGCGAAGGCACTGCCGTGTTCTGCGTTTGTGCCGTGGAGAGCCTCTCTGCAGAGTGCCAGCTCAAGTGTCCTTAGGGTTGCTTGAAGCTGCTCCTCCTACAGCAGAGATTAAATTCAGGACAAAATTCTGGTCACAGATGCTGCGCACTAAAAAATGAGTAAGTAAAGGCACAGTATGTGGTTATGCAATCTTTATATGCAGAAAAACATACTTTTTTACAAGGAATTACAGTTTTACAAAGATGTATTGCCCATGTCTAGAATTCATGCTATAGAAATATTATATGGTTACCTAACAACAATGCAATGTTTGCAGATTACATGTAAGAAAAGCTCTCTCTCTCTCTCTTCAGTTTGTTATATGACTCAGGGAATGGGTACATTAATAAAACTAAGCTGCAATTAACACTATGAAATGTGTTTTCATCTAGTTAGGCATTTTTTAAATAATTAGGAGTACGAAAAGAGTCCTGAAATCAGTGTCCTGGATCATCTGAGACCTAAGAAATAGAGTGAATTGGAAAATAGGTATTGTTAGGCCTTATATGGAGCTTACTTTGCTCCCTCCTTGTTGTCCATGTTTTTGTGTGACCCTGGCCATCAGATAGAGATCCTCTGAAGAAAAGGGCATATGTTTGTGTCTTGGCTAAAAGCAAAGTACCATACAGTCTCCTAACATGGGATTATAAAGCTCTGCTTGGATTTTATCATTTCTTTGGTATGTAAGTGCCCTGCTTAGAAATCAGTGACGTGTATACATTTAATATAAGCAGAGATATAAATTTTTACTTTACTATAGGTACAATAAAATTTACAGGGGATGTGCAGAAATGCAACTTATAGATAACAAGTATTTTTAAGATAACACAGAATTTAATAAAAAATATAAGGTAGCTGTTTAACCAAAGTTTAAAACATTGTTTCCAAACGTAGAGTAGATTTTAGATACAGTCTTAGACTTAAATAATGTTTAACCCTCTTGAGATTTGAGGCTTAAGTATTCTATATACGGTCCGTGGTCCCAGACTGAAGTTAAATCTGTGATTTATACTTTATTTAGATATCCCAACTATAGTAAAATTACATATAATTATGTTAATGATGGAGTACATCATTGCAAATTTTGCATTCCTTATATTTAGTCCAGAATTACATTGCATATAGTAAACAACTGAACATTTCAGCTCTTCAAAGTTGATAATGTATGTTCTTTCACTATACACAAGTACGTAGGCAAGAATGGCAGACTCCTACCATGAATAGTCTTCAACAGAGCCTATGTATTATGCCATCTAGGAGGGTTTTTTTGGTGATGATAGTAATTCTTACTGCATAAAAATCTGTGAACATTGTAAGACAAAGCAAAATAGTAATTCCTTCTGTGTGCTTTGGGATAATGTTGCAAGTGCTATGTTAGCCTGTCCTCAGTAGTCTCAGTAACACAGTGGACTACTGTGCAGTCTCTCCCCTTCTTAAGCAAGCCTGAGAATCTGATTTTTAGCAAAAGTGCTGAAGACAATTGAGTGCTGAGGGACTGATCCTTCAGGACATAAGTGCTCACAAGGTAAGCGGAGGGAAAAACTTGGGAGTCCTGAATAGCAGTCCTTTTAAACACTCCGAAATATTTTATTTATGAAGAATAGTAGTCATGCATGACAGTTTAAACATTTACTAACCAGCTTACTTGAAATGCTGGGATATTTGAACATGTTGCTATGCCACACATTCCCCAATGAACCGTAAAGTTATTGAAGGAAAAAAAGGAAAATCCAAGTAGAAAAATATGCTTGGGATCTTAGATATCCTAGAGCTCAGTGTAAGTCTTCTGGCCTTTCAGAAACTGAAAATGGCCACAGAAAGGATACATAATTTAAATGAATATTCTATGTAAAACACACATGGTAATATTCTTTAAAACATTACCACCAAGATTATACATCTATACTGTTGGCATTACCCTGCACAAGTTGTAATTTAGATTTCCAATCACCAGTATACATGGCAGGACATCTGAAATATGAAAATATAGATTCACTAAGACCCATTAAACTTTCCTTCAAGCTGTTAGAATTACTCACAATTCTTTTAAACAAATAAAAACTTTGATAAGGCCAGTGTTTTCATTCAGGTTCTCTTTGTAGGTACAAGCCTTTATATTTTGTACTTCCAGAGTTGTTTTTTAAAGTCCGTTAAATTGCCTTTTACAACTTGCTGGATTGTTAAAAATTGTTCATATATTTATTTACTGACATGACAAGTTTCTGTTCTTTCTGTGTGCATTTGTCATAATTACCCTCTTAAAGACACGTGTTTACACGGGTGTATTTAACACACTTAAATGAAGATATATTCACAAAGATGGAGATGGAGTTCTACTGAAGTCCTAAGTTCTAAAGGAGAGATAACCTTTCATTAATAGGGAACCGGCCACAAAGTTTAGCCTATTACTACCTCTGAACCAAGAGTTGTATCCTATTACATTGTTATAAAAGTGTGCTGACTTAGTACTGCAGCAACACCTGTTCAGGTTCGTGTGAAAGTTTTCCATCTTAATCAGGCTTAATTACTTGTTACACTGGTCAGCTTCTTGTTAGAAAGCCTTGCCAGTGTACACATACTTTTGAGGAGAACATTTTTGAAAAGTTTTTGGTGCTGTTTATTTTTCACCTGTAATGAATTTAGCTTTGGATGCAATTACTGTCAGTAGGAATCACTTCAGATTTCTCATCTACACACAGATAAAAAAGACATTCCTTGGCTTCATATAGAAGTACCTGCAGCTTCATAAATCTGGCCATATTCTCCATGCCATTAAAAGTTAATCTGTTTTAACATTTAGCTCCGTCTTTGTCTCTCTTCTCTTCTAGGTAAGACTATTCTCTTTGTAGAGTCTGGCATTGCAGCCCCTATTCATAAAGTCTTTGGGATTTCCCTGGAAAGTCGGGACCAGGACACAGAGGCCTCAGAGCACTCAGGATTAAGAACAAATCCTGCATATGGAGTGAAACAAATGTATTCTAGCTTGTGGGTATTCATATGCAACTATGGAAAATAAAAACACAGCTACAGCTTGATTGTTTACATGCAGCCCCTCCTCTGATTGAAACCATGCGATCAAACCTGAGGAGGCGGATGACTGAACACTTTAATCTGAAAGGACTGACAAACGGCTCTCTTCCCTTACCTTTTTTTCACTCATTCACATCCGTGCCCCAGTACTCAAACCGAGCTGGGACAGGCACTCCACAGTCTGTGCTATATCAGCCAAGGTGGCAGCAGAAAGAAATAGAAGTCCCTCCAATGGAGTAATATGCTTGGTGAATCATGAGTGGAGCAAAATAAAATTCACCAAGCACGAAAAGCAAATTCCTCATCCAGTTCTCTGGAGTGACGCTGCAGGACTGCTCATGTAACTATCTTACCGGTGTAGAACATCAGTGATAGTCAACGTCTTTTAAGATCAACAACACTGAAAGCAGAAAGTGGATTTAATGATATCAGCATGGAATCTAGCTAAACTTAAGTGCTTGAAGGAGGTTACCATACATGTGCAAGATCCAAATTTGTACTGAAATTAACAAGGATCTCTCAGGAAGCTTAATTTTGAAATGGCAACTTAACTGAAAACATGTTAATCTTACACCATAAAAAAGAAAGTTGAACTTGCCTTCAAATCAAGAATTGACCATACTGCCAGTATATGATCCTATGAAGCAAAGTCTTAATCCTCACATGTAACAAAGCCATTTTGAACCTATTGCATCCATATCCACTAGCACAGGCAGGGAAGAGCTGAAGTTCCCAGTGTCTGAGTGACTGGTGGTGGCTTAGCTAAAGAAGGCATCAGTTTCAGCCCACTCAGTACTCTCTACACAACATTTAAACTTTACTGAAGTGTGATATTTTTTTTCTGATGTATTATCTAGGACAAAAAGAATGAAATTTAGCCCTCAAAGGGTAGATAGCCTAGACCTGTCAACATAATACAAGCCTCTTCATTATGAGTTGTCTTAGTGCTGTAGCAAAGACAAATAAGAAGTTAAACAACTCAGGTTTGAAATTGTTTCTGTACCTAATTAACTGATTTTACACTGAACCATCACTAATCAATGCTCCGGAATCTTCTCTGTGACTTATTTTTCATAGTTGTTTGTAAATTAAGCTGTTCCCTGAATAGTGAAAGTATGTTGAGGCCGTGGAGGGAAAAGGGGCAGTTGATGACAGAATTGCCCAGTAAAGTTTTATGTTGTAAAGTAATACATTGAGGTTAGAGCACCTACTGGTGGATCAAGCCTTGCCTTTCAACTAAATTTGGTGCCATCCTAAAAACAGCCTATGAATTTCCTGTATTCAGTGTTGGGCACAATATTGTTCTCCCTACTAGCAGAATCTAATGGTGTGTGTCTGTTGGGGTTGCAGGCACTAGATGTTGATCTGAGTTCTTTCAGGTAACTGAGAACTTTCAAACCATTTTTATGTACCAGATAAAATTGTCACTATCAGTAAAGATCTCTGTCACTTTCCCGTTGACTCCCTTCCCTCTCTGCTTTTTTAAATACCATTGGATCCCAGGGAACTTGCAGTTTAAAAAGTGACATGTAATAAGATAAGTAATATGCTGATTCCCTGAGTTCCTGCTGCTACACTATCACATAGATATAAAGCACAGTAACATGATCATTTCACCAATTTTATGACTGTTATGAGAAATAAAAAAAAAACAATCTCTGATTCCCTTGCTTTAAATGGAGTCTCAGCTGTTTACCAGAAAGGGTAAAGACTCAGAGCTTTAGAACCAGATGCTGCCATTCATTCTTAGGCAACACCTTCCAAAAGTCAACTTCCTATTCTTATGTGGATTTCAAGGACATCTGGGTGCTTCAGCTGGTGAATCCTGGTTGTCAGTCACTTATCTACACGTATCTGAATAGTTTTAATGGTAGTTCAGTTTTTCTGGGCTGGGAAGTATTGTGAGGCCATGCATCAGTGCTAATGCTAATACTTGCACTTAAGTGCTCCCTGAGTGATGAGACCTGATGCATCTCAGAAGTCATCATGGGTTATTCTGCCATTAGAAATCCTTAGATTATGGCAAACCAGTAAAAACTGGATGCAGTATCTAGTCTAATATCTGGAATAAAATAGAATATTTTGTTTATCTAACCACTAAATTGTGTCAGGCTAAAAGCCATTCTGAGGAAAAATACCCAGTTTTGGTCTGGAGACATCAACTGATGAAAATCAATGCTTCCTTGAATCTTGTTCCAGAAGTTCATAGCCTTCATTCTTAGAAGTTCTGAAAAATCAGGACTGTTTATATTTTCACTGAGCTTTCAGAGAATCTCTGCAGATTGGGATGTTCTTTACAACTGGTTGGACTAATTTTCCTTTCTAGAATAACAGTTCCAGCTCACACGAGGCAGGTCACACTGGCTTGGTATAGCAGGCTCCTTGTGACATATGGGAGCCTTTCATCCTAAGTCTAGGAGGGCACATCCCGTTCTGCCCAAATGCACTAATATTTCCTTATCCCTTTATTGCAATAGAGCACATGACCTCTGTAGTTAAAACCTGGGAGATTCCTAATTCAGTGTAGGAAAATGTTCTCTTAATGAGACTTTTTTTTTTACATTTACATTGTGGAAGTGGTAATTTGACAGGTTTTTTATTTTGTTTTCTCTAAGATAGAATTTGAATTACTTTGGTTTTATTTTTTTTTCCAGTTTGTTCATCAAGAACACCTCTGAGGTTATAAATACAAGAGGTGTTTCATACTGAAAGCCAGGATCGCTGTCCACCAACTGTGTAAACAGGGGCAGAGCATCTACAGAGTGATAAGGAGATTTTGGCCAAGGCAGAATTTGACCCCCTTTGTTCTTGCAATTCTGTCAAAGCAGAGATAGGATTGTGAACATTATTTCTTTATTTGAAAACCTTAGGCATGCAAAAGGAAATTTCAAGAACTATATCCCACTGTAAATAAGTTACTAGGACTGCATGAGTTCAAGACATTAATTACAGCTGTTTGGATTTATAGAGTGAATTCAGTGTATTCTGTTTCCTGAGATGGGTGGTAGTTTTATGAAGTAAAATATGGCAGTTTTATGCTACTTTAATAGCTAATTAATCCTGCTACTTCATTGTTTCATCTTGAAAATGATACCGTGCAGATGTGAAGCTTAAGAGAAGTGTGGTATAAGTAGCTGTGGTCACTGTCAAACTACTTACCATCTACCTGTCAGAGTGAAAGTACATGAAAAAGTGAATGTGGAATAGTTACTTTTCACAGACATATCTAGTTTAGAAACTAGTTTTTCCTAAATAACAAGTAGCTGTAGTGGCAAAAATTCCTGGAAAATAGAGTTTCTATTTTCTAGGCATTTTTTATTTGTTTAACTAAGAACAGTGTTTGTTGTTAAAATCAGTCTTTGTTTTAATGCAATATCTCCAATTGGTAGAAAGTTGGTTACAGCAAAATGTCAATCATTTTTTGTTTGTATTCAAATGAAAGGTGGTCATTTGGAATCACATCTCCTCAGATAGCATTCAGTATGTCCATGAAGCAGTTAAGAATGTATGTGCATAGTATGTTGGGCAAAGAAACAAGCTTTCTGCCTTCACTTTGGGATTAGAAGAACAGGATCCAGCTTTGATCTGTGTAATATGACAGTCCTTTCCAAGATACTCTTTTTCTCATGAGGATTTACTCTTTGGAGCTTAAAAATGCAGTTGCAGGATCACGTGCCTTATGGTTGGTGTGTGGTTCTTCATGTGTGTACATGAACCACTGATCCTAAAGTAACAAAGGATTTAGGTTTTTAGGCTGAGCTCAACAATGAGTTTTTGTGATCTGGTTTTGGGAGGAAAGTGGTACATGTGCCAGCATTTTTGGGCATACAATTCATAAGTTCATATCTCCATGCATACTGTAGGGATGCATTTTGCACATTAATTCAACCCACATGGTTAGCGAATGTTGACTGATTAAAAAATTAAAGGAAAACTTGTTTTCTACCATACTCTCTCCCACCGTGAAGGAGTCTTGCTTCATTACTCTCCAGTGCTGCCCAGGGAAGTGGTTGAGTTACCATCGCTGGAGGTATTTAGAAGACATGTAGATGTGGCACTTACAGACGTGGTTTAGTGGTGGACTTGGCGTTGTTAGGTTTACGGTTGAACTCAATGATCTTAATGTGTTTTTCCAGTCTAAATGATTCAATTATTCTATTTCTATGATCACAGGAAACAAAAAAACAAACCTGAAACAATTAATCATAACCCCATCTCCAAAACAACAGTACAAGCAAAAAAGAAAAACCCCAAACCCAAGCCTACCTGTTATCCTTGCCAGCACAGAGTAGGGCACACTGACACATATTTTTCTGACCTTGAGACCTAATTAGATGAGTTCTTCGCAATTAGGAATGAAGTCTCACAAGCTGAAAATAGTCTGAATAGTTTCAAGGACAGAAATCCCTTCGGTCTGGAAAAAAAAAAAATCACCCCATTGTTCTGCTGTGTACACTCCTCCAAAGACTCAAAATACAGGCTGATTCAAGGTCTTTATCTTGCTATTTAAAATCTCCATGAGAATTTTCCTGAGAGGAATTTTCAGCTTTAAAATTGAAACTGTCATCTATGAGGAAAGCTCGTGCAGGTGAGTAGCAAATACCTCAGAGAAGTAAGCAATTACTATGAAACTCAGTGCAGTGGGACATCAGACTGGCCATGTGCCTTTTCACTCTGAAAACAGCATGTGAACTTACTGCTTTTTGACTCAATGTCATTTTTTCACACAACACATTCACTCACACAAACAAGGCGAAGTATACAAACCAGATGAGCTATTTCCTGTGACTGATCAAGGAAGTATAAAGTGAGAGAAAAAAGGAAGGTTATAAGTCTTATTTCTGGGTTTGGAAATGTGCAATATTTTCAGATATTATAAACATTAGCACATAAAAAATATAAAGATTGCTTTCCACTTCTTGAGGGTATATAGGCATTTGAGTCATCAGTGCTATACTGCTTGTTACACACACTATGAGATTTGTGTGTAGATATCAAATTAAGTTATGTCCATTTTATCTCAGCATTGCTCCATGAAGCTAGGGTAGGAACTTAGATCATAATTTGTGTCTTTAATGTACGAGGTAGGAAATGTCTTTATGCCTATGTTACAAACTGGACACTAGCACAGAGAGGTATTTTTGTTTACAGTTAGGGTCCCAGTGATGCAGTGATGGCTAATGAGATATTTAGAAATGTCTGGGCTCCTGTCATCACATCCAAGCTTGGTCTGCGTGATTTGCTCCAGGTCCCATTGGCAGTGAAAGGAAAGCATCCAATTTCTTGAATGACTTGTCCTGGCAATCTGGCTGGTGGATCATCTGTTTCCTCTCAGGCATGAGAAAAGGCAGTAGCTGCAGACAGAAAAGGACAGCAAACTGGCAAGTTCTGATTATACAGTGCAGCCTGTAGCAGCAGCATTTGTTCTAGTTTTGATTTTAGGGGAGGAAGTTGTTAAGAAAATACTGTATTGTAAAAGAATCTGAGGTTTGTCCACTGTTGTTGTTTTCACAAGAAATGTTTTTTGTCTGCTTGTGTTCTCCTTTCTTGCTTTGTTACCAATAGCTATTTTACAAGATACAAACTGACATGAAACTGTGACACTGATACCCGAACTGTGACACCTTGTCAGCTGGAAGCTGTTACCAGGGGAGAAGAACATGCAGTTCTTGCAGTGCAGGATATTGGCAACGACCCCTCCATGAGGAGGAGCAGTCTAAATTTCTCCATGCCAGCTAGTACCATGAACATGGAGAAGGTATGTGGAAGTAAATTTTTTTTTTTTAAATGAACGATGTTTTATGTGCTTTGCAACTCCTAGCTGAGCTTCTGTGAAGAGCTCAAGGAAGACATAAAGTTTGTGCTGTCTCTGACACAGATGCGCAGGGAAGGACAAGCACTGTTGCTACAGAAACATATTCCCCAGGCACTGGCACTTTTACTGTCTGGAGATGGTAAAACTTTTCTCCCTTACACTGTCAAGGTAAAGGCTTGCTCAGGTTGCTAACTGATCCAGTTCTGGAAAAACTGATCAGTCCCCTTAGTCTAGTGATTTTCATCTGTGATTCTTTAATTCTCTAGGAACAACTTCTGCTGCAGTAGAGAGTGTGTCGGTGACTCTGCTACACCCTCAAATCTTTCCTGCACAGCTTACCCTTGCACCACACTAGGACCTTGTTAAAGCGCCCCCCCTTTAATCAGCAGATCTAGTGTTCAGTGGAAGAGCAAAGGCAATACATGGGTGTATACAGCTATGGATCTGTTGTTGCTTTTGTTATTGAACCTGGAGATTTTGCTGGTTGACTGTATATCCATCAAAAACACATTTCATATTCATTATGCAGTACAGCAAGAAGTGGATACTGGATTGGGAAAGGGAAAAAGAAAAGCACAGAATTGCTAACAGCACCCTCCAGCAAAAGCATTTGAAATGTTTAAGCCTTTGTATTCCAGGAGGCAAGATTTCAGTTTCTATTATTGCTCACCATGACTAAATATAGAAAGAAATGAAAAATCTTCCACAGAGGGATGCTAACACGAAGGGCATCTTTTTCCCCTCACAGCTATATGACCCTGCCTGAATGGGGGTTAAAGGGAAGTAAGTAAAAGCAACATGTGACCAATAATTCTTCATTTTCCTTTGAGGTAAAAAAGGCAAGCCTGAGAGGTGTGAAGTTGGCCTGAGTGTGAAATCAAAATCATAATGAAATGTGAATAAAATGAAAATAAACAGAATATTCCCTAACCAGGGTCTGCAGTGTCATCTCCAGCCCAAGAGACAGCCCAAGCCACGGTCTCTGCAGGTACCTCTGCTTTAGCATCACTGACTGCTGCCACTGCGGCTGCTACCCACAGAGCCTCTTAACAAGTAGAAGCTCTTAGCTGAACTAATGAGCCTGGGAAGGTGCAATAAAATCCATAGTTCACTAAAGTTTCTGCTGTAATTCTGGGTCTTTTCTGTTCTTTGTGGTGAGAGATGCAGCAAGCCCTGCCTTGAAAATACAAGTACTTGCTGAATTCATTCCTGTTTTGGAAACCACTGGAAGATTTTCATAGCTTTGAATGAAGATTTTTCTTGAAGCTACAGGGAAGGGTGTTTTCTTTGTTCTTTTCACACAGTTCTTAAAATCTAGATAGCCCTGAAATCTAGGGTATTCGAGCACTTCTGCACACCCACCCCCCCATATTTCCCAAACAGTTGATACTGATAATTAATATAGGCTTTATCCTAGAACTGCTCAGTCCAGTTGAACTTCCGATATAACTTATGCATTTGAAGCTATGAAAATGATATAGAAATATGGATAAAACCAGCATATTGCCAAGTTTGTCATGCAGTGGATTAGGCAGGTAATTAGATCTGTCCTTGGCCATGCAATTAGGATGTTCTGCAAGCATTTCATTTACATAGAAATGCTTACCCATTTTCACTGTTCCATGCTTTGTCTTCTTATGTTAATATTATTATTTTGGCTTTTTTTTGAGAAAAATAAGCTTCACTTAATATCTTCTTAAAGTTTTCACATTAAACAGAGGGGAGCTAATGGCATCTTTTTCTCAGATATATTTTTTCACATACCTGCAAGGTATAGATATTACTGTCTCAGTGATACTAAGCTTGGATGGCATTTTGCCGTGAAAAGCACTAGAAGATACCCTGCATAGCCAAACTGTTGCTAATCTCCATACACTATGTGACTTATAATACCTGGACATACACCAAAGAAGAAAAATTTTGCCAGACCTACTTGGTTTTTTTTTTAATCTAAGCAAGACAATGGCATTATGTAGATCCTTCTTGCAGGTATTTTATGACCTGTGTAACAATCTTACACTGTCGTAATGAGTATCAAGCTATTTGATGTGTTTGTTAATGCATTAGTTCTTGGGGTCATGGGAATATAAAAGCCTTTCATTTTTTGTTCTAAAACATCTGCAAATCTCCCCTTGTGGCTGTGAAAGAAACTGGAAAATGTGTGCCATGAAGTTTTGAAAGTCAGAAAGAAAATATAAAAGAACAAAATAAAATTTTAAAAATCTAGAAAAGAAAAATTCAAGATTGTTTTCAGTGCCTGACTTCAGATTTTTTATTGTTTAGAATTGTTGAGAGACTACTTATCTTAGTGAGTTTTACTGTAAGCAAGACATAGTCACTCAGAAATGAATGTTAATGGTGCTTGAAATACAGGGATTTCCATGCTCTGCGTGCAATTCTGACATATACCAGTGTTTAAGTCAAAATGTAATACAGCCTTTTCAATTTCTTTCACCACTAAAAATCGTGTTTTCTAGTGAAAAACCTGTTCTGCTAATATTTCTTTAGAATTTCCACTGCTTTTTGGCACCAAATATGCCCTTTGGAAATTGGAGGACAACTTAGCAGTTACTTTAAACACTTAGTACGAGTTGACTTGCTAAATCAGGATAAATTATAGTCAGCCTTAGACATGTTTATGAGCTTGTTGAGTTCACAACCTACAAACACATGAAAAAACACAGGGTATTCCCTTCCACATGCAAGCTCCAGGAGCAGTTTTAAAGTCATGAGGAGACATCAGCTCTGAGTTGCCCTTTAGCATGAGGGCTTTAAATGGCAGAATGCTGACTGCTAATTACTAGAATGAAAATGTATGTTTTCTAAATGTGTGATAAGCTGCTCTTAAAACGTGAGAACCAACAAATAGGATGTGGGTTTTGGCTACGCATTTTCTGGGGACTCTATATAGTTGTTCTAGGCAAGTTGTTGCATTCATTTTGCAAACTATGTTTTAGCACAAGACCTAACTGGAAGTCACAGGAGTTGTCATTTGGATATTTCTCACATTTTCCTTTTTATCTGAGGTATCATGCATGAGACAGTGCTACTACATGCTATGCACACTTTGGTAACACAGTCCTCATGGCCAAAACGTAGAGTTTGGCAGATGCAACCATTAAACTCAGATTTGTGATATGAAGCGACAGGACAAGGGGCAATGGGCACAAACTGAAGCATAGAAAGTTCCATCTGAACATGAGGAAGAACTTCTTCCCTCTGAGGGTGACGGAGCCCTGGCACAGGCTGCCCAGGGAGGTTATGAATTCTCCTTCTCTGGAGATATTCAAGACCTGCCTGGACAAGGTCCTGTGCAACCTGCTGTAGGCGACCCTGCTTCAGCAGGGGGGTTGGACTAGATGACCCACAGAGGTCCCTTCCAACCCCGAACATTCTGTGATTCTGTGATTCTGTGAAGGTGGGATATGAGGCGGTGTGGAAATTAAGTGCATGCAATTTCAGCATTTCAAAAATGACCACTGCAATGCACCAGTTCAGATTTTGTTGACTAGGTCAAGACTCAGATTTTCCAAGCTGCTTTGCAGCTACCTGCCATTGACTGTGGAGGAAGGTGTGTTCTTAAATACCTCTGCCTGCCTGGAGCTGGCTGCTGGGAACAAGCATAAAGATAGATGTTGCTACTTGCTGTTTGCCTTTGTTACGTAAATGCTCACTTTGCCAGATGTTTCAAAGGGAGTAAAATGCTCCAGGTTCCACCTCAGGAACTTGTGGGGTCGAAGCATGCCATGCTTTGCTAAATGCTGTAGACTCCCTCTGCAAGTACTTAAATGACATGGTCATAATGGCCTCTTGAAAACATTACATAGTCAATATATAAAGATTTCTCTTAAAATGTGTAGTATTTTAGATATAAACATTGCACTTACTGATCTTCAATAAGTTCCTGTGACTTTCAGGTTTGTCGTCCCAGCACAGGCCAGCCAGGCAGGCTGGCCTTCTCACTGAAGTTCAGAGTGAGGGGACAAACTGTTCTCTCTGTCAGTCACGCCATAGTCATTTATATAAATGACCCATTTTGGCCGTTGCCATATCTTTGAATATTTTATTATTTATAGTTAGTATTTTAAAGTCACTTTCTCCCCCTCCTCCTGCCACAAGAAAATGCATGCTGGTACATTTTGATCTCATTTATATGCCACAATCTAGAATGACCCTGCTAACCCCATATCCATTGATTATTTTACAAAATACCAACAACTCCTGCATTCCAAACAAATTTCCAACGAACTTAATAGAATATTTCTCCCCATTGTAACTACAGCGTGAATTTGAGTCATGATAACGTGTGACACACAGTCTATTTTTTGGGCCATGCATTGAACCTATTTCACAGATCTGCCTGCAGAACAAACAAAGCAATATGTAGAATGATCTCTTTCTGTTATGTGTGTAAATATTGACTTAATCATAATTTTTCGGTGGCAGTTTTCAGTATGCAGATGGACACCGATCAGCCTGCGTTTCGTAGTCACATTGAAGATAAAGGTGGAGTCACGCTTGGAGGGCTGTACAGTTACAAAATCAGCAGTTGCATATGTTGAATGCTCTTCTGCTCAAGGTCAGGGGTAACTCTTCTTGCAGTGTTTTGCGTATGATATATTGGACAACTTGTCTTCCACAAAATTCTGCTGGATGGCTGGGATATTCACAATTCAGTGTCATAGGCTTTATTCTCTCTGCAACAAAAAAGAATCAGAAAATCTGTGGTAAGCATTTCTGTTAATACTGCAGTAAACTGGTGGGTTAGCAGATGGTTTATACTGCATTTGGATGCCCTTTTCACTGCTTTTTTGTGAGTAGGTCATAACAGGTGATGTAGCTGCTTGTGTTAAGTTCACTGCCAACAGCTGCAGGAGCATTTGTTTCTTTTGTTGCTTTTCCCTTTTTTATAAACAGGTGATTTGGGGTCAGAACTGGAAAATAGTAAATTATTTATAGGACTTTTATCATTATAATGTTTTAATTACCTAATTTCTTGGTCCTTCTTTTTCGTGACTGCAGTGTGACAAAGTAAATTAAAAAAATATATATAATCTCTGATAGTTCTTGAAGCAGAAGCTCCAGATTAGTACCCATGAAAGTATTCAGACCAGTGTGTGCAAATTTTTCTTCCGTTGAGATCAGTTTTGCACATCAGTAGTGCAGGTGGTTAAGTGCTTGCCAGTGGACGATGAGCCCAGCAACTGTAGTGCTCATTCTGGACCTTTTCAGAAACAGATTTTGTCAACAAATCAGTATGTTTTAGTGTGGGTTTGGATTGAGCCAAAGAAGCAGAAGAATTTCAGAAAACTGACGTGACAGGATATGCATGGAGTTTATTCAGTCTGTGTACCAGGGGAACAACTTTTCATCTTTGTAATATTGATATTGATGTAAAGTATAAGATGAACTAAACGAAAAAAAAAAATCATATGTTTTGTTGTAGTATCATATAGTTTTGTCCTGCAAGGTACTAAATGCGTTTAACTTCCATTGTCTCCATCTGAAATATTAACTTGTATTTAATGGTGGCAGTGTCTTCAATGGAAAGTAAAAGCTGATGCTTCCAGAAAAAATTACATAGTTTTGTCTATTTTGGATTAGTGTTTCATTTATTTTGAAAACACAAGAGCTATTAGTGAGTTATGTGGATCATCCAGTTTAGGTGTCAGTAAAACTGTTTCCGACATCAGTGCTGGAATGAGCATTTAACAGAAAAATACTAGCAAAACCCTGGAAACTTTATCTTGCTTCCCCTGTAACTGTTTTCTCTACTAATGAATATTGCAAATCATTTATGTTTTAAAATATTCAATTTTGTGGTGTTTGTTTTGGGTCTAGGTTGTAAAGCCACTATACTACGGTGAGAACCTCAAGCAGTGCTGGGAAGGAGAAATGTGTGCAAATGGCTGGGAGAGGGAGCAGGCTGCCGGAGCCTCATAAAAAAAATCAGCCAGGCTTCCGTGTGTGTGCCTGGCTTAGCTTTCTCAAAGCTTGGTGGTTGTTGTAGTGATGGGTTTTATGTCCCCACCAAGAGAAAGGAGGGAAAAAAACCCACCACAGTTAGAGCAATATGCATGCTGCAGCGGAAGGGATTATTTTGTGTCCTCTTTGTGTCAAACCTTTTTCGGTCTTTCACAGTATCATGTGTGGAAGAGATGAATTTTTAAATCACATCCTGTTGTCTCAAAAACTGGGACATATGCTGTTGTCCTACTTCAATGTAATAACCTGTTTCATCATTCGGAAGTTTCTTTTCCCATAATTGCTGACGATTCCTTCAGGGCCTAGTCTAAGTCAAATACATTTTGCTGAAATGTTTCCCAAAATATACTAAAAATGATTGTTCAACTTACCGTATAGGGTTTAAAGGAAAAAGCAAATAAACAATAAAATAGATATTATTCCCAAAATATTCTTTACCTTTGAGTTTTGTAACCATCCTTGTTTGATATAATCATAAAAGTACTACTGATCATGTTACTTAACCTCTGCAACAATTTTAATGGTGTAAATGTCATACCGTTCAGTAAAACTCTGATTTTGAAGAACTGATTTAAAAATCAGTACTTCATAAATATTTTCCAACATTACATTACCAAAAATTTTATACTTTAAATAATATATGTATTAGCACAGTATTTTTTTTCTTTTGAACAAAGACATTGTTTGTTTGTAGATCTTTCATTACAAACGCAAGGATCTCAAAGTTCAGAATACTAATTCAGATTTGCCTTTTGACTAAGCTTTTGCCATTCTTATTTTTTTCTACTGAGAGTGAAGTGTTTTTTTCTTGCTGACTTGTGGGCAATATGTTCTTTTATTTATTTAAAATTTTATACTAAGTTCCCAATGTACTGTTCTTTGAGGTTATTTTCCTTTTTTAAAATGGAACTGCCTATCATTTTCATTAAAAAAGGAAAGGTGGCACTATAAGAGGTTTTTCAAAGCTATTAAGACATTAAGAAAATAAGAGAGTCCAGAGGTCACTGTTTTCCTGTCACTGACTCTAGTTTTAAGAGGCATGTATTACACCAACAAGCCATAGCATTTCCAAAAGATGTTTTTACTCATTCTAAAGAGATACTACAGCTGGTTTATATTCTTTTATACGTGGTTACAAGTTAAACCAATTTTTCTTAAAAGCTTGGTCTAATGTGTAGCAAAAGAATGACTCTGCTCAAAGTTTCCTTTCTGCTCAGGGTCTCCTTTCCCACTTCGTGCCCCTTGCAGCTTGTCTGCAGAATGGGCTGTTTCTGCCAACCATTTTTGTGAAGCTGCCCATGGATGGGTGCTGGGCTGTCAAACAGACATTCCTGTAGTTGAACAGTAGACTAGCAAAAGACTGGTTATTACAGAGGCAAGGAGAATAGCTTAAAGCTACTTTGAATTTTTCTTCCCTAGATCATTAGTTTCTATTCTGGAAGGGGGAAGCAGGACCTTTCCTTCCTTATGACATTCATGAACACTTCTTTTTTCCCATGGTCATCATCAGCAACAAAAATTTCAAAACGCTGGGGAAAAAAAATGACTGTGATATTTGAATTTTGGACAAGTTATAATACAGTTGTGGTGATCTGGAAAAGCTATTTTAAAAAATCTTCAAGACTGTGTTTTCTATACCTGACTGTTTAAAATTTCCACCTCAGGTTAGTATTGAAAGGAACATTTGTTCCAGATTGCCTTCCATCCAGGAGTTCTTTGGAATAGCAAATGTTGGAGTATAAAGACCTTCTGTACTCATTGACCTTGGGGTCATATTAATAATCATTACAATATAAGTGGGTTTTAGGATTTTTCCTTATATCCCTTTCTTGAGAAGGTTTTCTGTGAGAAAACCGTCTGCTAGCAGGTTGCGTGTATGTCTGCAGAAAAGCAAGCAGAATACCCAATAAACTGTAAACTCCATTTTGTCCATAAGTTATTTCCTGCTTTCCTGCTTCGTTAACCATGTACCACTCTGTGTGTAAGCATTAACCTGTGACAGCGGCTGCTCTAATGCCTTTTAGCTGGCTGGGCATTTCCCTCCAGAGTGCTGCTGTGCAGGCAGGAGGTACTTTTGGTTCTGACACGCACTTCAAGTTCTGCTGTGGCAGGGGTGGTGCTGGCATACGCACTGCTGCCATCCTGGCTTAGCGCAAGAGGGAAGTAACTCAGGCATGATTTTACCAATGTAGTCCTCAGTCAGGTTTTGGTGGGGATAGATGTCACTGTCCCTGGTGTTAGAGCTGCCCTGGACCTGTAAACCCAGGCTTTCCTTAGACATCATGAGTCTATGCGTGCTGCCAGAGATGCAGAAGAAATAAATTATGTACTGGAGTTACAAGGGTCGGGGTTGCTGTGTAATGGACAAGAAGGTGTGCAGAGGAAATGTGCTGAAGGGAGGCTGAAAGAAGCGCCGGTTTTAGAACCTGCAAAAGCAAAGGGGCACTTAATAGGAAGAGGTCAAATGGACTGGGGTCCAACACAGCTGCATGGGGAGTGTCTAGCCAAAGGAGAGCTCCAGCAAGACTGTAAGAATAAGATTAATATTGGCATTTTTCTATGAATAGAAAAGGAAACATGCTTCTTATTGTTTCAGAAAATGCATTCAAAACATAGGCTTGATAACCATGGAGAACATTTGATGGCGTGTTTACAGAATAATAAGCAGAACAATTAGAATAATAGATCATTGTGTGTCCCTGGAACCACTCCTATTTCCTATATTTTCCCATATACCCCCTTTCCTTTGCTCTGCTGTTTTTTTTCCCATTCTTAAAGTCTTTTTAGATTGTTGCTCTTCTGGCAGTTTGGGCTGATCTTAAATTTCTCATCAAACTATTTTATTCCCATTGACAATATATTTTGTATACCCCTCTGTCTGATCCACAGATAACAAAGCCCTGCTGAATTTCTGGATTTGAGCCTGAGCTCAACCAAACCAAACCATTTCCCTCTCAAGCACCCATCATTATGCTTTGAATAACCACAAGGCAGAAGCCTCTCAAACAGCCAGTCTGACAGCAGCAATCCTACACTTCCTGGCTTCTCGCCCTTTTTGCTTGACTCCTCTGACCTGTATTTTAGCAAGTGCAGAGTCAGAAGAAGGTCAGATTGTCCCCAGGCCAGTGTGGAGGACCTTGGAGTATACCTGAATGCTGAAACACAATATAAGGATTTCAGCTGAGTTCAGTGCTGGTACGAAATGGGTGTCAAGAATTTAGACATTGGATGTCACTGTGGATGCACTCTAATTACTTCTGTCTTGATTATGAATCTCCATTTGTTTGGCATAAGTCACATTCTGTGAGAATAGATAATTAACTGGACTTTGGCTCTAGGTTCATTCACCAGAAGTTTGTGAAATTAAAGTAATTAATAAAAAGACTGTGTTGATTTTTGCTGATGTTTTTGGCCAATGATTTCTTCCAGCAACTGAGAAGAGTAGCTTCACGTGAATTCACATATCCAAATTATTAACTGGAATGGATAATTTTGAATATTTTTTCACACCCTCCCCTCCACTGAGTTCAGTAAAGTTTGAAATTAAAAAAAAAAGAAGTAAAAAAATATGCAGAATCTAACCCATTTTGTTATACCTGTGGGCAACATGAAAACTCTGAACTTCAAGTGCTAACTAAATTGTCTGTGACATTTTCCTTGATCTAGAAAGGTAGCAAAATGCTCAATACATATGCGTGAAGTGTAACTGCTTACCTTACATGGCATGCAGCAATAGTGTGCATGTGGATGAATGTGCTTGTGCGTGTGTGAGGGCAAGGTGAAAGAAATCCAGCTAACATTCCCCTATCCCTAGCTCAGATCTGATAAAACCTTAGTTATCAGTTTCACCTAAGAGGTGAAAAGTTGGAGAAAGAGGTATAGGACTTAGTGTGTATTAGTGTGAAATGTGAAACTGGTGTAGGGTTCATGATTCATCTGTGTCTGATGCTGTGGCATAAAAACGATTCCATGGCACTATCATAGGAGGTCCTTCCTGACACTATCTCAAGGTGGGGGGGGGGGTTGTTTTGTTTTTGGCTGGCTTGTATTTCAGTGATATCAGTTCAGATATGTGGAGATTTAGGACAAACACCAGCTTTCTGTGAAGAGTTTCTCAAAAGGGAAAAAACTTCTTGATGCGCCTAAATGCCTTCACTTCATACCACACATCTGATGGCAGTTGTTCACTTTGTTTCTCTCTCTACCAAATGGTGTGATGAAGCAGACAGGGAAAGGGAAGAGGATTGGACAAGCAGCTCATGACAGATGTTTGATAAGTTTTGAAATATTTAACTACTGAATATAATTTTAAATATCCTGTTTATTTTTAGATTTTGTGCATTGTGTGTATTTTGGGAATATTTCCACATGATAGGATTAACAAGAACACTATCTTGTTAAAGTTGCCTCAGAAGGAGATTTTGAAGGAAAAGAAATTCTTTCATGAATATTGTTTTTTGCATCGTATGTGAAGCTATTCAATATTACATGTTTGAAGTAAAATATTGCATTTATTAGAAATATTAAATGTCTGTGTAGTTAAATACATAAATGCCCTGTTATTTCCTTTTCACTTTCTTAGTACATATTAAAAATATTCTTACATCGGTATATTAAAAGCATGTTGTATCATATGATTTGGTTTTAGCTCGGTGGAGCTTGTTAACTTTATTTTAGTCTCTTAGTTGAGAAACACAGGCTTGGCTTTGCCATAGCAAAACTCTTAACTGGATCCCACTGCATTTCGCAGTTCTAAAGAGTATTCAAATAGTCTAGAAGATTAGAATTAATTACAAATGACCTGGTTTTCTTTGTCTATGCCAGTCTAGGAGATCCATGAGGAGGCATCTGCAGTAAGAAACCAGACTGTAACAGTTCTAGAAGAGCTGGAGTTACAGTCCGTGCATGACTGCTATAGCAAAGTGAAAACATTAGTAAGTTCTACTTTTTTTCACCTTCCCAAAAGAGGAAATATGCTTAGAATTCAGCTCTACACCAGACTTGGGTAAGCTGCATGTACAGGATTGCTAAAGAGGAACATGGCAATCTAATCTTACATTTGTACAGAGGTTTGTACACTGTGTTTTGCTTCATTAATAATGTGAAGTTGGGGAAGCCAAAGTTCAGTTATCAGAACTTTCAGAAGTTGGAAAATGAGATTTTCACACATGAGGTTAAAAGGATAACTCAGGTAATGTGAGTATTTTAATACAGGCAAACAGGAAATACAACTGACACTTGTCTCTAGTGCACTGCCATTATGATAAGGTAAATAAATTATGGGAATTTGTCATTATTCTCAAATGATCCATCACAAAGATCTAGAAAAATATGTTGTAACCTGATGGGAATGCATTTTTGAAGCACTTAACAAAGTTATCCTTGCCTTTGACCTTATGTAAGATGAATGCAGTACTTCTTAGAGCAATATACATTTTGTTTGCAATTTCAGATTGTAATGGCAAGGACACTTTTTCTCACTTGATATTTTAATACTACTTATCCTGGGCAGTGCTAACATTCTTTGAGTGACTTAATTTTTACGTTGCCATACCTTAGCACAGTAAGACGCTATACTATTTCTGATTTTTCGAAGAACATAATTTTTACCGAAGTCATTGAAATATTACTGCAGTGGTTTCACAGCTGAGAAACTAGTGGCACACTCCCAGCCTTAACTTGTGTTGAATGTACATTGCATCTGGGAGTCTTCTCTTTTTTAGTTAGTAAAATTTTCATATGAGAGGAGTAAACAAGAAACCTAGAGAGAATGGTAACATTTTGCCAAGCCACCCTCCATGATATTTGAAAAGTCATGGCAGTCAGGCGAAGTCCTCAGTGACTGGAAAAAGGGAAACATTGTGCACCTTTTCAAAAAGGGTAGAAAGGAAGACCCTGGGAACTACCGACCTGTCAGCCTCACCTCTGTGCCTGGGAAGATCATGGAACAGATCCTCCTAGAAGATATGCTAAGGCACATGGAGGCCAGGCAGGTGATTCGAGACAGCCAGCATGGCTTCACCAAGGGCAAGTCCTGCCTGACCAACGTAGTGGCTTTCTATAATGGTGTAACAACAAGAGTGGACAAGGGAAAACCAATGGACGTCATCTATCTGGATTTTTGTAAAGCCTTTGACACGGTCCCCCACAACATCCTTCTCTCTAAATTGGAGAGCCATGGATTTGATGGGTGGACTGTTCGGTGGATAAGGAATTGGTTGGATGGTCGCAGCCAAAGGGTAGTGGTCAATGGCTCAGTGTCCGGATGGAGGCCAGTGACGAGTGGAGTCCCTCAGGGGTCCGTACTGGGACCGGTGCTGTTCAATATATTTATCAATGACATGGACAGCGACATCGACTGTACCCTCAGCAAGTTTGCAGATGGCACCAAGCTGAGTGGTACGGTTGAGACACCAGAAGGACGGGATGCCATCCAGAGGGACCTGGACAAGCTGGAGAGGTGGGCCTGTGTGAACCTCATGAGGTTCAACAAGGCCAAGTGCAAGGTCCTACACCTGGGTCAGGGTAATGCTCGGTATCAGTACAGGCTGGGAATGAAAGGATCAAGAGCAGCCCTGCTGAGAGGGACTTGGGGGTACTGATAGATGAAAGGGTGGACATGAGCTGGCAATGTGCGCTGGCAGCCCAGAGGGCCAACCGTGTCCTGGGCTGCATCAAGAGAAGCGTGGCCAGCAGGTCGAGAGAGGTGATTCTGCCCCTCTACTCTGCTCTGGTGAGACCTCACCTGGAGTACTGCGTTCAGCTCTGGAGCCCTCAGCACAAGAAGGACATGGAACTGTTGGAGCGGGTCCAAAGGAGGGCTACAAAAATGATCCGAGGGCTGGAGCACCTCTCCTATGAGGACAGGCTGAGAGAGTTGGGCTTGTTCAGCCTGGAGAAGAGAAAGCTGCAGGGAGACCTGATTGCAGCCTTTCAGTACTTAAAGGGAGCCTATAGGAAAGATGGGGACAATCTTTTTAGTAGAGACAACAGTGACAGGACGAGGGGTAATGGTTTTAAACTAAAACAGGGTAGGTTTAGGCTGGATATAAGGAAGAAATTCTTTACAATGAGGGTGGTGAAACACCGGAACAGGTTGCCCAGAGAGGTAGTGGAGGCCCCATCCCTGGAAACATTCAAGACCAGGTTGGACAGGGCTCTGAGCAACCTGATCTAGTTAGTGGTGTCCCTGCTCGCTGCAGGGGGGTTGGACTAGATGACCTCTAGGGGTCCCTTCCGACCCAAAACTTTCTGTGATTCTATGATTCTATGATTTCCCATAGCATGAAGCTACGTATAAATATCACATGATGCATCCGCTTCTTCTATGGAGCAAATATTTCTAATAGTCAAGATGGCTGATGCTGAAATAATAATCAGTTTTTCTTTGGTGCTGTTTCAGGGAGAAACCATAATTATATATGACAAATACACTGGGATTGACCCTACTGTCTGTGAAAACTTCCGTAACTAGTCTCATCAGGAGAGGTACATGCTAAGAGATTATTTCAGTTTGAAATGTAAGACATTTTTCTTTCAATGTTCACTATACATGTGACAATAAGTGATGTGACCTTTACTGTGGCATTTTTAGATCTTTGCATAATGAATTGAAATATGGTTGTATGAAAAGAAATCTACTAAAGACTAGAAAAGAAACACTAATTTACTTGCTAAACAGATCCATCGGGCTTTTTATTGAGGGGTTTTTGTTTGTAAAACATACTAAATAACAGTTACATCTCAAGATTTTACATCAGAACAACTATGCTTGTATGAAACTTCTTTATCTTGCACATTTTTGCTCTTTCATTCCTTAATATCTTGTACACTCTAAGTGCCTCTTTATTTGAAAATTCCTCATTTTCAGCTCAAAACATAAACAAGTGCTGGCTGTTCATGGCCCAGTACCATCTTCGCATAAAATATTTCATTCACAAATGAAATTCTGACTTGGCAGATCAGATACAAAAAAGCACAATATATCCTGCATCAAGATCTGCTCTGTGGCTGGAAATAGGTTGGTGGAAAACTTAGAATTCTGCTGTATTTAGAACGCTACTGTTATTTCGTAGTCCATTTCTGATGGATTTTTGCCCTGGCTTTTTCTTCTGCATGATTAGCCTCAGCAAGTGAAGAGAATTACATGACTCAGGGTTTATGCATCTTAGTAGTTCTCCAGCCCTGCTATTTCTTTCTCAAGTGCGTACCAAAAGCATGAGGAATTCAACAGTGCATGAAGCAACCCTCCAAGTCACATGCACTTGATGCACCACGTTTTGTTGCAGACAGGAGGGAACGCAGGGCTGACTGAAGAAAGCATCAGTCAGACCCTCGAACCACAGAATGGAACAGGTGTGTTTTCATGCTGCAAATTAGTACTTCTGCAAGAGACAATGCCTCTTGCTGGGCTGTTCCATGCAGGAAAGCAGGAATGGCATTTAGCCAAAGCCATAGGAGTTACAATTTACCCAGCAAGGATAGGTACTGGTGAGCAGCCAGCAGGAATATGGCTTTGCTAAGTCAAAACAGGACTTGAAAGTAGCTACCATGTCAGTGTTGGGCTTCTCTGCCTTCTGTTCCTGCTCAATTTGTCTGATAGTTATAGCAACCACCAGTTAGTTCTCCATCTATACATGCCCTCCTTTTCCTGTTATAATGTCATAGAATCACAGAGACACACAGAATGGTTGAGACTGGAAAGGACCTCTGAAGGTCTTGTCTTGTCCAACCCCCATGCTCAAGCAGGGCCACCTAGAGCTGGTTGCCCAGTACCAGGTCCACATGGCTTTTGAGTATCTCCAAGGAGGGAGACTCCACAACCTCTCAGGGCAATCTGTACCAGTGCTCAGTCACTCTCCGTGGAAAAATTTTCAGTGTTTCAAGTTGTGCCCATTGCCTCTTGATGTCAGGTGCTAAACGTATCGCTGTAGCAAGTAAAAGCAGAAATGCAACCTCAGTTACACCTACGTTTTATAGAAAAAGGACATAAAGGCCATCTATTAACTAAAAACTTTGTAGTCTAAGAAAATGCCTCTGTGTTTTTGTTGTCAGCTGAAAGGCTCTTTGGATGCATTAGTCCATGGGAAGTACTAATGGTATGGTCTTATATTTCAAGAAAATTTTCTGTCAAGCTTACTTTTTCACGCTGCCAGTACAAAAAGAGAGCAAAATAGGTTTGTTTTCTTATAAAGGGGAGAGGAACATACCTTCTACACATGCCACATCCTCTGCCTTTTTACCTTCTAGATGATATATCTTCAGTTTATGCAAACGGTCATTGGTACACTGACTTCTGTAGCACTGTGGTGGTTATCACCAGCCTGTCCCTAGGAGTTACAGATTGGTATTTGAAGTGTGTGTGCCCAGGTCATACACTTACAAAATAGTGTTCCTTGCTTTCTGTGTCCACCTCTTTGTCTTAAGATTTCCTAAAAAAAAAACGCTTTTACTTTCCAGTCCCCACCAGCAATCTCCAATATACAAAAGTGGGTTGTGGATTAGATGCAACCTTGAACAGAATTGGCTTAAAGTCAATTCAAAATTTACTTCTCCTTGTCTTTGTCTCCAAGGATGGTATCTGCAGAGGATGGGGATTTTTATTGCTGAATTTCAGGACCTTGGTCATGCTTTGTTAACTCCAAAGATGTGTGATGTATATGACAAAGACTGAAAGTCATTAGAGCCCCACATTCAGTTGACAGTACCATTTTACACAGTAGTTTATTGCCTGCATGTTATATTTTGGGAGAGTAGGAAACATCATTGATGTTAACTTAACTTTTCTTTTGTACATTTAGCAAACAGGCATTGTGAAACAACTCTCAGCTTTACCAAAAAGTCTTTTCTTTAAATATCGCAGGTGACTGAGTTAGGCCTATAATATAGCCCTTTGTGAAAAATGGATACCAAACCATGGCGCGAGTATGACTGTGGAAGGAGTTTTCCTAGACTTTAGTAAAAACATTTAAGTTAAAAAATAAGCTGGTTTCTGACACTATTGAAATCTCTGAGATAGCAGTATTTTACTGCTTCATAAGGACTGGTGAATGTAACTCACAAGTATCATTTTCATTTGTCCCGAATCTGCCATCCTTCTCTCTGCTAAATCTTTATGTTATTAAAACTCACGTTCCTATCACAGCTGTTCTGTGTGGGATGAATAGCTAAGCCACCGATGGAACAACTGAATTCCAAAATAACAGAGGAAAAAATCTTTCCTAATTTGAACTAGACTTGATATTTTTTAAGCTTTCTTTTTATTTTGAAAATGTTTACTAGCTGCAAGCAAGAAGATATTCAGTGACAGTGATCTTATGAACAGCTCACAGCACCGAGAGGAATGTGACCAGTACTTTCATTTTTGCGGGGTCCTGACTGTACTGTGATACAGCTCTACCAAAACACACACACACCGAAAATGCTAGCAGGGTTTCCATTGTCCTTGGCTGTTACCTTCTCTCTTGATCATAAATCTATGTCAGAAGAATGATGACACACTCAAATAGGATTCAGCTTCAACTCTTATTCGTGGGTCTTATTGATGGACCTGCTAATGTAAAAGTGAATGCTGTCAAAACAATTCCCGTTCCCTCTCTGACATAGGTTTTAATTGTGCATATTTTCAGTAGTTTTTAATTAGGAGCAACTCAAAAAAAAACATGTGAGGACTGGCAAAGGTTTATCGATTTACTTTAAAAGAAATCAGGAATAAAACACCATAAAACAGACTCTTTAAAATGTTGAGCTGGGCACCAGCACTGTGCGCAGTGACAGACACTGAATAAGCCTCTATGAGGAGCATTGCCAGCAATATCCAGTCTAACCTGCAGCACCTTGGCTCTCCTAGCAGTGGGAGTCTTTTGAGAAGGCCTCCCCCATTGTTCTGCACCATGTCAAACTGGGTGGTAGCCTCCACTTCGGGCAGCTGCTCACTTGGGCTGAGACTGCAGCGACATTATGAAAACTGAGCCAACAATTTAGCCAGAATGGATAAAAAGTACCGAAAACAAAGTGGGAGAAACAGGTATAATGAAGATAGATTGATTGACTAATACAATGAAGTGTGGACATTTTGTACATTTGTTTGGTGTCCTTAGGCTGTCATAATTTTATGGTTTGTGTAGTTGCTTTACCATTTAGTGCCAGATTAATTTAAAGAATTGATTGATCTATTGACATTTATAACAAGGTAAGTATTAAAATACTCTTCTTGACTAGCTAAGGATTTTCTGTCTCACTGGAAGTCGTGGAGTGTATTGATAAGTGAAATGAAACTGATGAACATTTCCGCCTTAGGTCTTCTCTAACCACTGGGCTCCATCCTGCCTTTTTCACTTTGTGTATCTAGTCCTTTTCTCATTTGCTTTTCTTCCAAGCTTCAGACTAAAATGTTCCAGAAAATTGTAGCTTTAAAAGTACTCTGCATTAGCTGAATGCAGCAGGCATATAAGCAGTCACTTATGCCAGTGACATTAACCCTATCTTCTTTAACAAAGAGATATGGGAACTAAGCATATAATCTATGAAATCAGGCTGCCTTGCCTCCTTGTAGCATAGCATAGATTTTTGTCCAGCTATTCCTGTACTGAACACAGATCCCCATGTTTATGTGGTGTCTAGGCTTCAGACTTCTTGTCCCTATTAAGAGTTTAGAGGTGGAGGATGCTTTTTTCCTTCAGTATTTTCTTCCAGTGGCTAACCACCTTCATTGACAGCATGTGTAATTTCTCTTTAGAAATTGTCCAACTGAGATTTCAAATTGTTAGTTCTTTTGAAATTAGCAGACTTTCTCAGAGTGATAACTGTGCATAAGACCTCTCATCTCTGAATTTGCCTTTGAGCCAAACAGAATTAAATCCATTAAGGCCGTCTTTACACAGCCTCTTTCCTCAGCCCAGAAGTCTTTTGGCCCTCAACACTTCTTCAATAATCGCCTTTCTAAAGTATGTGTGAAATGAAAATGTATTTAAGAGGGAAGATCAAGTCTCATTCTTGCCAATGCTGTGTGCTGTTACAAAAGAACCACACTCTCCAGCTTCCCATTCTCTCCTGAACCATGAAAGGTTTATGTTAATCCTCTCAACCTGAGCATCACCCTGCAAACTGTTTGTCAGTTTATTTCTCTTCTGTGATTCCTGAATCTTTTATGAAGTGAAGCATCAGTATAACAATGTGTAAAGGACAATTTGCTAACCTCTCGGGAGGAGGTGCTTGGATGAAGTTATTGAGGAGAAAGGGAAGCAAAAGAAGAAAGAACTAAAGTGCTGTAATCATGTGCATCTGTCCCATAGGCAGGTTATTGGATATTTGTGAAATAGTAGTATGGTCTGGGCAAGGTAACTCCATGAAATTTCTTAAGAGTTTAAATATATTAGTTCTTTGAAAGGAAAATGTGTTCCTCAATGAATTCTAGTGAAGATGTATTTAATGAGTCTTTGGAAGAGTTATTCAGTCACTCAGGAAAGAAAAAGCAAAACAGTAGGTCTTTGAGCTAGAAGAAGCCAGTTTACGTGAACTACTCAGTCTTCCTAGCACTGTAGGACTGATCCCTTTAGTGCATTTTGTGGGTTGAGGGGTGTGTGTGTGTGTGTGTGTTTGTCCAGGGGATTTGTCCAAGCATTGAGTGCTGGTATGAATTAGCCTTACTTAGTTCTTTATGTTTTCTATGAAAACACCTGGAGGGACATGCACTCACGAAGTTTTAAATTGTAGCACTCTTACAAAGTTTTGGGTTCAAGGAATATGTTAGAAAAGATCAAGGCATTTTACTCATGTATTAGGAGGGAGAAAAGCTGATTGTTCTGTAGACAGAATGCGCAAGTAAAAGTGATCTGCACCAACGAGCCAAATTTTCTAAGCATCAGGAGTGAAACTTGCAGAGATTCACCAGGTTAATTTGCCCTTTCCATTACTTTATAGATGTGCAGACCAGTTTTGCTGTAAAAGTTCCGTATGGAGGGTAGGTCTTATAGCTACCAAGCAACCAGAATGCCTCAGCAGCCCCAGTAAATTCTTTCTGCTCACAGAACATGGTGGTCGTTTTCAACAGGGGAAATATCTGGTCCATGTGGTGTCACTGCACAGATGTCGCTGTGCACAATATTGTTGCAATACCAACTTTTTGTGCACTAATATACAATAACTACAACCAGGTTAAGAATGTGCATTCATTTTTTTCAAGAAATAGAGTTACATTAGATTCCTCCTACCAAAAGGATTACATATATGTTTAATCGAACTCAATACATTTTTCGTTGCCCTGAACTCAGAGCACTTCACTGCAAATCAGCTCAAATTAATCTGCTATGTCCACTGTGTCTCGGCTTCTGCCTACCTCTTTTGTTTGGACAGTATCTTAGGCTGGTCTCAGTGTCCTGTGCTGGAAGGATATTCCCCTGACAATGCGCTATGTGATAACCGCACAGGTAAGTGAGGCCGTCATGAAGGATGCAGCTGACCTGTTACCCATCATGGAAAGCATGTGGAAGTTGCCCAGATTCCTGAGACATCCTGGACATAGTGTCAAGCTGACTCAAAAGCAAATCTTTTGATGCAGAATTTTAACAGCAACTTAATCTGAATTACAGGGATTTTCTACGAAATGGAGATAATACTTCCCATTTGGCTCTCTTATTGGAGCTGTCAGTTCTGCAACTTGATATTTTGACCTTGCCTTTGTCCCTTTTCCAGGGAAAACTCCCAAGGCAAAGTTCATCTCCTTCGAAATTTCTGTATTCTCCCCTGCCTTTCCTCTCCTGCATATGGGATATTATAATACATGGGAAAGGCTGTGTCTGCCCCACCAGAAAAATCTGCTTTTTATGCATTTTTCTCTTCACTGGCCAGACACTGTTACTGCAGTACAGAACCAATTTCATCCTTGTCAGGTGAAAGAATTTACTGTTCGATTAAAAAGTAGCCCAGTGTACAGCTTCCAAATAAAACATGTAAATTACAATGCCATTCTGACTCTTAGGCTTTAGGCCAATGCCTCTGTCCACCTTAGAAAATACCTTCCTCATGGTTGCCTTTTTTTTCTGTGTCCTAAAATGCTTAAAGGACGCTACTACTCTCAAAAAAGCTGCTTTTCTTTAATGTCAGTGCTAGCCAGCTCGTCTTTGGAAGCTGCAAAAAGATTTATAGTCTCGGTCTCCCCATTTAGAGGGACAGAGATTGCAGGCACATGGCAATTAAAGCATTTTACCTCTGATTATTGGCCATCTTTCTTTCAGTATAATTCTAGCAAAAGTGTAAATCTCAGAAATCAATATTTTGGCTGTTAACACTGTCAGAAGAGAAGCAGAATTCTGTGAAGAGGTTGTTGAGGTCCCAAGTTGCTCACAAACCATATGGAAATGAATATAATGGAAATCCAGCTTTGTGAAAACTAAAGAAATTAAACATTAAAAAGCTGTTAAAAGCACATTATAGTAATATACAATAATCTTAATAGAATTTATGTTACTCTCTTTGCCTCCTCACTTCATCTGTATTATTCAGTGGAGAGGATGATCTTTATCTGGGGTTGAATCCAAGCAGTGTATTATTTCCAAGAACTTTTTACATTGTTGTAGGTCCCGTGTAGCAAATACACCAGACTTTCACAGAGGGACATGAACATAACGTGCTGTTAGCCCAAGATTGTTGGCTATACCCCTTGTACAATGTTCCTATGTGATCCTGAGCATCGCTCAACACTTTTTTATATGAGATCACTAAGAGCAGGATTTAGTTGCCTAAAGATAAGCAGTAACTAATCCAGATACTTCCAGAGGAGACCTGGAACACACCAGGAGTGACTATGCAGCCCTGGGGGTGAGGATACAAGCCATGGGCAGTTCATCCTTAATCCTGCTGGTGAAGCGAGGAGCAGAAAGATCCTGTGGGTCACCAAGCGGCTTCATTAATGGTGGTGTTGACAGGGATTTGACTTTCAGGATCAAGGGTCTTTTTAAATATCAAGGGTTGATGAGGAGAGGCAGGCCCCACCTAACAAAGTGGGGCAAAAGCGTCTTTACCAAGCTGCTAGCCAACTTGCTGAGGGAAGCTTCTAAATAGGAATGATGAGGGACAGAGCTTACTGGAGTGAAAAAAGTGATTATTGCACTTTACTCAGCACTCATCAGACTCTATTTATAAACATGTGGTTCAGTGTGCTTCCCCCACCTTTCCATCCCCGGTACAGGAAACAACTATTTTGTTTCATGACTTGGACTGGAGAGAGTGCAGGGGAAGCCGCCAAGGTGGCCAGGCCCAGGCAGGAGAGGCTCCAGGACTGGGGCTTGTTTGGGCTGGGGAAGGGAGGGTCTTAGGAGCTCGGCAGCAGCCCCTCGCACCTATGGGGAGGGGACTTGAGAGGTGGAGCTAGGGTCTTTGTATCATTGAGAGATGATAAGAAATGACGTGCATAAATATAAACAGGATAGGTTCAGGCCAGATCTAAGGAAAAACGTTTTCACCCTGAAGAAAATCAGGGCCGCCCAGAAATATGCAGTTGCTCTTTATGGTGGTTTTCAAGCCACAACTGCAGAAAGTCCTGAGCAATTTGGTCTGATGACAGAGCTGACCCTGCTCTGAGCTGGAGGACAGATTAGAGAGGTCATTCCAACCTGAATTATCCCATGATTTTATGGTCCTGTCTTGAGGCAACTCAATTTTGCCAGGCCAAAGCTCTCTGGCTCATTTTATGTGAGGCTAGATGGACACACAGTCCTGAATTGCAGATGTGATAAGGATTCATGACAGAAAATAAAGCAAATTTTATCTATGCTGATAAAATATAAAAATTGCATTTTATAATTTAATATAAAATTTTAATTTTTTTCCAAATTCAAGCCTTGTGAATTTTGGGTTAGTTCCTTTTTCCAAACTAGTGTGGTATCTTTGTGCTTCATTATTTCTGTAGAGTGGTTAGTGTGCAGTCTTCATGCAGGTGTTGCAAAATAAATGTGTATTTATGAACTGGTCACAGAGAGTAATGTAGTAGAAATTCCTTGAGGAAATTAATAATTCCATAACAGGATTTTAATCATGTAAAGTGAAGAAGGCATAGGATTACATACTTAATAAGGGAGGTAAAACCTAGAGGTGGGGATCTGCTCATTAAGTGAGCATACTCTGTCCCATGAGTTCATTTGAGTCCTGCGAAAGAAATAGCAGGTAAGCATGTAATTAAAACTGAATGTCCACGCATACTGTGCATATGTAATGGATACACACAAAGTAGAGGGGATTTAAAATTGAATTGACAAATTCTGCTGCAGTGTTTCTTACCTTTTGTATGCCTCACTGTCAACCTTAATGCTTTCTGTTGCAAAAGCTTTCTTTTTTCCCCGATGTATGTTTTAATGAAGGATTCAGTCAACAAGTGTATTATGCAAACTGCTCAAAAGAGAAGCAAAATAAAACTCAGATAAATTTCACAATGGGTAAAATTTTTTGAATAGAATTAAAACTTGTGCAAAATTATTGATCTGACACATATGTATTTATTTGTATATGCTCCAGGTTGTGTCTGACATTCATGAACATAGTCACTTCATGAGAACAACCAGGTTGCAAAATGCTGTCACAGAGGTTGTAAGCTTTGCTTATACTGAAACTTCTGTCCTTGGTGGCCCCTTTCAGGTTGCAGTACCATACAATGCAGTCTAACTACAATGCAGCTATAGCCACTGGCACTGTGAGGTTTCAGTGTACTGAAAGACTTCATTTTTCAAATAGTATGAAATTTGATAGAAGAGTATATACATTTCTCTGGGAGAAAAAGAAAGCTTTTATGTATGAAATTGTAAATCAGCAGTATTATTTACTTTAAATTTTAATGAAATCCAGTATGGTACAACTGCATAAAGCACTTTAAACCACTTTTTTATACATGTGGAGAAGTATGAATAAATAGGTCTTTACTCTGTCTCTGTATTTTAGTTATTTAATAAAGTTTTCATAGGTAAAAATTCATACAGGAAAATAAACTTATTTTGGACTATGATGGCAAAGCCTCAAAACAAAGCTTTACAAGTCAGATCAGAGGAGGATTGTTTATGTATAAGCTGAGCAGAAAGAACATACAAATGAATTATTGCTGATAGGCAAATGGCTCAGCTTGTAAAAAGGTAAAAGCAGAATTGTTCTCACTGCAAAGTACTGTAGGAATATTTGCAGGCAAACAACATGTGCTTTATGCCTTTGCTAGAGTAGATAATGACCCTGTAGCAGCAATGAATCTCCTGATAAGACAGGCTTAAACAGTTGAGCATGTCCTGGTTTATATTAGAAATCGGTTCAGGGCTTTATTGCTTTGAACTTGTGTCTCATTTTCAATGAAAATGTTTTGAATAGCTGTACATAGTCCTTGCCATTGGTCTCCTGTGCTTTCACTACTGGTCAAAATGTCATTGCCCTTTAGACATTGTACAGGTTGAGGTGGTCAGAACCAGAAAGGGTTCAGAAGGAAAATAAATACATGAAACAGTTTACATTTTACAGGCTTTGAAACTCATCTGTCCTTTTCCCAGGCTTTGTGAAATTTGATATTTATATCATTTAAAGTAAACTGGTAATATTTTTTTCAGGCAAAGGAGGTGTCATACATGGTGTTATCTAGTAAGTGAATTTTTTAAAATTTTAATTTCAATATTAGTAGTTGCAAAATGCTGTGAAAGACTGAATATGTTCTACTTTTTCAACTTTCTGTATATCATTTACATGCAGAAGATCTGTTCCTATGTAACCTGTAATGACGAAATGACTGGCGTACTAGATGAGAGGAGAGCAGTGGACATTGCCTACCTGGAATTTAGGAAGGCCTTCAACACTGTCTCCCTCTCTTCTCACAGAGAAGCTGATGAAGCATGGGCTTGATGAGCAGACAGGGAGGAGGACGGAGAACTAGCTGAATGGCTGGGACCCAAGAATGGTGATTAGTGGCACAGAGTCTAATTGGAGGCCAGAACTAGCAGTGTACCCCATGAGTCAAGACTGGGTCTGATCCCATTCAACATCTTCCTTAATGATCTGGATGATGGGGCTGAGTGTACTCTCAGCAAGCTTGCAGAGACACAAAACCGGGAGGATTGGCTCTTGTACCAGAGGGTCATGCTGCCATCCAGAGGGATGTTAACAGGCTGGGGCTGGAGAAATGGGCTGACCTCATGAACCTCATGAACTACAACAAGAAGTGCAAAGTCTTGCACCTATGATGAAACAACCCCGTGCACCAATTTATGCTGGGGTCCACCCAACTGGAAAGCAGCTTAGCAGAAAGGCACCTGGGGATCCTAGTGGACATCAACTTGAAGATAAGCCAATAAGATGCCCTTGCTATAAAGAAGACTGACTGTGTGCTGGGCTGCATTATGAGTGTTGCCAGCAGGTGAAGGGAAGTGATACTTCCGCTCTACTCAGCACCAGTGAGGTCACACCTGGAGTACTGTGCTCAGTTCTGGGCTCCTCAGTACAAGAGAAGACATGGACGTACTGGAGAGACTCCAATGAAGGACCGCTAAGATGATGAAGGGACTAGAGCATCTTTCCTGTGAGGAAAGGCTGAAGGAGATGGGACTGTTTAGCCTGGAGAACAGAAGTCTCAGGAGGGATCTTACTAATGTGTATAAATACCAGAACGGAGTGTGCGTAGAGGATGGACCCAGGCTCTTTTCAGTGCTGTGACAGGACCAGAGGCAATGGGCACAAACAGAAACACAGGACATGCTGTCTGAACATCAGGAAACACTTTTTTACTGTGAGGGTGACTGAGCACCTGCACAGGTTGCCCAGAAAAGTTGTGGAGTCTCCATCCTTGGAGATACTCAAAGGCTATCTTGACATGGTCCGGGCAACTGGCTCTAAAGGGATTGGATCAGAGGTCCCTACCAACCTCAACCATTCCTTGTTTTTCTGTGATTCAGGAGTGGAAAAAATCCACTAGAACTTGAATACAGCCACGTATGCAAGTGTTCACAAGTGTTTGCTGCTCCACGTAACAGGAAAAGAATAAAAATAACAACCTTGGAAGTTGTATGAGCTTCAAATCTTTCAAAAGTAGGAATAAATGCTTTTTTTTTTTTTTTTTAACATGCAGAAACAATCTCCATGGAGCTATGGTGCAAATTAAAACTAAGATACATAGTGCATGTGAACTGATAAGCATAGCAGAGGAAGAATGGAATACTTCTGGGCTATGGACTTCTCCCTAAATAAAGACTTGTTCCATCTACCCTTAAAATCATCCACATTTGCAAAGTTGGATAGCCACAGAACAGGAGTTACTTTCAGAGTCAAACACTGTCAGTTCTCTTCTTACTGAAAAACACACTGTAATGTACCTCGGGCTGCAGTTCTCCTCAGTGTCGCCTTACAAATTCGATAGTCCAAGGCTTTGCAGAAGTATTGGGTCGAAGTGCCCACATTCCTGGTGGAGGCATGGGCTGCTCTGCCTAGTGCTGCTCCCAGCACTTCAGCTGATGTCAGGTGGAGTCGGACCCAGGCAGTCACAAGAGGCAGCCTAGCAAGGCAGTTAAACCTGTATTTTCATATCGCTGTCTCTTTAAAGAGCATAATATTTTCTTTGAATTTCATGCAAGGTTTTGCTCATCCTTTGGAGGAGACTAAGTTTTTCATTAACATGCTGACAATTACCATCATAACTCCTGTGGTTCCTTAGAGGAATATCGCACCCTTTACACAAATGCTTCCCTTATGGGAGAGAACTCCAGAAGGATGATATAAAAAATAACCAAGAGACACTTCACTGTGAAAAATAGTGCCCAAATTCATTGTCAGACTCAGGAAATGAAGAAGAGATTTGTTTCTCTGTTTCTTTAGGAAGAAATAATAAAAGGACGATGCATATATATCTCAACAAAGAAAAGGGTTATCCCTTTCTGAATTTTTAACATCAAGTGAAGTATGAAGTAAATTCAGCCATGTCTGTAACAAAAAAAAAAATTTAAAAAAATCTAGCTTTGTTTTTTTTTAAGGGTGGTAAGGAGAAACATATTTAGAAACCAGCCACAAAGCAGTAAAATTGATTTCTGGTTTATCTGGTATAGCTCTGAGTCTCTCACTGAGCTGGGAAATAATTGATTGCTTGAAGCCTTGTAGCAGTAGTTAAAAATTGATAAATGTTAAAGCCAGCAGAGTGTTTTATAGGTTCTCAGGAATTGTGGAGCCTCCATATTTCTTTCTCATCACCAGCTCTAGATCATGAGGTGAAATTTAAAAGACACTTTATCTTAGTCTTAGTAAATTATATTCAGCAACTCTGAGACCTTGTGCTGTGGGAGACAAAGCAAAATCTGCAATTACGTAGTACTGATCAGTAATGTACAAAGCCAAGTGAGCTTTTTGCAGGTCAATATATTGTTTTAGATCAGCTGATCAGATTATATTAAAAACCTACAAAACATCTATGTCCGTTATCACAGTTTGGTAAATCAGTGTCTAGAAAAATTATTGGTATTGACAGGTAAGAAGTCACCGTGTGAAATGAACTGTTGTAAAAAAATTGCAAAATTAGGTCCTATTTAGCAAAGAAATGCTGAAAGATTTCATTAACTCAGTTTTTCCTTTATTAGTGCAGGAAGTTGGCTTTTTGCATCAGCTGACTGCTGACTTTTATACAGGGGCAAACTTTAACACATTTGTTAAAATATAGGGAGACAAATCTTCTCTCACCCCCTTCCAGATGCTTTACATACTGTCAGCAAGAGAAGCAGGTCCAAAAGTTGCTCAGATGGTCATTTTGGATGTATATCTAGACTATATCATAATAATATCCAGAGTTGTCATGTTGTGAAGAGAGAGGTGAAATTCTTTTATTTTAGATGCTTATGGGTCTCCTGCACTGAATATAACTTAAAACAGTAACTCAGATTAAACTAGTACTTATAGGGTCCTTGACACAGTCCCAAGCTGTAACAGTAAGATTGTTAATACAGAGAATCTAGTTACTAAATGACTTATCTATAGTAATTCTTGTCATCTTCAGTAGTCCACATAAGAAATCTAGGACACAATGCAGTAGCGTACGATATAGTTTAGAACTGTGAGCTCAAAACTAGATTTTATGTGAAGAGTGACTGAGAATGAACGGCAAAACTTTAAGGTAGTTTACCAAAATTAATTCCTGAAATTAATTGTAAAATTCACTTTTATTTCATGTGTACAGAAACAGACTCAAACTACATGAGAAATAAATCACAACTAACTTTTTGTTTTAAAATTGTTAGCCATATGCACCTTAGCACAAATTATCACAACATAATGATGCTTTTTCCATATCAGATTAGTTAATACTTATCTTAGTTTCATAGCTATGCTTCACTGAAATAGAAAAGCAATAAGTGAAAGAGACAGATACTGAGGTAAATTTCACTGCTAGTTCCTTAACTGAGTAGAAAATACAGCAGGCAATAGAGCTCAGACTTTGCTTTTTAAGTCTTCTTATATTTAGAGGTAGGGCTCAAATTATTTAGTTGTTGACTATTTCGCTTAACAACCAAAAACATTTGAAATTGTTTCTGTAAACTAAGCAGCTCAATACTTACCTTCAACATTGCTGGCAATATCTGTGATCAAACTGCAGTTTCCATTTGCAGATCAGTGAGACAGGTGATTAGCATCAAAATAGCTTGTTTATTCATAAAAATCTTGCTTTTTAAGGTTGTGGGCTTATGCTGATCTTCAAGTCAGAGCACCTCCTCCATGACACAGGCCATAACACTGTACATTGCAATGCTTGTAGCAAACCCAATGGTCTCAGGAACACTGTAGTAAATTGGTATTTTTCTTGTCAGTTAATGTTTTAAAACACATCCAGAATATCAGTTAATGTGAGGAAGACTTAACATAATTACAATAATGATGAAACTAAACTCTTCCATTTTCTCCCTTTACTTTTCTACTTTAGGACTGGTTTATCTACTGCTCCAAATCAGAGCACAAGGAGGGAAAGAAATACAAACACAACTGTATTCTGAAGGGGCTGCTTTCTCACTGAATCAGAAGGCACCGAATAAACACAAATTAAAATGTCCCTGAGGGGACTGATTTTTTTGTTTTGTTTTGTAATCAGGTTCTCCTTCCCCCATTTCACCTCCAAACCATACTGTGGGATCATCTGGAGCTCCATGAGAGCTGAGGAGCCTGCAAGGTCTCAGCTTTCTCTTTAGCCTGGGCACACACAAACTTCTCTAACCCAATTAACTTCAGTACTCCAGTTCTAGTGGTGCTGGCAAAACTGATATTAAACACACAGCTTTATAGCTAAAGTGCTACATTGTCCCCATGCAAAGAAGTGTATACGTGTGCTTTTCATCAGCTTGACCTAAGAGAGGTATGTTAATATAATCAGCATTACCTAGACTTGAAGGTATGGTGATGACTTGCCACCAGGAATTTCTTGTTGAGGAATGTTAATATTGCCTTTAAAAATACATAATTTTACATATATTAATTAAATTAAATTAAATACATTAGTGCAATTCTCTCCAAAAGGCCAGAGACTTCTGCTTGGTCCAAACAGCTACAGTTTGGATGCTATGAGATAAAACATAAGTAACCTCTTTGATTTTTGCTTGCCCTAATGAAATGTTTCTTTAAACAGTTTTTAAAGAAAATCCTCTTTAAATAAGAGAATCTTGAATTATCAGAAACCTAATGTCTTTTACCCAAATCATTAATTTTGTACAGACAGTGAATTTCCCTTAGTAAAGAGCGGCTCAAATTGAGCAATAAGGTTTCAGTGGATTCCAGATGGTGCTTGGAGTTGTATTTGAAGCATATATTTAACACTGGCCTGATTCTGTGCCCTTTGCACCCCATAAGAGTAGAACCTTTTCTAAATGCTCAAATTTCAGGACTTGCTATCAATCTTCTGATTTCCTGCTCTCATCTTTCTGCAGCTTTTTGGGCTTCAGTGGGTACACATATTCATAGGTGGGACACACCCAGGTGCAAATGTTGTGCTAAAAAATATATACCCCTACAAAAGAAACACAGTGCTGAGATACTGTGCAAATAAGGTATGCAATTCATCTTCTTAATGAGATATATATATTCCTAAAGAGATATGTATATATATCACTAAAAGTAGACAAGTAACAGTGTAGCATGCAAAACAAACAAGCAAACAAAAAATATTTCTTGGTGTACCAGTCCCTTGCAGGGTAATAAGCAGGTTGTAGAAAAAATCCTCTGTTTTGTTTTTTTTTAAGGAGACTAGATTTAATAATTGTTAAATTTGTAATTAGCTTACTAAAAAAACCATACTGAAACATGAACAGAGAACCATCAGTTCCTACTCAAAGCTCTGAGGTATGTCCTTATCTAAAAAGAAACATGATGAATCTTCACATTTGCACAGTTCTTTTCTTTAAATATTTTCATTTTCTGCACAATTCAGATCACTCTCTTCCAATAAGAATATATTGTCATTATATGTCATATAACATGACAGCGACTTTCATTATGGAATCTAATTTCATTCTTTTGAATTTAAATTACTTTTCCTTACTCATTACATATCTTTTCCGTAACTTTCATTACAGGCATTTTTCTTTTGGTAATTCACAAACATCCATAACTTCTAATAACTTTGTCTCCAAGGACAGAAAGATAAATAAGATATCCTTGAACAGTTCTGATCTTCTTAATCTTGAAAGTGCAATGACTTCTTATGATGGTTGTTTAGCAGCATACAAACAGCAAAAAACCTGATTAATTGCTCTTTAAACAAATCTAGCATTAGATATGCAGATAGCCTCTAACAGTGAGCTAAAATCTTCAAGTAGCTGTCAAACATGTTTGCAGACAATATTTAAAACTTGAACTGGGTTTATCATTCTGTATTGTAAGACTCCATAAACTGGAATCTTATAAAAGTCTTAAAAAATTCTTTATGTTTATCTGGAAAAAAGGGTTAAAATAAAAAAGGGATTCAAGCAAATGCAGATGTCTGTATAAGCCTGTGAATTCCACAAAACAGCATAAATGATATCTCAAGCTAATCCACCTAGCTAACGTGGTGTGGTATCTGTTTTGTACCATGGCCTGATGACCCGTGTGGCACACATGTCAGTTCAATCCCAGATGCACCAAGAGCAGAGGAGTACATAATTGGACGTTCCAGAGAAGATAATTCACTCCATGCAGCACTTTGGTCCATGTAGTCCACAAAATTAGATTTTTGTCTTTCTTAGTGAAAGGCCATCAGACTATTGACCTGACAGAGAAGTGTCTCAGAACAGGGCTTCTCTTGGTCTGAACTGGTTTTAGCTTGTTTTTACAATTGCCTAGCGGTCAAGCAACTCCTCTCCAACCCATTTGTGCTCCAGCCCTGAAAATACTGAGTATGGTAAATTTCTGACAGACGAATGTAGCCACTGTGCACTGGGTAATAACATTTTATGACAGTTGGGGCTGGGGGAAGCTGTTGCACAGTGCCGAGGTGTCTTAGTCTTTAACATAGCTCAGGGCCTTTCATTGCAACTCCGTATCTTACCTTTAACAGCAGCCCTGCACGCTTTCACCCACGCTGCTCTGGCAACATTTTCCAGGGAGTATTTATCCCTGGCTGTCCTCATCCTGCTGTTTTTGCACTGTTTTCTTCACAACCTTGCACCTGCAAACATCAGTATTGTTGTCATGATGGGTTCTTTTGGGAAGTAACTGCCACCAGTGTGAGAATCACCCCTACTTCCTCCCTTTTTTGTACCCCATGGCTGTAGTTTTTGGTTTACATTGGGCCATACAGTAAAAGGGATGTGCAAAGCTCAGCAACAGCCAGCCCCTGATCCAAGCATGCTCCAACAACCACTACTTGCTGTGCAAGCAGTATCACAGCCCAGGACTTCAGGTGAAAAGATATTTGCCTCCTCAGGGATCTGCTTGGAAGAATCCCAGGGAATACAGCCCTGGAGAGGAAAGGCACAAGGAAAGCTTGTGTATTTTCAAGGATCAGCTCCTTCAAGCTTAAGGATCCCAACATGCTGGAAGTCAAGCAAAGGCAGCGAGAGACCTGTATAGACGAACAAGGAGCTCCTGACAAAACTCAGTTATAAAAAGGATGCATACAAGACATGGAAGCAGGGTCAGATGACACGGAAGGAATATAGAGATGCTGTCTGAGTGTGCAGGGATTGGATTAGGAAAGGCAAAGCCCGCCTGGAGTTGAATCTGGTCAGGGATGTGGAGGACAACAAGAAAGGCTCCTACAGGTAAGTCAGCAGTAAGAAAGAGTAGGGAAATGTGGGCCTTTTGCTGAAGGAGGCAGAGGACCTGGTGGCATAGGACAAGGAAATGGCCAAGGTACTCAGTGTCTGCTTCAGTTCAGTCTTTACTAGTAAAGCTTACCTTCAGGAATCCCAGGGCTCTGAGACCAGTGGGAAAGCATGGAGCAACAAAGACTCCTCCAGTGGAGGAGAATCAGGTAAACCATTTCCAAACATGAAGGACAAGAAGGTGATGGGAGTAGTCAGCATGGATTCACAAAGGGGAAACCATGTCTTACCAACCTGATAGTCATTATGATGAGATGACTGGTGCAGTGCAGAAGGGAAGAGCAGTGGATATTGGTTATCTCAAGCTTAGCAAGGCTTTCAACGCTGTCTTCCGTGACATCCTGTGACTGTTCACTCAACTCCTGCTCAGGTTTTGGCCTAACTCATGCTAAAGCCTGATACATGCTGGGTGCGGTGCAATTAAGTCAAAGTGAGAGCAGCATGAAGGCGGGACATGATGGACAGGAAGGGATAAAGGTCATTATGCAGCTGTTATCATCTGCAGCTTGCTGTCTCTGTCCGTATGAGGTATGTCTACAGGGGTAATGTCTCTAGGGAGCTTACTTTGCCTCTGCTCTGAGCTGGGCAAATAAGTGCCAGGATCATTAGGTGTGTAATTAGTTTGGTGTGGTACTGAGCCTGTCCTGAAAATCTTGATGGCAAGGCCAGGTGTATTGGGACAGCCAGAGCAATGTGGTCATATGATTATACAGCTTCTCTAGCTGATGCTTATCTAGCAGCTCAGGGTATGGCAGGACCCTTCCCAGTATGCTGGCACCCATCTCTGGAGATGTTCTCTTCAAGGCTCAGGGCCATTTGCAAAAGTGGCTTAAGCATTGTGTCTTGAACTCATCCCATGTAGCTGAGCTGCTTTAGATAGGAGTACAGGCACATTTCAGAGGTTCTTGGTTCTCCCCATGGCCAATGTAAGGCGCCTATAACAACGACAGATTGGTTTAATTGCCTTGGTTAAGTTCGCAGGTAGGGAGATTGGATCTGCCAATGTTCAACAGAACTGCTAAAGGCCTGAGTGGCTTTTAAAAGTGGGTTGAAGAACTTTAAATTTTTTAGGCTTTTAAGTCACTTCAACAGTTTAAAACTGGATCAAAGAGGCTGGAAAAGCAAGACTGCTTTCACAGAATTGCATTAAATAGTTGACAAATCTGAATAAATAAAGCTTTTTCCTCGAGACACTATCTGCTTTCAAAAATTAAGAACTTAGATCCAGGACAATGACATAGAGGTGTCTTAATTTTTTGTAGGATTGTAGTACAAGTTAGGTTTCTAACTAGGATTTATGACTTTCGTTGTATATTTGGATGCTAATTTGAAGTCCTGTGAGAAGGTCCCTGGAGGTTATAAAGCTTGCAGACTGGGCCCATTTCTGCAACATTTAGTAATGAAAAAGGCAGATTTAGAAATGAGAAATTGTAAGTAAATATGACTGCTTCACAAAAAAATGAAGATAGAGTCAATTTCTTTTTATTGGCTGTTAGATTTTTCTTTGGATTCAACATTTTTATTGCTGCAGAAAGTTTTTAGTGCTGAAAAATGAAATATAGAAGTAATCCTAAAACACTGGAGTATGGGAGAATGGCCACATTGGTAATTACCCATAAGCCTTCACAACACAGCAAGGAATGTTTCTATGATTTATTTCTATTGCTTAGAAAAATCTAGAAAGCCTGTACAATATAGCATGCCCTGATATTAGCTTTACCTCAGCAACCTTACCGAAGCTTAACTTAATGAAGTAATACATTCAGAAATGTGTTTCTGCATGCATTTGTTTCATAGATTTATTATAGATAAAAATGCATCAGGATGAAAAGTCGACACTGCAGAAACTTCCTAAATACTGATGCACGTATTACAGTCTCCATTACCAATAATATATAGAAGGCAGAACATTTACTTTAATGATGATGAACAGAGGCTAGACACAGACTTACTGCTGTACAATATGTCAGCATGGTTAAGTGTAATTCTCAATAGCTGTTAAAAAGAAAGGGATATTGCCTCTATATAACAGGTAAATGATTCCATATTTGTGCAAGATATTTGCTCTTGTTCCTGCTTAACTGATATGGAGACTATAGACTTAAAAGCATTTAGGCAAATCTACTCGTATAAATATATGAATAGTCTAGATCCTTATGAGTCTTCTCCACTCGTCGCCAGATTGAGTAGAAATATTTCTGTTTACATGCATCAGCACCTTCTAGGTGAAGAGTTTAGGGTAAAATTGTGACTCATTTAAAAAGAATAACTGGTTTCCACTAACATTTCTGGAACCCCACACTGGCAAAAGTTTTGGCACACTGGGCACACAATATATCAGAACATGGTTTATTTTGTAAAGCATGGGTATGCTTGTAACAAAAGAATAACACTTTCAAAGGTTTTAATCTTCAGCCTTGAAGTTAACAACATTAGTAAGCATTTAGCAATGATCATGTCTTCAAGAAACCCCACCACAACACCTAACAAAATTTTACTCATCACCATGAGGAGCTCATCACTGTAAAAAGGAAGAGAACATGAGGTCTGTCAAATTAATTTTAATGCAGTATGACCTGGACTTATATTAAGAGTCAAAGGTAATTCAGGAATGTCTTTTGCAATGTTTGGGAACCCCCCCTTCCCTTCTCCTGGCTTTTTTTTAAAGATGTTTCAGACATGCTGAAATGCCCCTCTATGCATAGTGTTTCAGTGGCTGATGATGATGAGAAATAAAGTATTTAATATTGATTCAGATAATCCGTAATATTATAATATTCTTAAGTCAGTCTTCCAGAAATATATATCCCCTCTGATGTACGGTGAGCTTCAGAGCATTTGAGGAGGCTGGTTACTGCAGTAGAGTGTGCCTTTCATGTGAAAAGAACCTGGCCTGAATAGGAACCAGACTGTAAGAAGACTGTCTTCTCTTGAGACATTCGGGTTGCACAGGTAGATGTAGGAATCCATGTTAATTCACTTGAAAATTTTTATATCTATCGGTGGTAAAAATGAAATATTTTTTACCCAATTGAAATTAAGTTTTGAAAATTTTATTGGATTGCACTGAAATATGCTTCTGCAGAACATAATTTAGTCAAATCTGTATTTTCAGAAGAAATGTGCTTTATCAAGAAAACTTTCTGCTGTTTCTCTCCTTTATAAACATACACCCTGCACTTCATGGTTGCCCATTACTCATGATGCTAAGCACGTAAAGAAAGTATAGACATTTTCAACTGAATTTGTTCAATAGCCCAGTGGATCTCATTTCTGATTTTATTTCTAAGTAACAGCAAAAATGAAGATGAGATATTAATCTGTGAATTCGTACAAGAAACTCATAACCATCTACTCGTCTTATATACACATTCTTTTTGAAATCTCCTGTAAAAGCAGACATTTTTGTGCATATGTTTGAGCAGGTACACACTCTTATGACTTTAACATGCCTATGGACCTTTGAGCTACACTTTTTGCACACCTGTGCATGCATATAAATCTTAGATGATAGAACTGTACATGAATAGTAACCTCTAGCAAGGTCTATTTTGGAGGTATACAAGATTCCTTGAAAACATGACTGCAAATGACAGCTTCAAAATGGTTTTTCTGTATCATTTCTCCTTCATGTCTGCATGTAAAGATGAGGTTATGCACAGCCTCTGATGTTCTAGATATGGAATTATGTACACATTCATACTGAAGAAGAACATTTGACAACAGCTTCATTTTTAACTGTGTTGCACATTTCAGTGCATTGCTTTGAATCTGGTAGAGAAGGCTGCAAGAATATATCCTTGTACTATTGCATTTAAACAGACTAGCAACATTAAGAGGAAGTTAAGATTATGTGGCTGGAGTTATTTGTATGGTAACTACCATGAAGTTGTGATTACACCCTGGAACTGCTTAGTAAGTAAATTATTTTAAAAAAACAGACAAGGTTTTTCATAGAGTGACTTCTTCCCTCAGCTCACCGGCAATATGTGGCCTTGAAAGAAACTACTGAATGTTTAATCCATTTGAAAATAATGTGATGTAGAAATTCACTTGTGGAAATACTGACCTGTTGTTCTTTGCAAATGCACAGATGCATGCAAATGAGAACACAGTTTGGCCTGGAAGTTACAGACACAGTCTACACTGTTACCCAGCGTTTTCTGAGAACATCTGCGGCATATCCTGAGACTCTTTTCTGTTCCTGAAAGCAAATTCTATGCTTTTGTGATCTGAATATAGTAATTCAAAGCCTCTTCAGTACAGAGAACAAATGTGCATTGTTTAGTCTCTGAGACTCCATTAAATGACGAAACTCAAAGTGCTTTTCACTGATGAACGAAGTGGCTTGCATTAGTACAGGTCCCAAGGAACCATGTATAGATTTACACAGTTAGCATATGGATCTTTATACAATTGCATCTAACTGCAGATGATATTTTTGAACCATATATAATGGTTATTGGATTGAGTTCCACTCACATACTTACTCCTTATATTGAATATGTGATGATAGTAATAATCTAAGGGAAAGGAGGTAAATCTATTTCAATACATGTACGTTACGCACAGATCATACTATGTGTGTATATATGTGTTCAATCCAACTGTAGTACACTTAAATACTCTCAGAACATGTGATCTAATCTTGTCCTCTTTATAGCTGATTCTATTTAGTATATTTAGATCCAAATAAGTAGTTACGCTGCCTGGCACTGCAGATATTGGTGAAATTTCATTCATGTTGAAATGAAAAAAGAGTTTATTGTACAGCTTTCATATGTGGGGCTTGGGAGTTCATCTTTCTGAGAATGAACCCCTGCTGACAACCTGCAACTACCATGAGTGTCATTTTGGTCTTATTCTTTTTTGAGGTCCTTTGTCAGATTGTTTTCCCCTTGTGTCTGGAACTATGGCCACCTTGGAGTAGTTTTGTAAGTATTAGAACAGCAGGACACAACTGTTTGTACTGAGTGAAGAAAAGGGCTTACTATTTTTGGTGTAAATGCTCAAAAATTCTCATAACTAACAAGAAGCTCTACTGTTCAAGATCTGATGGACCAGAAAAGCTTCCTGGGCCATGGTGGGAGAACACTGAATTTTTGATAAATTCATTAATTACTAGAAAAGATATTACAGTACGTTGTGTATTGTATAAGAAGGCAGCTTTTCTATCATCTGATGATGATTACAAGGACAATTACATGTGGTTGACAATGTCCAACAGCAATTCTTAATGAAAAATTAAATTAATATAGCCCCTCTGTCCAGTGTACAGCCTTGTAATACGGCTCAGCCACAACCTCTGGTCTTTTGATCTCCTGCTCTGACAGCAAGCCTGCACTCATCTCATTCATCCCCAAGAGGCCTTCCCACTGTTGATTCAAGAGTCTTTATTGTACTTGATTTTCCTTTTCTGAATTGTGGTCCTGATACAAAACTCACAGTAGTGGATTTTCACTCCCACAAGGATCCTTTGCATGCACAGAAGTGCCTGTTTTGTGGTCACTGGTCACATTATCTATACAGTTGCTTGGTATTCCTAACAAGCTATTATCATTTCTTAGTATAACCCTGTATCACAAGTTAAGTGCTTGCCCCCAGATATCCCTATTCTTGAATCAGTAAATGGAACAGCTAATCTTACATATTTTCTTCAAAATTTAGAATCCTTTGATTTTTCAGTGTCATTTAAACTAGTGTCACAATTAACACAATCAGCTAGCATATTTTCATTGGTTTAAATGTTTGACACAGTTGTATAGTGATTGGCTCAGATATGGAAAACTGAAGTGCTAAGTAACACACTCTCAGGTTAAGTCTATTGTATCATACTAGACTTATTCAGGACCGTTTTTTGGCAGAGTCCTAACATCATGCAATAACCTCAGTCTATGGTATTAAGCTTCTAGCCTCTAGACCAGGATAACTGCCTCAGATTGCCAATGTAGGACCATCCTTTGCCCATGCTACTGAACTATGTCTGCTTAGTGTCTGGGAAAATGCTAGAAGTCCTGACCAAAACTGTGGCAGGGACCACGCAAGTACTATGAGAGTAGAGGCAATCACATCCTTTGGGCACATGCACTTCTTGGCATCGATAATGTCCTTGTGTTGATGAACTATCCTGCACACTATCTGTTCCAAATTCCCACTCATTCAGAAAATATCAAACCCTGTATAAAATTATTTTTAAAAAGAAGGGTTGAAATTAGTATGTGTCAGTGAATTCTGAAATACTAGAATATGGCTTCAACATTTAAAGCACAGTATACTAGCTCTATGTACTAGAAACAGCATCTCATTTTCATAACAACAGAATAATTTCCTGAACTTAAGGTCAAGTTTTTTCTTCCCCATCCCTTTCCCCATTAAGTTTGAACTGTTGTTTTGGGGCAAATACAGTATTTGGTTCAGGAAATAATATATGTCAGTTATCACAGAATTAATTTCTGTACACCAGCCTTGTTGCAGAGAACTTCAATCTTTGCAAGGAACAGCTCTGTAGGCACTGTCTTCTTTCCTTAACCCTCCACATATAATTTTATATGACAACTTCTTGTGCATATTTATTATAAAAATGATGATGCACAAGGTGAGATAACTCACTTAGAGGCATGAAATGCATCCAGGAAGACTTCAGATCCGATAGTTAACACTGTTCTTTAAAGCTCAGGTACAGAGACAGTAGGATTTTGACTTAAATATGCAGTGCAGCTGGTGTATACAAGTGTTCAAGCAATCGTGATTAAAGACTATTAAAATATAAAACCATAGCTGGCCGTAGAATACCAGGAATGTAACTTCACTTTGGTATTTCTTGATATTTTGAACTCCTTATGGTGAAATATTATTAACATCTTTCCATGTTTTTTTTCTAAGGATAAATTGACACACACCTCAGACGTATTCAGCTTCAGTATTTCACTCCCATTACCACTTGCGCAGGACATAACAGGAAATTTCCATCTGCACATTTATTTTCTCTGACCTTGCTGCAGAAGAGTGCCTGAGAATGTTCCTTTTTACAATTGCATCAACTATTTCTTTTTATTCCACTAAATCTTCCGCAAGCGTTTTTGTTTCCCTCGTGCTATAAATGCAGGTACTACCAAGGCTGGAGAAACCTGAACTACAAAGCAGAAAACAATTGATTGGCATTTGCAGGAGGGGTCAGTAGTCAGAACAATTACATGAGAACCTGTTGTTCTCCAACACACTAATGACAGCTGTGACATTGCCTTCCCCAGGACACAATAAACCAGGCTACAGTATGCCAGTAACACATTGATTGTGGTTTTTGATGAAAAGTGTGTCTTGTAACTTCCATTTGTACTACTACATGCATGCTAATTCCAGTACTGACAGCTACCTCCAGTGGATGAGCGGTTCTTGCACTGCGCTGAGGGTGAGAAATCACAACGTGACCAAAAGTCAGCGGAAGAACTGTAAGTGAGAAGACTAATGGGAGTAGCTGCCCTTCCAAAAATTAACATTTACTGCCTGCAATTGCACAATGAAAAGTAAGAAAACATCTCGTACATGTAGGGTCTAGCAGATCCTTTGAGTGCCTTATAGTTGGGTTAAAAGGTGGGCTTTTGTTCATTTCCAGTGCCAGAGCTGATTTCACACATCGTGTAATGTCCAGCAATGATTTTCTGTGTCTTTTGTTGTCTATCTTTATAGCGGAAAAACATTGTGAGGAAAGGTATATATACCTCTATTGAAAGGAGCAAGCCCCATTGCTGGGGAGGTCATAATGTGAAGATCTCTGGTGCCCATACAAGGTGGAATCCAGGAAGGTCTCCAGTGTCGGAAGAGTCACAGAAGTGGCAGGTCTGTATCCACAGCCTGCATATGACAGACCCTCTGATGGGGAGGATGACCCGCAGAAAAGGAGCAAGCGAAACAGCTTGACACCTAGGAGATATGGTACCTTGGCTATCTCCAGGTGCCAGAACTGTGGAGTGGAACCAGTCTGGATCATTGAGAAACTGGTGGAGCTAGACTTCAGGCTGTGGAAATTGAGAGAGACACAAAATAGTCCCTAGATGCTTGCAGTAGTGAGTAGCTTCAATAATGTGCGATTTCTGCTCTGAGCGAGACTGTAATGGGGAAATGCAAAGGGCAAAGAGGGTCAGGAAGAGGCATGGCAGAAGACAGTAAGGTGAGGAGCAATAAACAGGGTTTTGTGGCTATCATCCTGCTGAGCGCTAACAAGTAGCACAGGTTGCAGAGGATGACTTGGCCAGCTGGGATCCAAAGGAGGCCGTATCTCTCAAACCACTGTGTCAGTTCCCAGCAAGCTTCAGTAAACTTTTTAAATGCATTTCACTACTGCTGTTAGCAATGAAATGGACAAACGCTCCATGTCACCAACTGGAAGAAAAGGACATTTTCTGGAGAGCTTAGAAAAAAAAAAATCCAGTGAAGTGGAAATCCTGCTGTTTAACCAGCTCTTATGGTAAGCAGAGTGCTGTATCAATTGCTTTCAACCAAATAACTGTCACTTCCTTTGGAAATTTGCATCTTTTAAATGCATATTTTCAATCAACACTTTAGACTTCAGAGCTGTCACTAGCTTCACGTGGACTTCAGAGCTGTCACTAGCTTCACATGCCACTGCCGTTACTGCAATCACAAGTCATTGCTTATCAGACTGATTGCAAGCAGTGCACTTCTGCCAAAACTGTCAACGCAGGTGGTTATAAGTTTTAATAAAATAGTTTGAAGTGTGTGTGTGTGCATATGTGACTGGGGGAGACAGAGAGGGAGAGAGAGAAAAAGAGACTAAATTATACTTTTCGATACTTGGGTGGTAGAGCTGTAAAAGGATTACACAACAAGGACAAAACAGAATGAAGTTAGCAACTGTTCTAATGTAAAAAAACCCCTCACAAACCCAAAACTCTCAGGTAATAATTGAGTTTGGAGATGTGCATCTCCAACACCCTTTTAGCATGAAATAGGTAACAGAGGTCAGGAAACCTCTAGGCATGGACAACTCATATTTGTGACAACCTAAAACAAGGACTTGAATTACAGTGTGTTTTCTGCAGAGAATCCTGTTCGTGTATATCTGAGTACCAACAGTAGATAAAATGAGTTAAAAGTTGTCAAATGGTAACTAACACCACAAGTCGCACAGAATTTTCTGGTGTGTCTATCAACATCTGTCAAGATTATTTTTTGTTATCATACCCCTAAACATGGTGGGAAAGGCGTGACCTGCTTATCTAAAATAGCAAGTGTGAAAAAGTTTGGAAGCTCCATTACAGAGCCATCCATATAAGATTTCCATAGACCTTGCATGTTAAATAGTCCTGTTACAAAGGTCTAGTTTATGAGCACTTAGCCAAGGTAGACTATTGGTAGTGAGCCAGGTTGACAGTATAACTGGTGCTGGTTCAAAATTTTCTGAGATTTGCTTGCTGTTGAAAACATTAAATCATTTGACTAAGCGTATTTCGCTGGAAGAAATTTGATTAAAATTTTTGTGACAAGCATTGTAGCATTATTATGAATGTGTTACAAAACATTTTAGGCATTTATATGTATTGAATCATAAAACTTAAAGATGATTTGCAAAATAAGGTTTCAGTATTATTTAATGAAATTCTTTGATCTTTGCAAGAATAATTCTGAAATAATAAGGATTTTTTTCCTAAAATTCATATCTGTGATGAGATTTTTGATAAAGTTTTGATAAATGGATTTTCTCTCTCTATGACTTGATTTATACTTGTTTTACTTTTGCCTTCCCTGAAAAAACACACGGACATGCAAGTTAAAGGCAAACATTATAACTGCATTCTGGCAGAATAATACTCCATCAAGTTGATAGTACTTCATGCAGTCCTGGAAGACGAAAATGCTAAATATATTTTGTATAACTAATACTAAAAATATCTGAATAATGAGACTGGTGACTGGTTACTCTTAGATGCTTGATAAGACAGAAATAAAATAAGCAAAAAATAATGACTTGCATTCCCACTCGTTGTGCACATTCCATATAAAGAAGTTAAAGGAAAGCCTGCTTTGAGCAAAGTCTAATCCTTCCAGAGGACAGTCCTCAATATCTGTGTCACTGATACACTGATGTGCATGAAAGAGGTTCAGACAAAGTGATGGTCCATGGCTCCTCACCTAACGGTATTTGAACCTTCTCTGTGAAAAGTGGACCTAAATAAAAAGAATACTTAGACAAGATTTAGCATGAGCATTTTTTCAGCATAAGAAGAGCGTACGGCTTAAAGAGGTCTCTTTTCAATACTGCACACATGTCAAAGTAGGCATGCTACTTTGCTACAGGCATGCCATAATACCTCTGCTGGTATTACAGAGGAATAGATGAATGAAAGATGGGATTTAATATGAGTTAATAAATCTAGGGTATCTAAAGTTTGTGATTAGCTGACAACTGAATGCAGCCCATGGCTTCTTGTTTTTTTTTTAATTCTGTACAATAGGAAAAAAAAAAAAGTAATTCCAACCTCCCTTCATTAAACAAAGGAAGAATCTCCCTACCTGGAAGTATTTGTTTGCTGAGGTGTCTGAGGCATCTTTCTCAGCCTTCACTGTATACCCAGCTGCCTCCCTCTCCAGTTTTTTCATACCTGCTCTGGATGTCATTATACTGTGGAAGTTATCATTTGATTCTAGAGATGTACAAGTAGCCATTTTTGTTTTGTAGTTACTAATGTTAAATGCACTTTAATTTTATTTTCCTTTGTGATTTAAACCATTTGAGTTTCCTCCTGTCTTTCCCCCATGCATACAATTTAGAAGTATTTTAAAAAATCACATTCCAGTGTGGGTAGTCACGACACACTAATCTCTTTCTAAATGTGAATACCTGGGTTTACAGCACAGCAATAGTTCCCTTGGTTTGTGTGCTTTAAGTGATTTAAATTCCTCAGGCAGGATGATGGCATGATTCACAGAAGCATTGCAAGGTCACTGTTTATTGCAAGCGTATGTGAGAACGCATGTTAGTCCAGCAGCTTCTGCAATGAAGCTTAGGAAGGCTACACTGGTGTCTGAAATTCTAGAGTTTAGCTGGGTTTTTTTGTATATCTACTTGTCTTTTTATAATTTTCTGCAACATCAATTGCCATTGCAATCGATGTGGTTTTAGCAGATTTCAGTCAAAGTCAGTTGAGAAACAAATAGGTAGACAGATCAATGAAGTGATCGTGCAGATCTTTGTTTATGTGAGTAGGTCATACTAGAGCAGCCTAAATGAAATAATGGATTTAATGCCAATCCAGTTGTTAATAAGAATTCTGCTGATAATGCCCCAGCTGTGACTGGGGTGGTGGCTTTTACAGAACAAGCAAAAGTCCTGTAATGCATTGTCTGTGTCACTACTCTTGAGTCCAGCCTGCTCATGCAGTATACCTGTTTGACCACTGCATTTAAAGTGAGATAACAAAATATGGTCCTGCTTATTTTGGTTGCTGCATTGTTATGTAAGTTCTAACTATACCAACCGAAGATCTCTCCTTTTCTGTTTTAAAACTACCAAGTCCTTGTTTTCTTCAGTTCAAACTCACATTATCCTGAAACAAAACATCTGCTGGGAACAATTAATTTGACTGTAATATGTAACACACAATATTCAGCAGGACAGCAATATACAACATTCAGTAGAAAATCCACTACAACCATGTGTGATCCCTTTTAATTCTTATCCCGCAATGAGTAAGATGAAAGATAAGAATCTTCTCAGCCTCAATAGAAATATATTTTTCAGAGGACAATATTTCTTATACACATGTAATGTAAAATGGAATAGAGATGGTTACATCCTAAACTCTCATTGACAAGGCTATAATTCCCATTAAGTGTTGTGTGTGGCTAATATTTTCCTACAGTAAGTCCAGATTCTACTTGGGAGTCCAGAATGTGCAGTGGATCATCCTGAAATCTGCTCAGTAGCTGTTTTAATGACTTCCCACTGCTCTTCTGTTATTGTTTGGAAGTGTGCTAGGTTCCAGCAGGGAAGTCCTGTGGCTGATGGAAGGAGAGCAGAGGAAATCTAGTTGCTGGCAGGGTGTCCAAGCCTCTGACAGAAGCAGGCTGCTGCAGGCGATTTTAAGTGGTGCGCTGGGACACACCAGGTGTTCAAATCTCATAACGCTCAGAAGATAAAGTACCTCAATCAGCTGCCTAAAGCTCTATCAGCAGAAAGTTTGCACACTGGGAACACAGAGAAGACCTCTGAACTACCGAGTAACCAGAATAAGTACTCTGACCCTTTTCTAGCTTGCTAGGACTGAATTAACTCCATCTTCAGCAGTGTTATATCAAATATATATATCAACCAGGGATGTGAAACATTGTAGTGGCTAAGCTGACCAGGATGTGAAGGGCTGAAATCAGAGAAAAAAAGTGAGATGTCAACAAAAATAGCCACATGATGAACACTAAACACCTGTAGGATTGCTTCAGGTAATAATTTCATTTGAATTTGAATTGAATTTGGCTTGTATGATCTGCCTCAGAAATTTTTAGATTGTCTGTTGTTTTACGAAACATCTATGTGATGCTTCTCTTGCTTATGGTACTTCTACCTTATATTCAAAAGCCACTACTTGAAGCCATCAAAAATAACAGCTGCAAAAAAAAAAAATCTCTGATTTCTTGTTCTGATATACTCCTTGGTCAAATTTTCAGCTCTTTCCATCAAAGCCACAAAACACAAAACTTAGTGCTTTGTAAGCTTATAATGGCTTCAGCAGCTGGAGCATTAAAAAAACCTATGATCGCAAAAGATTAACAATAAAATTATGAAAACTTCAAACAATTTTTTGGTTGGGTAAAAATATGAACAGAGCAGTTAATCTACACTAAGCACCTTTGCAAGACCTTGAGTCTATGCTGCAGCTTCCATCTTCAAAACTCATTCCCTTAATTCTTCTGGAAAAGAATTGTGAGGCTGTTCAGAATAATGCCAAATTATGACTGCTGGTATCTGAGCACCTTAAAATTCACCTCTCCTTCCCCTCAAATCAGTACAGTTTTTTTTCTCCTTTTTATATAGTTCTAGTCTTCACAGATATGGCCTTAATTTTCTGAATAAGTGTGCACTTAAATAATATGACTAAAGGAAAGTTCTCTACTGCTACCTTCTGCTGCCTTCAGATGGGCATATTTTCATATTATGTGTATGTGTGTGTGTGAGAGAATATATGGGACATATGTGTATTCCTTCATAAATATCACCTTCCACATATGATTTATTTTTTTTGATCTGTATTCCTTCATAAATATCAACTTCCACATACGATTTATTTTTTTTTATCTTGAGCAGTATGTGCTATCTTGCAGTTTGGATACTCTTGAATGATTTTTTAGGTTAAATACACTAAATCCAACATTTAGGTACTGCCTTGGGTCTTCAGACTCTCATGAGCCTGAAGATAGATAAAGTTCACTAGTGGGGAAGCCAGCTTCCTTTCTCACCTTGCCTAGTGACTGATGACTTAAACACTCAGGTCTCATACCTCCTAAATGAATGCCCAAATAATTGCCCTATTGCAATGTATACCCAAAGACAATTAGTATTCTGGGATTCATCTCTCCAGTTGTTTAAATATTTAGAGAGTCAGACCGAAAATGAAAATGATTCTGTAGTTTGAGCGTCCACCAGGGACAGCCAGAGCCTCTTCTCAGCTCTCGTACAAGGCAGAACAGCTTCATCTGATTAAAACCTATTCCAGAATACAAATTAGACAAAATGTGAATTAAATTTTAGGAGCTCCAGATCCTTAATGGCAAAGAGAATAGGGTGCTTTTCTTCTCTTTTCCTGGGACACCTAGAAAGGCCAGCTTCAATATTTTGCCACTACAGAATATTTGCAGAGTCACACACAAAATCACACAATGGTAGGGCTTGGAAGGGACTGAGAGCAGAGGTGAGAGCAGGGGAGGCACTGAGGCTGTGGGTGCTCAGTAAGGAATGAAGAACTCTTCACAGGCTGAGGGTGATAGGAGAACAGTTGGAGCAACGAGAGATGTAGGAGAAAATGATTGTAGACAGCCAAGTAACTGGGTGTGCCTGGTATTTCTGACCGTTTGTGTAGTGACTGGTCCTTGTGTTGGTCAGAGATGAGTTTCCTTCCTTCCTTCCACCCACCCTTCCTCTCTCTGTTTCTTCCTCCCTTCCTCTCTTTCTTTTTTCCTTTCTCTCTTCCTCTCTTTTGTAAGGGTAAGGGGTAGAAAGACAAGAAATTTGATATTTAGACTCTCCAATTTCTATTTACAGTTCTGTCCATTGTATGACATGGACAGAAGTTTCAAAATATTATTGAGCATAGTCCATAGCCCCTGTGTCCCTTCACTTGCCAGCTATAATTAGATAAACAGTGGATGTTGCCCTGTCCTCCAATTTCTAAAAGTTTTTCTATAGCAACAGGTCTCAGGAGCTCATGTGTTGGAGCAGGTTTTTATTCCAATGCTGTGAACATTCACCTACCCCAGCATGTGTCCTTTCTATCACCTTTGAGTTGCATCTTTACTGATATTATTTGAAATATTGCCACCAACTTTTTTCGATGGCAGACATGGAGAGATGTAACTGAAATGTATTATTAATTCAGAGCCTGATGAGCAGCTTTCGTTTATTGCAAAGTTCTGGGTTACAGGACATGAAGAGCAGGAGCTTCTCTGTTTTGTAACTTCTCTATGCCTCATAATCAGTTTTAGTGTGGCCTGCCATATCATATAACTGACCCACAAGACAGATGCCTGCTTCATCCTGCTTTCCTTGGTGAATGTTTGGTGTCATTTATTCAGCCATATTTTCTGTGGAATACGGGACACTGGTTCTGCTGAACTCTGGAGACTTTCTCACTTGTCCATACAACATCTTTTGTTATCTGGCTTCATTTTTTGGAGTCTGTACTGTGTACCCTCCTGTATTAACCAAGTGAATGGCTGAAGCTCTCCCACATCGCTCACTTCCATGTGAAGTGATTAGTGGACATAAGGAGACATTTTCCTCAGTGCAGGCAGTCCAACAAAATCCTTCTGCAGCACAGAGATGCCTGCTAAGAGAAACACCTGTCACTGTTGAAATCAATGGGAATTTTGGCATTTACTTCAGTGGATGTGGTGTTGACTTCATTGAGGTTTGGTCCAAAAGATAATTGGCACGCCTAGCCATTGAGCTGATTTATTTTTGTGGCTCATAGTAATGCCAATGCCAGTAAGGGACAGAATCCCATTCGTAACTGATCCGATGAGTAAACTATAAATGTTACTCATAAACACGCTCACTGGTCCTCACAGAGATGCTATCCCTCTTGTACTGGATGGGAAGTCAACACCTGTTTACTGTATGTGTCTGGAGATAAGGTCAGAATTTAGCCCTAATCTGCCTTTGCTGGAAAGACTGCTGACTCTCTTATGCCACTTCCCTCTGTTGTCCTAATTTCTGTGCATGCTTTCAGATATTCAGTGCTCACTGATACACAAACTGCCTAATCTTCCTCCAGTTTAGCTTTTAGTGTTGTCAGTCTCTCACCTCTGTGCAAATCACTTGTTTCAATTTCCCAGTGTGCTTTTAGTAATCAGGGATACATTCGTTTCATCTACTGCTTACCAAAATATTAATGCTGTCTCTCAACCTCCACAAAAGACCTCTCAGGTGATATTTCAATTTATTTATTTGTTTGGTGAATGTAAGTCTTGTTTAAAGGTACTGAAATCGGAGAACCAACAACACAAGGCTTTTAGTATTATGCTTGGCAAGTGTCAGACACATTCCAGTCCATACTGCTGACATATCTCAGTTTTAGACTGAGCCTGTCAGAGCTGGCTGGGATGTTACACATGGGCTTCTGCTAAGAAATTGTTTGGAAGAGTCTTCTTCAGATTCCTTCTTTCTGAGTGTTCATTGTGATTCACTGCAAGGGCCGTCATCTGCCTGTACTAGCATGAAATTTTTACTGTTTGTTACCTACGTCAGAACAGTGGCAGGCAGGAGCAGAATTGTAACCCGCCAAAGGAGGGCATTTTATCTGCTCCTCTTCTAAAGGACTTGCATTGAATTTCAAGGCTAACCTGCAGCTGGAAGCAAAGGGGCATCCCTCACGAGAAGTGTGGGAAGGATGGTGCTAACCAGCAAGGCAGACGATGCCTCTACTACAGCTCCTTATGACTGAAGTGTAGCAGAACTTGTGCTGGCCTAACTGCCCCCCTGGGAACTGGCACAGAAGCCACAGACAATGCAGAACTTGTTTAACGTTGATGTGAGAAATAACACAGTAGTTAAGAGTTTTAAGTGTATGCTGATCAGAGAGAGAAGGTTTGGGACACATATTAGTATTTAGCAAGAAACATCAGAAAACAACAACAAAAACCAGCTTCCAAACTGACACAATTCAAGACATGGTTTTGGTGTTAATTTTGCCATTTCTAACATCGTGTTTCTAACACACACTCACTCCTGCCCAATGACAATTTAACTGACCTCTCTTTTATGTACATTTTAGAGTTCTGTTACTTCTCATGGCTGATTTCCATTCTTCATAGATGCTAATGATACTCAGTGCACCCTACTGATATTTGCAAAGTAACATGCCGCTTCTACATGTCTTTTTATAAATGCCTGAAAATATCTTGGTGTGTATTTGCTGCAAAGTCTCGGCAGGTGGGGATTTTGGGGAATGTGGAGATTCATGCAATTTTTTTAACACAGTCATGAGTCTACATTATCACTGTCTTACCACAGACATGACATCATCTTCAGGTCTGTTGGCATGTTAGCAAAAGGAGCAAAACTTATACACTTGCCTATTTGCAAATAACACCCGTAGAAACCCAAATAGTGTAAAATTGATGGGGCTAAATGCAGAGGGAAGCTGTTGTTACTGGGAGAGCATATTTACATCAGTTAATAATGAAAATACAGTTCTGCTAACATTGGTTTCCATGCCACTTTCTTTATTACAGGTATTACTTTTCTCAGAAGATAAACTGAAGCAATTTGTAAAGTAGCGAGCTTTTAATAATATTCTGAGTGCAGCTCTGAACACACTCTTCAGTATGGCTTGACACTTGTTTGGGTACTGCATGCCTATTTATCTTTTGAGTTACAAGCAGCAGAAACAAGATGAAACAATCAAAGTTTAAATTGAACTGAGTAGCTGAAAGACACTACTTATGAAGAAAGAACATATTTGCACTGTGTTAATATTTTCATGTAGGACAGAGGCATCTAAGAAAAGTGTAAACTTGCTTGTTTTAAGTGGTTCTTTAGACTGTAACGGACTTTCTCTTCTTTGAAGTTATGGAAGAGGGCAGACTGGCATCCTTCTCAAGCAGTCCTGGTGAGACAGAAAGCAAAGTCCTTCTACTTTCCTTCAGGAATGAGCTGTTATTTCTCTAATGCCTCTTTAAATAAGAAGCTTGCTTATAGAAAGCATAATGCTAGCGGAAACTCCTTGACAGCACTAAATCAACAGTCCTCATGCCAGTTGCCTGTTAACAATACAGATATACTTTTGTCTTTGCTGATAAGAACACTGAAATCTGTCAGGATATATTCTGTTACCTGCTTTTAATTAAGATAAAAATCCAGCATTTTGTGTTACTGAAACTAAGTCTGATTACCTGTCTTAACAAACTGAGCTATTGCCGCACGGATGACTAGGAAATGTTGCTTGTCAAACTGAGCAGTACTGAAATTGGAACAAAATTCCTGGGCATTGTTTGAACAATAGCTCCTTTCCTTTCAAATCTCAGGACAAAGTAAATATCATAGACTGCTGATAAGCATTTTTTCCCTACAAATTTTATCCATGCCTTAAAGGTCTTCTGTTAGCTTGTTTCTTGCAGAATGCATGCCTGAAGCTGTGAGAAACTTTCAGGGTAAATAGTTTCCCACAACAATAACCCTTTGTGGATCACAATTACAACTATGGGCTTTTATACTCTTGTTTCCAAAACTCATAATGAGAAAATTGCTGGCTGGCTGCTATTTCACATCTCCCTTCACAGGGCCTTTAGTTACCTTCACACTCAACATTTATGAATATCTGAGAAAGAAAAAAAGGAAATTGTTTCTGCTGTTAAAAGTTACTAAGAATATTCTGTAGAGAAGTGTCTTCACAAGTTTATATTTTAGACCCTATTTGTAAGTTTTCAAGCACTCAAGTTTTCAAAATGAACATCTGAACTACTAAAACCTCCAAATATATGACATCAGGCTCAAAATAGAGCTATGTTTTCCAAAAACACTGTGCAAAATGTTTCTATTCAGATTTTTATTTAATTTAAAGAAAACATAACAAATCATAATACAAATTATACTAATCAAGACAAAACTACATTCAATGTATAAGTACTAAATGTCTTGTCATGTGACAGAGAATCTGATCATAGAACAACCTTTGCAAAATGTACCTTCTTCATTCTTATTTATTTATCTATGACATGTTAGAGGCATTCAGAAGAAACCCAAAGATAGATGTTTTATAAAGCCTTAATAATTCTCACTTGAGAGAAGTCTATTCCACATTATTTGAAAAGATATAAATTAAAATGAAAGCAAAAGGTGACTACTATGCTGCAAGCAAATATTTTGCAAATTCAGTTGCCAAGTTCATTTGCTAAGTTCTGTTTCCAACTCTTGCATATGCAAATATGTGTCAAGTAAGCCCTTCTATGTCCATAGTCCCAGATTCAACATGGTTTAAGTACATAAGGAAATACAAAAATATCGCCATAATTTTGTAACATCAGTATTTTGCATTTGCAAGTGTTTTATGTTCACAAGAAGAAAGCATTTCAATGGATTCATAGCCACTCAGAATCTAGGGATTACTCTAAGAGTTTCTGCTGAAAAGAGCCAGAGTTTGGGAAGCTATGGCCTACTACAGTTTCATTTTCAAAATAAAATAATTGTAACTTTTTTAAGAAAAAGCTCCACCGCATCTTACTAAGTAAACTTCCAAATGAAGGAAAATTGGAGCAGAAATAATCACAGAATTTGATCACTTACCTAAACACTATGTAAATTATTTTGTGTTTCCAAGTAGATCAACCACAGCAGAGAGGCTTCAGAAATATTTCTAGTACTTCCTTACTCATTTGGTTAACTATACTGTGAATTTAGTGTGCTCTCTGGGGTCTCCACTGTTGTAAATTGTTCTTACTCTCTGGGTTTCTGATCTGATTTCTGTGCAGGCCTTTTTTGGGTACCATTTGGATAAGCGCTGCAGATTGTGCTAAGGCTTTTATAATTTGTGCTTGATTTGTTCCAGTTGTGATTTCACAGATTTCAATTTCTCTGTAATGCCACAAAGACTATACGCATATCAAGTCCTACTTTTTCAAGAATATACAATACACAAGAATCCTTGCAGAGGTGTCACAGGATTTCTCAGTGGATAGGAACATCTGCAATCCATTAAATAAATATCACAATGGAGCTGAGAATGCCTAAAGAAAGTTGTGTGACTGATTTTAATGAAATCTGGGGAGAAGATTCTGACAACAAAGGCATGAAGACAATGCTCCTTTTGCAGTAAGGGTTTAGGAGCTATTCCAGAGCCAGACCCCTGGAAACCAGAAAAGAAAATCTGTAATAAAAGTTTACATAGAAACACAGAGGTTAACATTAGTTACATTTTGATTTGAGGCTCACTGAAGAAGGCAATATCTCTACAAAACTTAGGTTCTATTTTTTTCAGTTCAGTCAGTATAAAATAAGTAGAACTCCACTGAAGCTAATGCACTGGCAGTCATGTAAGGTTGGTTGAAAGCTCAGACTTAGAAATACAGTTTTAACCAGAGTAAATTAGCATGGCAAACTGACATCAGTGGATGTCTACATATTTATTCCATATGAAGCTTTGGTGAAATTTAACACCGGATTGCATGATGATGTAATATACCAATATGAGCTTTCGTTTAGATGTAGCTTATATACATTTTTCATGACTCCACTACACCAGACTGATTGTACAATGCCATCCTAAAAGCTGCTTTTTATCTCCAGACCAGCATAAAACAGCAAGGGTGTATAAGTCAAGCTGGCCCTTCAAAGCAGTGCAACTTGCTTTATTTTGTCATTCAGGAGATTCTCCAAACAGGAACATGAATTAGTAGAAGAATATCCAAAATGAAAACAAAATATTTAACATTTCTTGTGAACATAATGCGGCCTAACCTGTAACATACTCGTAAAACTATGCAGCCCTACCACGAATGTTAATGGCAACACCACACTACAATCAGCCATGTAGACGTACTAGCTCTTATGTTTTCTAAACTGACTGGGGATTAAAAGGCGTTTTGGGGAAACTGGCTTTTGATGTGTAACTGCTGAACACATTGGCTCACACTTTCTAGTTCTTCATCACCTTCAGCCCATTCTCTTTTCTCCAGACCTTAAATTATAACTAAATTAATACTAGTTGTTCTGTTAATAAAGCTTAGGCTTATTTTAAGATAGACTCAAGCAGAAAAACCATAAATTTAAGACTTTCCATAGCTATATGCCTAACACGGCATGCATATTCTATAGCTATGTCCAGCTTATTGAATATGACATTTGCTGTCAAAGAATGACAGCTGGGTTTCTGCACTTGAATTTAGTTATGTAAATATGACTAAATCATTGATTTAAACAAAGCTTTAACATTATTCCAATGTTACAAAAAACAGAATTTTGCCTGGAGTCTTTTTTTTGAAACATCTGGAATCCAGGGAATAATTATCTTAATTAAGATGTATGAAGAGTCGTTGTCTATTTGGTATTTGTATATTTAGCAATTTCAAAAATGTCCATTGCTTTAGCAGATGCATGCCTCCATTACCTTTTTACTTTAGCTTTTCCCATTGTGACACAGAACATTTTTTTTTCTCAGAGTGTCTTTTAAAAAGCAAATAAAATGGTCTAAGACTGACTAAAGATGAAAGTTATGTCTTGTCAACTTCCATGGTGAAAAACAGGGATAAAAAGAGAGGCCTAGGGACAAGGAAAAAAATACCGTGCACCTTGGTGAAGAATCTCGTTGATGACTGTTGTCAGCTTCAGGATAGTGTCAAGACTTCTCCTTCAGGAAAGCAGAGCTTCATCTATTAGAAGTTGTGCTGGAAGGCCAAATCAAAGATTGTTTTCCCTGTTTCTCATGGACAGGAACCAACAAAAGGGGATTGTTCACGGTTTCCTGTAAAATCAACTTCCACCTCTGTGTCCGGTGTATTTGCCACAACTGCCAGCAGCGTGAAAGGTAAAATGGGAAAAATTGCAGATGCTGATATAAAACCAATCCTCTTTTCTAAAAGCCACTTGGGTGTTTTACTTTCAAAGCCTACGAGCAGCATTTGGCAGATTTTCATAATGAATTTTTCAAATAACCTTTTAATGCAAACAGTTTAATTCAACGAAACCCACATAACTATGAGCAGTCTCAAAATACATCAACATCATTTCAGTACCTTGGTTTGAAGTTCTCATAGCATTCTAAGACAACACTGCAGCATATGGAATAGTGAGGTGAAAGACAGTCTGTTCCTTGGAGGTGGTTGACTCTGGTTACAAGAAGTTAGATTTTACTTTGTCTAGCATGGCATGACTACACAGAAAACCAAAGATGTCCTAATGTGTTGTGTTGTCTTGTTACTAAAGACAATGCTGTTTAGCTAAATCTTTCCAAAATCAATAAAGAAAAAAGGTTTGATTTTGCTTTTATTAGACTAATTATATGCACTTCATCAGGATTTTTAAGGGATGAATCCAGACATATTTCAGAGCCTAAGAAAGAAATGTTTGGACTGGTTAGAGAAGTGATAGCATGGGTTAACTTCCCTGGAAAGTTTTTTTTCCACCTTTCCATGCTGAGTTTAACAACCCAAGTCAAGTGCTGACTGGCTTTACTTCACATATGCAGTGAAAGCAGAAAACTCTATACCTGGCTAGTCCCAGAGTTTGCCTTCCGAAACTGAGTCCAAGAATTACCCATTCTAGTGTTCATGAGGTATAAATTCATACAGTAGCTAGTAATTTGGGGTGCAGTAACCTGTACATTTCACAATGCTTGGAGGAACAGCAGTTAAATAATGTATGGGATTACCTCCCTGTCCTTTCTCTTATGCCCTTGGAGGTCATATTCTGAAGGCCACAGCTCCTCATTTTTCTATCAGATTGTATTTTATACTTGCATGAAACAAAGCAAACTGTCAGTAAGATGTGTTGCATTGACCAGAAAAGACAGCCACATTTGCCTTCATCAAGCTTTCTTCAAATAAACGCTGACAACACTAATCTTACCAATGGTGTTTGGCCATGAGGCCTTTTTTCTCAAGCAATCTGTGAAAAAAAACATCCATTTAGTTTCACTCATAATTGCTAATTATGTTTATTACTAATTACCTTTTCCTTTACAGATGGCTTGTGAGGAAGAACTTCAGGTCAAAATACATTTCCAAGTCTTATTTTTCACTCATGTATCTTTAACTAACTCTTCTCCCATCTGCAACTCAAATAAGATTGTTTGCTTTGTCATTTGATTAGGAATATTCACTTTTAATCTCAAGTATATCTCAATATGACGTGTATCACTATAGGCACTGAGCTTGTCACAATCTCTAGTGTAACTTCACGTCAAGCCTGAAAAGTAAATGAAATTTCTACATTTACTATCAGGAGCTGACACACAAAGAGGCTCAGGACTTCTTTAACAAAAGATTGGGGAACAGACACTTAGAGTTCCTTGCTGCTGAAGGAAAACCAGGACCTGAAGGCAGCGGTTCCCCAGGCTTCCTATATCAAGGATAAGGAATTCTGTGGGTTTTAGGTACTTCTAGGGCTAGATGATTCACTGCAGACAATAAATGTAAGTATAGAAAGGTAATCCAGTTTCAGACTTAAGAAACTAAAGCGCATCTAAGTTCTAACTCAGCAGCAAAATCCTTTATGTCATCTAGCTGTAAACTAACATTTTGTCTGCTTTCTGTGTCAGAGCAGAGGTTGAATGTTTGTTTGTAACGGTCCACATCATCACACTAACCATTAGCTGTTGAATACTGTATGACTGGACCCTTGCAAGGCAATTAATTGCAGTTCAAGTTATAATCCATATAGTCTAGTATACAGTCATTGTTTTGATGTGTTGGTTGTTACTCAGTGACTAGCACAACCTTATATTTTATAAAATATCTTTCTGAAGATTCATATAAACCTTAAGTTAGTCTTCAGGAGAATACGGATGAAAAAATAAAGCAAAATAAAATGAGGCACAATGCTTTGAAATAAGTTAAATTCTATGATAACAAAACACAAATTTTCTCTTGTATAGCAAGCAGTGAATTTATGTGGTACATCACTGTTAAACTGCATGATAGAGAGAAATTTTTAATATTTTAAAGTAAAAAGCATTCTGGATTGGCTATCTTTCTGTTGTCCTTGAAAATACATGTTTCGGTTCCTGATATCAAAGAAAGGCTATGCAATTGTCAGAAGTCTTCAGCCAAGAGAAGATGGTTGAAAAGGCCTTCCAGATATGGTAAAATCTTCCCCGAAGTGTGGACAGTTCCCCATGGTCTCTAGTCAGTCAAACTGCATACGGAAGACCCCTCCACCTAGCTCCTTGGGAATCATGCAGAGGGAGCTCCAGCGGTCCCATAAGCATTGGGTTTTTGAAGGTGGTTCTTAGACTGCTGTAAAGAAAGGATTCCTCATCCTTGAGAAATATTTCCCTTGTGCTAAAGATTATGTAAGTGAAATAAAACAAAGCAGAAATATTCAGACTGGGGTGATTTTTACCTTTTTCTTCTGTAGTTGATAACAACACCATCTGCTCAGGGATTTTCTGCAAGCAGGCTAAATTCGTTGAATGAACTGTTTACTCCAGATTGTTTGCTCGGCTCTGTATAGCAATCTATAATTGTTGATTAATTAAAGTGCACAGTTCCCCAGTGAGAAAGCTATGTACTCTTATTCCAGATGGGGAAACTAAGGCACGGAGAGTTTATCTGACCTGTGAAAAGTAGCTGGAGAATTCAGTTTTAAATAATAAAGCATCAGAGTAACCTTCCCTGTCATTACATAGCAGCCTGAAATATTCTGTCATGTGCTTTCTTTTTACTATTTTTTGAGCAGTAGGAGTTTGGGAAAGGAATTCTGCTAAAAGGTACTTTAGTGTACCTTCAAAAGCAGCTGCAAATGCTAGTGACAAATAATGAAAAGTGTATACTGCCATCTGACATCAGGCTGCTTTGCTTGGTTTGTACCCTGAAATTTTGGAAGTCAGGGGTTTCTTTGAGTTCCAAAGTGGAAAATCGTAGCTGGAGCTTGCAAACACATACCAAATGTTCTCAGCTATTGCACTGATCCTTCTTCCTGGAAATTAATTAAATAAATATGCATTCCTCAATCCTCAAAATGAAAGGCACGGCTGAAGCGAAAGACTGAAAGGGTTAAATTATTAACCTGATATCTGGCCCACAGGAATGCAACCAGGAGTTGAAATTGTTACATCAGCAGAAAAACTAAACAGGCTAACAAATGAAGTTTGAACACAATCCAGGAGATTCACCAAATGAAGACAAATATACCTTCTTGCCACAGAAGAGCTAGAAAGTAATTGCAGACTTCTTACTTACAGTTTATTTGTATAGAAATATTTTTTTTCATGCTCTGTGTGCAGTTCGTGTATGTACAGCTCTGTAAACTGCATTTAGATTGATATGGATGATTTAGCGTATATAGGATTTAAAAAACAGTAAAAGTCATAATCACCACACCCCTAATCTTACACTGTAGCTTGAGCAAGGATGGTAGTATGGCGGCATTTCAGGAAGGAAGAGATAGTACTGAGAACAAGCTTTGGGCCTTGAGAGAGTTAGGGAGAAAAGAACAGGTTCTTGGCAGGGAAAAGGCAAGTCCCACAGCGTGGCTGAGTTTTGTAGTACGCCTACAGTCAAAAGAAGATGTGGACAGGGTAGAGCGCATGCTGACTTCTGTTGTGTTTGGTGGGGATCTTGCTGTCACTCTGTGACCATGAGTTGTCGTTAATGGGAAAGGAGCTCAGCATGGCCAGAAAAACCAGCGCAGGAAACAGAAACTCAGATGATCTCTGTCATGCATTAGCAACAAAATTAAATTAAGCGGATACACTGTGTAGGGTTAGAGAAGAACGGTTTAAAGCGAGAAATGAAATATGTGTAAAGTAGAGCTCTGGTGCCAAGGCAAGAGAAGATGATGGTTATATGAGATGGGGGCATAACAACATGTCCCTGCAGAAACAATCATTTGCTCCTGATTACTTCAGCTTTGGATAGACAAACTTAGAGATAAACCAGACAACTCAGGCAATGGGTGTGTTTGAATTGTGACTTCCGAATTCAGGATAAGTGCTACCAAATAAAGAAGAAAATGGCAAAACGTACCTGGGCAAAGACACCAGAAGGGAAGAAGATTATTTTGGAGGTTTGCCACAGGCCTTTACAGCAATGTTACTTTCTCCATTGCATCAGCTACTTATGACATATGATATTAATTGATATTAATTGATTATATTCCCTTTTCATGCTTCATAGGCAGTTACAACTCTGACAAGTTAATTCTGCATTAACTGTTTTTTTTTTTTTTAGCATTTTCTTTTATAACAGAGACCAAATTCTTCTCTACTTCAGTACTAAATTTAAAATGTCCTATTCATGTCACATCAAGAAAATTATCACTTCTTGCATCAGCAATTTCAACTGGCCTCCAGTGCATGAAAATTGATGCTAACAACTGGTAAAATGCCAAGTAAACTAAATGGTACTTTCTGTGTTGTTTTTGCATTGTAATAGCTTGTCCCCAAATGTACAATGCCCTTGACAACAAAGTATGTCAGGCTAAATTCTGATCAGACTAATTCTGGTGGAGATCCAGACTGAATTACTTTAATGAGCTGAAGAGCAAATTTTCCTTTTACCAAACATGTAGGTTACTGGCTTCATTCCATGTAAGATGCTAATGCTGGTTGGTGAGGCTATCAGTGTGGGAAAAAATGTGAAGAGTTAAGTTGAAATAATTTATGGCTGATCTGGGATGCTGGGAAGAAAACAATACTCATGTGAATACATTTTATATTAAAGCAGAGGGCCTGATGGAGATATGAATTACCTAAAAACATAGAAAGACCTTAGTGGTAACAGTATGTTTTGTAACATTTTCAGAGCCCAAAGTATTGCTGAGTTTGGCAGCAGTCTAAGGAGGAAGACATGTTACTGTCCCAAAGACCTTGCAGTCGGAGTAGCTGAGAAAGAGGTGAATACAGTGAGGAAAGAGATGAGCAGAAATAATAATGAACGCTTCATTTCTAAGTAATAACAGCAACAATGTATTCTGCTAAATGGATGTTAAGAACCCCTTCATGTTAGATTTCCATTCTTCATAGAGGAAGGGATACATTTATTTTTTTAAAGAGAAAGGACACCCAGCATAGCATTTTCCCTTGTGCTAAAAGCGTTAAGCCCAGAGATTCACAACAGGGTAAAATGTGTTTCGTTTTTTCTGCAAGACAGAGATGGACCATTTGAAAATTCTATTACTCAGAAATGGGTGCGTACACACACACACACACACTATTTCTTCAGAGAATACAACTTCATCTTTCACACCATGTGCTCCCTCCATAGCATTTTATTCTTTCCTTTGTGCTGCCTCACATATCCAGGATGTCAGTCTTATTCTTGTAAGTAGTCACATTATTTTTTCCTCGTAAAGTGTTACAATTTCCATGCAGCAAAAGTTTTGTATGGCTCTGTGTTGTTACCATGCTGCTCCCCTCTAAGCTGTTTGACTTATTATTGTTGACAAAAAACCCCAAACTTCTTGTACATATATAATGAAAGCCTTAAAAGTTTTCCAGATCTATCCAAAAAATATATTACTTCTAATTAAAAAATATCCTGCAGATTTACTGTTCAGACTAACGATGTAAAAAGTAAAGACATCTTTCTTAGTGCTTCAGTAGTCCAGGCAGTGGGCCAGTCTGATGTGCATAATATATCCACTCTGACCTTTTTTTTTAAGTATGGGGCAGTTTTTATAATGACGCTAAAAGACAATAATTTTTCCCTCAAGTAGTTTGTTGGTAGTGGCATCATCTTGTACTGTACCTATTTACAGAACAGAATCACAGAATAGTTGGGGTTGGAAGGGACCTTTAAAGGTCACCTAGTCTAAACCCCCTGCAATGAGCAGGTACATCTTCAACTGGATCAAGTCACTCAGAGCCCTATCCAACCTGACCTTGCATGTTTCCAGGGATGGGGCGTCTAACACCTCTCTGGGCAATCTGTTCCAGTGTTTCACCACCGTCATCGTAAAATATTTCTTCCTTATAATATAGTCTAAATCTATGCTCTCTTCATTTAAAACCATTACCACTTGTCATATCAGAACAGGCTTTGCTAAAAAGTTTGTCCCCATCTTTCTTACAAGCTCCCTTTAAGTACTAGAAGGCTGCAATAAGGTCTCCCTGGAGCCTTCTCCAGGCTGAAGAACCCCAGCTCTCTCAGCCTTTCCTCATAGGAGGATGATCCCTCTGATCATTTTTGTGGCCCTCCTCTGGACCCACTCCGACAGGTCCATGTCTCTCCTATGCTGAGAGCTCCAGAGCTGGACGCAGTACTCCAGGTGGGGTCTCACCAGAGCAGAGTAGAGGGGCAGAATCACCTCCCTTGACATGCTGGCCACGCGTCTCTTGATGCAGCCCAGGATACGGTTGGCTTTCTGGTCTGTGAGTGCATATTTTCGGATCATGTCCAGCTTTTCAACCACCTGTACACCCAAGTCCTTATCCTCAGGGCTGCTCTCAATCCTTTCATCCCACAGCCTGTATTTGTGCTTGGGATTGTGCTGAACCGTGTGCAGGACCCTGCACTTGGCCTTGCTGAACCTCATGAGGGTCACACAGGCCCACTTCTTGAACTTGTCCAGGTCACTCTGGATGGCATCCTGTCCCTCAGGCGTATCAACTGCACCACTCAGCTTAGTGTCATCTGCATACTTGCTGAGGGTGCACTCAATCCCGCAGTCTATGTCATTGATGGAGATATTAAACAGTACTGGTCCCCATACGGACCTCTGAGGAACACCACTCGTCACCGATCTCCATATAGACATTAGCTGTTGACCACTACCTCCTGGATGCAAGCATCCAACCAGTTCCTCATCCACTGAACAGTCCACCCATCACATCCCTGTCTCTCCAATTTAGAGAGAAGGATGTTGTGGGAGACCATGTCGAAGGCCTTACAGAAGTCCAGGTAGATGAGATCCATAGCTCTTCCCTTGTCCACCGGTGTAGTCACTCCTTCATAGAAGGCCACTAGGTTGGTCAGGCAGGGCTTGCCCTTGGTAAAGTCACACAGGTGAGGCTGACAGGTCACTAGATCCCAGGGTCTCCATTCCACCCTTTTTAAAAATGAGTGCAATGTTTCCCTTTTTTCCAGTCACCAGCGACTTCTCCTGGTTGCCATGACTTTTCAGATATGATGGAGAGTGGCTTGGCAACTACATCAGCTAATTCCCTCAGGACTCTGGGATGCACCTTGTCAGGTACCATAGACTTATGTATGTTCAGGTTCCTCAGGTGGTCACGAACCAGATCTTTTACAGTGGGAGGAACTTTGCTCTCCCAGTCCCTGTCTAGCATCTTCTAGCTGCTCACCATGTTTCTGTGCCCATAACTTCAGTTTAGTGCTGGACTAAAATACCCTGAATCATTATATGCAATGGAGTGTGGTTCTTCATTAGGTCTTTAAGGATTGCAATGACTTAATGACGCTATTGTACAGCAGAACAACCATTTTCTTTGTATTCTTATTGTCTGCTGGGGACTGCAATGTAAATCTGGACAAAGAGGGCTTAATTGCCCACACTATGCCATTGAAACAAAAAGCAGTGATGTCAGCATACCAAAAATAACGGGGGGCCGGGGGGAGGCTTTTAGTTATTCAATGCTAGCAAACATGCACAGAAGGAAGGAACAGGCTGGGAGGATTAGACCCATTCCCTGCTCTTGCTTTGTGATAGAAACACTAAAGAGTGAAGTCTGGTTTCCAGCTCCACTGGTTGTGTAATGAAAAGAGTATCTGATTTCAAGTCTTGCGGTATTCATGGGTGCTTTACATGCTTTTGGTTTAATGCCAACATTGTACAGCAGTACCTTTTTTTTTTTTCTTCTCTCTGTTGCTTTACCTCCTCCTGCATCCTTGGAGAGATGACTTACCTCCTCTGCCAGTGACATGCTCAGCTGCCCAAGCCTGGCTCTCTTGGGCTTCTCTTACAAAATAGTCTCCATTCCTTGAACCTTTCTTGTTGTTCATCTCTGCATCTGATCCTGTCTGAATTTACTTCTTAGCCTGTAAAATCCTGAAACGTTAGCAATATCACTGTTCTTTAACAGCTATTTCAGCTATTAGGTTCTTTGGCAGTCATTCTCAGTGTCTTCCACACGTAGATACTGTACTGCAAGGAAACAAATGTTCAATGCCTCCACTTCATTATCAGAACACACGTGGGTCTTTTTTTCTCATTCCTGTCTGAAACAAAATCTTTGAGTTTTTAATGAATTGCATAAAGTTCCTCTTTCTCTGCAATGTTGTATTCCTCAGTGATTGGGAATTGGAAGTGAAAATGGTAAGAAAAGTGGCAGGATTCATTAGAGCCATCTGCATCAAACATTAAAATCTTGTGGTAAAACACAGCATACCTATACTTGGCCCTGATGTAATTTCAAATTACCACACATTTGCAGTGTTACAAATAGAGATAATTTGGATCAGTATTTGGACTTTTGGATGCTATGGAGTCTGCTCCAAAGCCTTCAGAAAAGTATCCCTTGCTCATCACAGATATATATAATACCTCCCTTGTCCCAACAGGTGAACTCTGCTACTGCAGTGATTTCTAGAAAAAGTTAATTTCTTGAATATTTTGTTCTACAGTTCATTCTTCTAAATAGTTTCCATTAATGTTGTTCTATGTGCAGCTCAAAAAGAAATGCAAGTGTTTGCATGTGCTTAGAGCATGAATGAGCTTCTTTTCCTCAGTCTGTCTTCCTTTTTCGTATCTTTCACTAACTCTTCACCTTTCATTAGAGTTCCACCGTTCTCTTGAGAATATTTAAGTGAAGCTGTTGATTTCTTTCTTTCACATTTACCAGCTCAGCTGGCTGAAATTATCCTATATAATGCATAGTACTAGAAATTCATATTAAGCTCAGGCAACTTAAAATAATTCGTCCTCACTGGCCCCTGCCATTCCTAGCTTTCCTTTTTCTTCATATCTAAAGCAACTGTGAAATATTACCAATAAAGTCCTTGCAAGTCCTATACATAATACTTCAGCCACTGTCAAGAAAAGGCTTAAGCATCACTGTCCAGGTGAGCATATTCAAGCTGCATGGGGAATGTCAGACAGTAAACTAAAAAATCACAATCTGCTGTTTGATTTTATATGCCATTTGCTCAAATTAATGAAAGCAAATTGCCAGTTGACAGTAACAGACAACCAGTTATATAATCATTTAAAAGACTATAACAAAACTAAACCAAGATCTACCTTATAAAATGCTGATTATGAGTGAAAGCTGTCTTTGTCACTGGGAGGAGTGGCGGATACACTAGCAAGCTGTGCTGCCATTCAGCGAGACCTGGACAGGCTGGAGAGTAGGGCACAGAGGAACCTGCTGAAATTCAACAAGGGCAAATGCAGGGTCCTGCACCTGGGGAGGAACAACCCCATGCATCAGTACAGGCTTGGGAGGGACCTGCTGCAGAGCAGCTCTGCGGAGAGAGGCCTGGGTGTCCTGGTGGACGACAAGTTGACCATGAGCCAGCAGTGTGCCCTGGTTGCCAAGAAGGCCAATGGGATCCTGGGGTGCATTAAGAGGAGTGTGGCCAGTAGGTCGAGGGAGGTTCTCCTTCCCCTCTACACTGTCCTGTTGAGGCCCCATCTGGAGTACTGTGTCCAGTTCTGGGCTCCCCAGTTCAAGAAAGATGAGGAGCTACTGGAGAGAGTCCAGTGGAGGGCTAAGAGGATGATGAGGGGATTAGAGCATCTGTCCTATGAGGAAAGGCTGAGGGAGCATGACTGGCATGCTGTCATAGATGGCTACAGACTCTTTAGGAAAGACAGACCAACAAGGAGAGGTGGGGGAGTTGCTCTATATGTGAGGGAGCAACTGGAATGCATTGAACTTGGCCCGGGGGCAAATGAGGAACGAGTTGAAAGCTTGTGGGTTAGAATTAAGGGACAGGCTCACACGGGTGACATTACGGTGGGTGTATACTACAGGCCACCTGACCAGGAGGAGGAGGTTGATGAGGCCTTCTACAGGAAGCTGCAAGCAGCCTCACAGTCACAGGCCTTGGTTCTCATGGGGGACTTCAACCACCCTGACATCAGCTGGGAAGACCATACAGCTAGGCAGGCGCAATCCAGGAGGTTCCTACAGAGCATCGATGATAACTTTCTGATGCAAGTGGTGGAGGAACCAACAAGGAAAGGCGCGCTGCTGGACCTCGTGTTAACAAACAAGGAGGGACTGGTGGAGAATGTGAAGGTTGGAGGTAGACTCGGCTGCAGTGACCATGAAATGGTTGAGTTCAGGATCCTGCGTGGAGGAAGCAGGGCGATAAGCAGGATCAAAACCCTGGACCTCAGGAGGGCTGACTTTGCCCTCTTCAAGGAGCTACTGGGAGGAATCCCGTGGGCCTGGGCTCTCGAAGGCAGGGGGGTCCATGAGTGCTGGTCGCTCTTTAAACAACACTTCTTCCATGCACAGGAGCAATGCATCCCCCTGAGAAAGAAATTTAGCAAAGGAGGCAGGAGACCTGCATGGTTAAACAAGGAGCTTCTAGCGGAGATCAGGCAGAAGAGAAAGGTCCATGGAATGTGGAAAGAGGGACAGGCCACTTGGGAAGAGTACAGAAACGTGGTGAGAGCACGCAGGGATGCGACGAGGAAGGCCAAGGCTCACCTGGAATTGAAGCTGGCAAGGGATGTCAAAAACAACAAGAAGGGCTTCTTCAAGTACATCAGCAGCAAAAGGAAGGCTAGGGACAACGTGGGGCCACTGCTGAATGAGACGGGTGTCCTGGTGACGGAGGATGCGGAGAAGGCAGAGCTACTGAATGCCTTCTTTGCTTCAGTCTTCAGTGCTAAGACTGGCCCTCAGGAATCCCAGGCCCCGGAGGTAAGAGAAGAAGCCTACAAAGAGGACGACTTTCCCTTGGTCGAGGAGGACTGTGTGAGGGATCGCTTAAGTGATCTGGACGTCCACAAATCCATGGGCCCCGATGGAATGCACCCACGAGTGCTGAGGGAGCTGGCGGATGTCATTGCTGAGCCACTCTCCATCATCTTTGAGAGGTCCTGGAGGACAGGAGAGCTGCCCGAGGACTGGAGAAAGGCCAATGTCACTCCAATCTTCAAAAAGGGCAAGAAGAAGGACCCAGGGAACTACAGGCTGGTCAGCCTCACCTCCATCCCGGGAAAGGTGATGGAGCAGCTTATCCTGGAGGCCATCATCAAGCAAGTGGAAGAAAAGAAGGTTATCAGGAGTAGTCAGCATGGATTCACCAAGGGGAAATCATGCCTGACCAATCTGATAGCTTTCTACGATGACATGGCTGGCTGCGTAGACGAAGGGAGAGCCGTGGATGTTGTCTACCTTGACTTCAGCAAGGCTTTCGACACAGTCTCCCATGATATCCTCCTAGGGAAGCTGAGGAAGTGTGGGCTGGATGAGTGGTCGGTGAAGTGGATAGAGAACTGGCTGAATGGCAGAACTCAGAGGGTTGTCATCAGCGGCGCTGAGTCTAGTTGGAGGCTGGTGACAAGTGGTGTCCCCCAGGGGTCAGTACTGGGCCCAGTCTTGTTCAACTTCTTCATCAACGACCTGGATGAAGAGTTAGAATGTACCCTCAGCAAGTTTGCTGATGAAAGCAAACTGGGAGGTGTGGTAGATACACCAGAAGGCTGTGCTGCCATTCAGCGTGACCTGGATAGGCTGGAAAGCTGGGCAGAGAGGAACCTGATGAGGTTCAACAAGGGCAAGTGCAGGGTCCTGCACCTGGGGAGGAACAACCTCATGCACCAGTACAGGCTTGGGGTGGACCTGATGGAGAGCAGCTCTGCGGAGAGGGACCTGGGTGTCCTGGTGGACGACAGGTTAACCATGAGCCAGCAGTGTGCCCTGGCTGCCAAGAAAGCCAATGGGATCCTGGGGTGCATCAAGAAGAGTGTGGCCAGCAGGACGAGGGAGGTTCTCCTTCCCCTCTACACTGTCCTGGTGAGGCCTCATCTGGAGTACTGCATCCAGTTCTGGGCTCCCCAGTTCAAGAAAGATGAGGAGCTACTGGAGAGAGTCCAGCGGAGGGCTACAAGGATGGTGAGGGGACTGGAGCATCTCCCCTACGAGGAGAGGTTGAGGGAACTGGGCTTGTTCAGCCTGAAGAAGAGAAGGCTGCGAGGGGACCTTATAAATGCCTACAAATATCTGACGGGTGGGTGTCAGGAGGATGGGGCCAAGCTCTATTCAGTGGTGCCCAGCGACAGGACAAGGGGCAACGGGCACAAACTGAGGCACAGGAAGTTCCGTCTGAACATGAGGAAGAACTTCTTCCCTCTGAGGGTGACAGAGCACTGGAACAGGCTGCCCAGGGAGGTTGTGGAGTCTCCTTCTCTGGACATATTCAAGACCCGCCTGGGCAAGGTCCTGTGTAGCCTGCTGTAGGTGACCCTGCTTCGGCAGGGGGGTTGGACTAGATGACCCACAGAGGTCCCTTCCAACCCCTACTATTCTGTGATTCTGTGATTCTGTGATTCTGAGCTGGGCTTGTTCAGCCTGAAGAAGAGAAGGCTACGAGGGGACTTGAGACATTTATAAATGCTTATAAATATCTCAAGGGTGGGTGTCAGGAGGATGGGGCCAAACTCTTTTCAGTGGTGCCCAGCAACAGGACAAGGGGCAGTGGGCACAAATTGAAGCATATGAATTCCGTCAGAACATGAGGAAGAACTTCTTCCCTCTGAAGGTGATGGAGCACTGGAACAGGCTGCCCAGGGAGGTTGTGGAGTCTCTTTCTCTGGAGATATTCAAGACCCATCTGGACAAGGTCCTGTGTAGCCTGCTGTAGGTGAACCTGTTTTGACAGGGGGATTGGACTAGATGACCCACAGTGATCCCTTCCAACCCCTAACATTCAGTGATTCTGTGATTCTGTGATTCTGTGATTCTGTGATTCTGTGATTGTAGTAAGTCATCCTGGGATGAAGGAATAGCCATCACACAGCGAATTGCTCTGTTAAAGACTATCAGAATATCTCAAATGTGAGACAAAGTTATGCAACAAAATACATGAAGGGTTAAAGTCTGCCTTCTAACAGGAGGCAAACCAAAGTTACACATAAGGTAGATGCAACAGCTGAGTTTACATTATTCATAAAATTTCAGCAAAGCACTCCCCAGAATACTGATATGTAAGCCAGTGTGGAAGGGGTATAAGACTTTATAAAATGTATATTTAAAAAAAAATTGTTCTGAGAGAAAGTATCTGACAGGCTGAACAATTCCTGTCTGAGGAGAAATTTATGCAACATGTTCATATGTGCATTTACTTTGGGATTCAGTCATCCAAAAGTCTCTAGTATACATGCACAAAAGAGTGGATATGAAACAAGGTAAGTGTAGGAGCTAAATAATTTGAGAAAATAATGAGACTCTAGATGGAGTGAGGAACCTGGGCAAGGGCTGAGCAATGCTCTCAGGGATAGCTACACTCGCAGTGGAGCTGATGATGGGCTGCCTGGCCCTAGCGCTTACCCTGGATGTGGACTGAGCCTTAGCCCAGACCTCCCAGCCCTGTGCCAAATGAAGATCTTTTCAAGGGACAGATCTTTTTGCAGTGTACCCTTTCCTTTATGCATCCCAGGTGCCCACTCTCAGTGGGGCTCTCACCTTTGCCTCTCTCTCAAGCCTAACAGTTACAAGCTTTACCCCCAAAAATGGAGGCACATTATCCTTGGTTTGGCCTTGTGCCACACAGTCTTGCTAAATAGCAAGCACAGTGTTCAAAACTCAGTGTAGGAATATAAGACCAGGTTTATCTTTGGGTTGCCATGAAATTCAGATGCCACTGTGCTTTACCTTCTCATTCCTGAGGCTCTACTACTTGTAATCTGCTGAAACTGTTTGTGTAAACTGGCTCCCAGGTACTGAAAATGTTAATTAAAGCAGCAGATCCATGACTACTGAAAAGAAGGCATTTCTAGATTCAGGTTGCTATCTTTCCTAAGTCTGATGCATGTTTGTAAGCATCAAAGACCGAAGGAGGCCAAGAAACTGTGAAGATTCTACTCTTTGTGTTTTACCCAAATATTTAGGTAAAGAAAAACAATTTCTTCCTGCGTACAGAAATGATAGACAATAGTGTCACTACTCTCAGACACCTTAATACAAAATGGAACAGAGACACAGCTAATATCTGTTAATGAGCAGCTTGTAATTATTTGCATCCACAGTGCAGTGCAATCGCTAACATTAATAGTGTGTATGAGAGGAACTGTGGGAAAATGGAGGTTATTCTCTTCTAATTTTAACACTATAATGAATACCTAATTCCTCAAACGCACTGAACGAATGAACTTACTCACTCTGTATTTATCATTACACCACTCATTAACATGCTGATAATTAACTCTATGTAAAGTTTCACAGTCTGAGGCATTATAATTATTAATATATTAACAGGTTTATATGGTCATTATTCATGCTAGTGCATTTGACTTAGGACTGCCTGGTTGTTTCATAAAACTGAACATGCCACTTCACTGATCAGCAGTCAAGATTCAAGTTTCTCAGTCACATAACTTGCAGCATAGCTGGGAAATGTCTGTTACAGATGTAAGTACTTCAAAACGTGCTGTAGATTTTGTTTCTTCATTCTTTTTCCTTGGTGTCTGTATGTTTCTCCTCCCTTTGTCCTCTTTATTTTCTTCTGTTCCAAAGCAGCCTCAGCTTTCTTATTCTTATTGTATTTATTCATTCACAGAATCACAGAATCACAGAATGTTCGGGGTTGGAAGGGACCTCTGTGGGTCATCTGGTCCAACCCCCCTGCCAAAACAGGTTCACCTACAGCAGGCTGCACAGGACCTTGTCCAGGCAGGTCTTGAATATCTCCAGAGAAGGAGACTCCACAACCTCCCTGGGCAGCCTGTTCCAGTGCTCCATCACCTTCAGAGGGAAGAAGTTCTTCCTCATGTTCAGATGGAACTTGCTATGCTTCAGTTTGTGCTCATTGCCCCTTGTCCTGTTGCTGGGCACCACTGAAAAGAGTTTGGCCCCATCCTCCTGACACCCACCCTTGAGATATTTGTAAGCATTTATTAGGTCCCCTCGTAGCCTTCTCTTCTTCAGGCTGAATAAGCCCAGCTCCCTCAGCCTTTCCTCGTAGAGAAGAATTTTCCACACCTTTCCATTTCTTAAAAAACGTTTTTAATTTCAAAAAAATAGAGTATGGTAGTTACTTCTAATGTTTTCTATTCTTTTCTGTAAAAATCTGTTGGCTTATAAGTTTTCTTCAGAACTCTAAAATGACATGCTGAGAAAACCGTCATATGTGGATTCATGACTGTCTCCTCTGTCTCAGGTCCACTGGATTTTGACACTCCTTGGGGGATATCAGTACTTTGCAGGAGTGACAAACAGCAATGGTGAAATATCAAGAAGATTCAGAAGTTCAGCTCATTCAAATCTCACCCTGTCAGACCTCAGGTAAGTTACCCTGCTGACAACTAGCAAAGGTCTGAGACAGATACAATTCTGATTTGTGTAAATCAAATATAGATTTTGGTGCCCAGACTTTTGTTTCAGGCTCTTGAAAGAAAGCAGATGGAAGGTCTGGTTTTATACTGGAAATTCAGCGTTGTTTGCAGATATGCAGATGAGGAATACATTTGCATAGCTTCTAGAGATACCTAATTCCTGATGAGATAGCAGGTACTTTCACTTTTGGTGCAAAATGATGCGACTCCTTGTAGATCAGGAAAATATTCTTTTCAGGCTTGGTGGAAATCTTCAGTTTTTCAGAAAAAAACCAAAACAGACCTCCAAAAGTTCAGTCCTAAACTATATGACTTAACTGTGTTAGGAAATGGTTTAACTATACCTCACAGGGGCATCCATTCAGGTAACTAATGTCATAACTCTCTTTAGAGGCCAAAAAACCCAAGTCCCATCCTGGCACAGCCACGTGGGACTCGGACTCTACACTGCATCATGGTATATATTATTAAATTTAAGCCCATAAAAGAGATTAAGGCACAAGGCGTCTACTTATACTTTGAATAATGCATCCCTGTGACATTTCCAGAAGTTTTATTTTTCTGAATCTTTGTGGTGGTTTGCACAAAACAGTTATTTTTTACAAACATTCAACAAATTTAACTGTAAAACTTAGAGAAGTTCAGAAGAGATTGCTGGGATAGGACAACCCACCCTCTTCCCATATTTCCATGTTCTGCTGAAAAGCAGGCATTCCCAATATGCAACAGGACACATCTGTCTCTTTCCTTTCCATTGTCTTCTCCTTGCATCTGACAGTTTCCAAAGCATCTACAGATATTAAAGAGTTTATTATGTGAATAGAAAGGCACATATTGTTGGAAAGAGATGTAAAGCAGATGCCTAGATTTTTATCAGTCTCAGAACCGGGTTAATTCCACTCTTGATTTTTCTCAGTCCCCCACTGAATACAAATGTGGAAGTTGAAGAAAGGTTTAAAATAAACCGTGGAGTACATAGGGTTAAATACTGCAACCACAGGTGAGATAGTGATGATACTCAGTTGTCTCCTCATAAAATGTATTCTATGTTTAGATTAACTAAATCAAAGATAATTTTTTAACGAGGTGGGGTTTCAAAAGCTTTCTCTATCCTCTCAGAAGAAAAAAGAAAATAACTCATATTTGACCTGGCCACTATCCCTGACTCCTGTTCTTATAAAGCTTGGTAAAATAGATTTATCTTGGTCCCTCACTCAGTGAAAATATCACAGAGCCACCTCTAGCATTATTTTCAATGAATAATTCAAGTGACAGAGGCCTATTAAAAAAAACAAACCACTTCTTATGCATCAGATGGCATCTTTGCAGTGTTTTTTGTTATACCTCATCCGACTTGACTGAAGATATTAAACATCATTTCTGTTAACACTGAATAAACAATGCATCTCTGGGATGTATTTCGGTTCTCAAATCATTAATACTATTATTAGAGCCTAAGGGTCTCAAAAATGGCTAAATGAATTAGACATACAAGTCTTACAGAAATTTGGAGAGGTGGATATCAAAGTACTGAAATGCTATTTTAAGCTCCCTTGGCAAAGTCTCTTTGGTTCCTGAGCCTGGAAGGCTGAATGATGGCTTTCACATTCCAGGCCAATTTCCAGGCATCATCTTTATGAATAATAACTGAAACCTTACTTCCCTGTAAATGGGGTAGGTTTGCCTAGAAGCCGCTAAAAGGATAAACAGGGTATTTCTAATTCCATATTTCAATGTCATTTTTCAGGACAGTATATGTATGAAATGTAATTATTTTGGGGATCAGTACTTTTCTTTTTAAACCTCCTAACATCATCACGAAAGGAAAGTGAAAACCATGTTTACTAAGTTCCAGTCTGTTAGCACCACAAAATTAGACACCTGAAAAAAAATTTGTCAATCAATAACAAATTATAGAATCATAGCATGATTTGTGTTGTAAGGGACCTTAAAGATCATCTAGTTACAACCGCCCCTGCCATTGACTGGGACACCTTCCACTAGACCAGGCTGCTCAAAGCCTCGTCCAACCTGGCCTTGAACACTTCCAGGGAGGGGACATCCATAACTTCTTTGGGTAACCTGTTCCAGTGCTTCACCACACTCATCGTAAGGAATTTCTTTCTTACATCTAATCTATATCTGCCCTCCTTCAGCTTAAAACCATTACTCCTTGTCCTGTCACCACATGCCCTTGTAAAAACTCCCTCTCCGTCTGTCAGAAGATTGAGAGTCATAAATTAATAGAAAAGTTGGTACCAGTGCTATCGTAAATGATATCACACAAGGGGGAAAAAAATACCCATATATTGTACAATAATTGTGTTCAATCATAAAGTGCATTACGTTCAATTAAACAAAGAAAAGGAGAAAATAGAGGGGAAAACCCCATTAGGACATGCAACACAGGACTTGAACAGTACACAATGTTTCTCTCTGTGTCTTTTGCAATCTGTAATCAGAGACCTTTTTTTTTTAAAAAGGTATGTTATTATCAAGTTCATGTTTGTGTGCTAACAAGGTGGCAAATGTGAAAAAGGGATGTTGGCATTTTGGTAATATATGTAAAGATTTATTTTTATTTTTATGCATATTCTGTAGATTCAGAGTAATGAGCATTATTCAGTAAAGAAATATAAAAAGTAAATATTTAATAAATATTTTGGATTAATATTATTTCTTTTTTTCAGAAACACTAAAAGGTGACAGGAATCAATTTCAGACCCGCTTTCTAGTCAGCATAATGCTGAAGGAAAACAGCAAAAATAGCAAGCATGCACTGTAAATGTTTGTGGTGTGAATATATGAGGACTGGAACTGTGCCAATGCAGCTATAGCTTCACTGTATTTTATAAGTTTGACCTTTACACTGCCTGTATCAACACAACATTTTTGTCTGTATCCCGTTAAGTTAATCCCACTGCTGTGGGATGGGAAGTGGCGATCTGCAGAGCAAGTGACCTTAATAAGCCTTTATGGCCATATCCCCAGCCCCTCCGTCATGTGCACAGCACAGGCTCGGTTAAATTCTGAGTCATTTAGGTTATGAGGTTTTTAGAGCACAAAAAGTTAATTCAGTAACATAAAAAAATATAAAAAGACAAATAGTGGCGTCTGTTACCAGAGATGAGAGCTGGCAAATGCACCCAGCAAACAGAAAGGAGAGGCAATTAATCAGTATCAAGCACCGCATTCAAAGGTAATGGAAAAAAAATAAGAACAGTATGTGGTGCAGTTCTTAGTGAGAATCTGAAACAAGTGTGAATTTATTTTGTCACAAATTAAGCCCAAAAGAAATCCAGACAAGGTCATTGGTAAATCCCTCAAAGCCCACTTAAGTACAGATGATGTGATAAAGGTTAGTTCACTCTCCAGTAGACTGCAATTTACTGGACATTCTCATTGGATGCATAGAGGAAAATGCAAGGCTAATGTAAAGAACATTCCTGTCAGGGTGATAGGATATAGCTGAATAACTGGGAACCATCTGTCAGGCCTACCAATAAGTTCCATATAAGCTTCCCACTTTTTTTTTTTTCCCAAAATACCGTTATCAGCTTTTTTTAGACTAAACTGATAGCAGCTTATTCATAAAGTCAATTAGCTAAACAGTATAATAAGGGTACTATGTGATTTATAACCTACTGTAGTCTTTGAACATAATCTGGTTTCTGCATGCTCTTACAACAATGCGTTTAAAAGCTAAAAGCAGGCCTATAGGATATATGCCTTTGTGTACATCAGCGTCGCATTGCAAAAATGCCATTCTAGAAGGTACAGAAGAAATTCCCCACCTCTAATGTGCCTCTTCATTAGTAGAAAAGATTTTTATAGCTTTTTCGTCCTACAGAAAGTCTTCCACTTAGAGGCTGGATTACCTTTATATTAGCTACTTAGCATCCTTATTAATTCTCTACTACTCCTGGCTGAGTTCATCAGTTACTACTATCATAAATATTGTTTATTAGAGCTTTGTTCAGTTGTAAAGAATTTTTCCAGTTTGATTTACTCATTAATGCCCTTACCAAAGATCATAACATACAACTGGTATTACCATTTAAGATGCAGACAGAGTGAGCACATTTGACTAAAACAATGTAATAGCTTTAGCAAAATTTAACCTATCCTTCCTTTACATAGCCTTCCTATAATGCTACTCTCAAGACTGTGTCATTGTCTTAGTCCTCCAGGTTGGTAATGGGAATCAGTTGTCTACCACCAGACGTGATTACAAAAATGCTAATGCTAGTGTACTTTGTGTAGTACGCAGTTCTTAGGTCACCTTTTGACCTTTAAAAATTAATAATTTCTTCCTAGCCAAAAACCAGCCCCATACTCAGTGGGCACATGGCAGGGTTTAGGTGTGCTCAGCAGCATCTTAGTGTGGTTGTAAGCTTTGTGGCAATCCAGTCTTGTGCAGAGACATGTCTAAATACTGATTCCTCATAAGAAGCATAGTACAATAATTTTTTCTCAAACCATGACTAACAAAATGGAGAAGCTTTCTCACCTTTTTCACACTAGCATAATGGAGAAGTCTTCAGTACCCAAAACTTGAATAGCTTTGGATCCAAACTTCTCTTATCATAGAGGAGTGCCACAATGTCCAAGGTTTGGGAGCAGGATATTTAAAATGATATCTAAACTACATAGAGACAAATGGAGTCAGAAAAAAAGGTCCATCTTCTTTCCTGTTCAAAGCCCTGCCCAAAAGGTAGAGATGTACATCTTTTTGTCTGGCTCCTTCTAGCCTTTTGGGTCTTGTATTCTTTCTTGTTTGTGCCTTGTCACAGCCTGATAGTTATGCTACCTACTTGGGATATAGGAGCTGGGATGAAGACTCACACTCCTAATTGGAGGCCAGTTCAGAAACAGTGCCTCCCATTACGTGCCACCATATGCTGGCCGTTGCTTGACTACTGAAACAAGAGGTATGAATTGCTGCCTCCTCCTTTGCTAAGCACCTGGTCACAGACCTCATTAATCAACATCTAGGAGTGCACAACAGTACTTCATTTTTAGGCTCAGTGCTTCACGGACCAACTGTGTATGAACAGTAGACCTAGGCAGTTTCTAGTCCAGACCTTAAGCTTACTCTGTCACCCTGTAGAAGTGCCCCATTTTTGCCACAGACATTGGCATCTAATTCAGCTGGTTTGTGGCACCCTGCTGCTGTGATACTTGTCTTATTTTTAAATGTTGAAGTCTGCTACAGGCGTCTGTCTTCACCAGTTGGAAACTGACCCAGAGGTGTTTAATTTCAGGCATTGGGTTCTGGCAGGAAAACAGAGACCCTCGCCTGCGGAATCAGGAACACTTAATTCAGAGTAGCTGGGGACAGCCTCCATGAAAATAAACCATGTTCCAAATTAAACTGCCACCATCAGCCAGAGGCATGACAGCCCAGATAAATAAAAGCAGAACTATTTCTGCATAAAATCCATTACTAGGCAAAAGTAATGAGTCTGAGTCAAAGACCACAACGCACCCTACGGATGAAAAATTTCTCAGGGGATGACCCTTTTTGCAACTCACACTGTCCTCATGCAGCCCCTTTCTAGTCCCACTCCCACTGCAGCTCAAGAGCTTGTCTCTGTCCCAACCCCAGCCCCAGTACTGAGCTGGACCTGAGTGCAGACCCAGAAATTTTGAAACAAAAAGTTTGTGGTTTTGGCAATCATTTAGCTAATTTTAATTCAGATAAATGTTTTAGCAGAAGAGAGATCTAATCAAGTCAGATTACATGCAAAAACTGAATTATATCCTCCAATAAGAACCCATGAATTTTTAAAACTGTTTATTGCTATGTAAACAGTTTGCATTTTCCAATAGATATTTCCTTAATAATTTCCCCTATTCCTATGATAAAAAAGTATATCTAGAATTACACACCTGGAAGAACATAAGATTTCAAAATATTCAAGCTTGAAGCACCTCTGCTGACTTCAGTGAAGATCTACCAAGAGGTGAATTTTGCTTCTTCTTTAAACACAGAGACTACCTTTCTATAACAAAACAGTGAAAAACCTAGAATTATTTCAATCATATTAATAACAGAAACAAAGTCAATTTGTTAAGTTTTTTTCAGTCATTGCAATATCTTAGTTTTCTAGTCATCACTGAAATTTTTATCTGGAGAAGTATCATCATACTAGTAGACAGATAATTCCATGCAATATCTGCTATTCAAGAAAACTATCTGTATTGCAACATAATTATCTCAGATGACATACTGACGGACTCCTAATTGCAACAGATATAGCTAATGACTTTGGTTCATCCTGTAAATAGCTCAGCATGTATCTTTATGAGAATTCAGTAATGACATGTTGCTCAGTGGGACTATGTATGTAAATTGATTCTCAAGTTTTTTATGCAGAAAGTTCTTATTTTTCAATATCTGTAAGTTTTCCTCTAAACTTAGCTTCTTAGAAAATTATTGATGGCAAATAGAAGAGTATTCAGCAGAATTCACGTGGTACAAATGGTATGGTTGGGTTTTTTGGACACTGTTTTCAATACCTGAACAGGAACTGAACATCAGAGCCAGACTTGCCACCATAACCCATTAAAAAGCTTTCTTTCTCTGACAGGGACAAAAAAAATGGTGATTCACCAGTCCACTGCAAATGGACCTGTTTGTAAAAACTGATGTATTCTTTTCCTCCTTGAGTTTACATCATTGAAAAACAGCGGTAGGTGAAATCTGTGTAGTTCTTATACTATCTGCCTGTAAAAGTGAAGCACAAGCAGGAAACTGCCATGACAGATACAGAGTAAGTACCCAATGAAATCAAAATTCAGTGAAAAATGGATGAAAGCCTAAGTGTACTTAAAAACAAATCCCACCTGCGTTGTTTAGATCCTACTTCAAGCCATAGCCTGTCAGCACGTTATGCAATACAACACATACAACACGTGAAATGTGCAGCTTTGTATTCTGCCAAAAAATGCTGATTTTTATTTGATTTTGTCCTAGTTTGGCTTCAAAAGGTAGAAATGTAAAGAAATGCAAGAAGCTAGTATCACAATATATTTTTATTCAAGTGCATTTCAATGGTTTAATCACAATATGTGATGTTGTTAATATGAAGCAGTATAACATATGTAGCGGACAAATTAAAAGACTATAGTGATTTAGGAATAAGTCTTTTATTCTGAGTCATTACAGAACTTCTAAAATCAACTATTAATTGAACTTCACACATTTGTGCTATACATAAAAGCTCTAAAAATAGTCCCTGACCAGTTTCAAGTGTACAGCATTACATATTCTTCCCTTGTAGTACGTTTTCAACCAAGTAGTTCAGCAGTCTGGTTTAGGTTCCACATTTTTTACTGGAATCAAGAGTTCTCAAAGATTTTCACCAACTCCTGATGTCAACCAAAAGTGAGAATAACAAAAATTTATTTCACACATATACTAACTTGCCTTTATCAATTCTAAGTTGCATACTTTATTATGAATTACAGTATTTAAAAAAAACCCCAACCAAATCAAAATTCATCTCTTGTTGGAATTTTACTCAAGCCAGCAAAGGTGATCCAAACATGATTTTAGTATCTTCTCTTGCACTAAAAGTTGACTGACAAGAAAGCATGTCTGTCTCTTCAATGGCGGTATACCTGAAAAGTACTAGTAAACAAGTGCTGCTATCCACCTGGTCCCAGAAAAATTCAAAGCATTTTTCTTATTAGTAGTATGTTACTTCAAATGCCCTTCAAATTTACATCCTTGAGTGTATTCTGCTCTTCTTACTGTAGACTGAACACAGTCCTTACATTTTGTCCAAATTCTGCTACCTACTGCCAAAAAATCTGTTTTATGTCTCCAGAGACAGCAGTATTTCAGTAGCAAAGAAAGTGATGTAATTAGTTAAATGCTTTATATTCCATTAGGGTAAACAGCAATATATATTAAGTTGAAGACATTATGAAACAACTCCTCAGGTAGTACACTCGATGAGGTTGCTTCAGAGAAATTATGGAGACAGGTGGTATAAATCTTCAAGCACCTGCCTCAGTGTAATCGCTTGGGTTGAGGACTGATTCTGTTTCACTGAAAAAGTGGAAAGTAAGAAACTTGATAGAGAACCTGGGAAAATGACTCTGCTTAAACTAGAATTATATTTTTTCTAACAACTGCCTCACTCCTCTCTATCACTAATTAGACCATTAAAGAAGTTATCTTCATTAAAGAAGCAGTGGCTTCAAAGCATTTATAAAAACAGAAATGGTGCAAACTTTTAAATCCCACTTCACACTTTATTACATATCTTCATATTCTTACAGACCTATGTAAAATCTTTGTTACATAGCCATTAAATAAAAAATATCACTTCTTGCTCAGGAAGTTCTTGATCACAGATTGCTTGATGTTGGAGAATATTCTGAGAAACAACAATAAATTAATATACTTACACACATTCTTACCCTGCTTTTCCTGTCAGAGATATCATTGCAGTCTGGCAATTGCAATGTTCTTTGCATTTGGATGATCATTTTTTGACACAGGCATTCAAAGTTAGAGCAAAATATGTTTCCTGAAGTACCTCTGCAATATCAGAGGACGGTAGTATGTCTCATTGCTCTTTGCTTCTTTAAATACTACATCCTTGTCAATTAAAACACGAATTGCCACAGGCTGCAGTGGCAGCTTTAGGCAGCGCTTCCCAAATTCTTTGATCATTGATGACTTCAAAAAAATTTATCAAAATGCATTCTGTAGATTTCAGTTAAAAGTTTGAGTAACTTGCAGTTGCCTTGGAGATTTTTTGCCATGCTTTTGGTTCAGATTTCTGCAGAACGTTTGCAATTTAACATTTCATTTGTAAACAACAAATTGCAAGAATCAAGTCTCAACATGACAGGGACATAAAAAGGAATCAGTACTCATGGAAAACTGAACTAAAAAATCCTAAAAGTTATAAATCATACTGAATTTAGAATATTGAGTTCCCAATTAGTCTTTAGATCAGTGAGGTTAAAATCAACAGCCTATAGTTTCTTTGGAGTGTCACTTCAGCTTTCATTACTCCACCGAGCAAACGATGACTCATTAAGATGACTATCTTTAAATCTTATCTTACCTTACAGGTATTTTTCATGTCTTCAGCTATCATTAAAAAGAATGTTTTTATGGTTTGATTTATTCATGTAAAATTAATGAAAATAAAGTCACGTTGTAAAATTATGTTTGCAGAAAGACTGCAGTGCTAGCATAGAAGAAATGCATTTTTAAAGGCATAGAAAAGGATTAGACTTTATTAAAATGCAGCACCAGTATTCAAGCATAGAAGCAAATACAAATGGAAATTAATATTGGACAGCAAGAGATAAGTAAGAATTAAAATTAGGATATTTCCAGATTTCTAGTGTTGTTAAAGAAATATTTTTTCCATTCAAGTTGGTGACATGATATAGTTGATCTTTGAAATGGTTTTACTTTAGTATTCATGATGACTTTTTTTTTAATTTATAATTTTTAAGTATTTCAGAATGTCACAAAAAAAAGGAAAAAATAAAGCAAATACAAGAGTTTTTTTTAGGAAATAATCAGTTGTTGACTGATAGAAATTGACAGGCAGATTGCTAACAAATTATTTTAATTATCAGTAATTATCACTATTTTAGAGACTTACAACACCATAGGGTTTCCTGTGATTTTTGCAATAGGAGAAACTATTAGGATTTTCTATCTTTTGGCAAATTTTTCTCAACGTGGAAAAAAAAGTAATGAAATTTATGTACGATAAGGACCATCTTAATTTCCCTCTATGCTATTTTTGGTATGCTGGTATACAACCAGTTGTTACACTTCTTGCACTTTCTGTCAGCTACAGTGACCATCTTAATGCTTATCTATTTCTATTACCAATATATCTATTTGAGCTCTTGTCAAGTATTACGACCTCTTTGTACGAAAAAAGGAAGATAAAAGGAGAAGAAATGCAACAACCTGGACAGCTCATTCAAATCTGCAAAGATTTTTCTTATATTATTTTAAGTTTAAAAAGTGCTCGTGACAGCTGGCGTGCTTTTTAGACCTTCCATGGAGACCCAGTCTCTGACTACAGTGTTCTAGACAGAGTTCAGCAACTGTTACCGATGCCTGTAAATCAATCAAGGATATGATGTTCTGTACGAAATGCTGGGAGAATTTTGGTTTACAATAATGATGGTAAAGGCAACTAGATAGGGGATATAAGCAATAATTTAACCTACATTAAAAAATGGTCTAGATTTCAAAAGTGTGGTATTCTACTGGTGTGGTACTCCCAAGGGAAGGCAGAAAGAGGTGGTAGGAAGAGACAGCTAAGTCACTTTCCAGTGCAGCATTGTGATGTTTCCTTGGTTATCACATAGTATTTACATGTGGCTTCCACATGTTTCTTACAAGATTTTCTAGTAAGCAAATTTAATTCTACTGTTTTTACTTCTGTGCGCTATATTGTTGTTTCAAGGGGGTCACCATCAGGCAGGAAATGGTTGCCAGGCCCACACAGTCTAGCTTGTCTGGTGAGGCTGCCATCAAGTGAAGTGCAGATACCCAGACTGCAAACACTTCCAGCTAGGAAGCAGAATGAGAACCTTAGTTCCTTCCCTCTGCCACAGACTACACCATTAGTCAATATTAGAGTAAGGTGCATAATTGGACAAATTGCTATCTTTCTCTCTGATTGCAGAATGTCCCCAAAAGACACCACACTTTCTCTAGTGTATTTATCACTTGAAATTATTTTAGTCATTAATTTCAGCCGATGACTCTGCAAATCAATCACAAAAATCTAACCTGAGCCTGAAAAGAAATGCAGTATGTATAGTACACAAGCTTCCTTTTTCTTGCTTCTGTCAGTATAAATTCTAATTCACAATAATATCTACAGTCATGAATGTGCATTTTGTGATGGCTTTTCTCTGTTAATGAAGTATTTGCAAAGTGGCAGAATAATTCTCTATCATGTCAAAGTGTCTCACATTATCTGTCTTAGCCTTAGTCCTAGATGTTTGACATAGATAGTGTCATATCTATTTCTGGTGAGCACAAGGTTTTATTTTGCAGTTGGTTTCAAGAAAAAAAAAAGGGGGGGGGGGGAGAGAATGGAAAGTAACCATTAAATGCTGATCACCATTAACCTGCAAAAAAGCTGTTTCATTCGAGAGGTAATTGGGAGTAGTGATAAAGTATAAAATGTAATAGAGTCCTTTGAGATGTAATATTGGAGATTTATTTAAAGTAACTTAGCAGGAAAGCCTGACAAATATATATTGCTTTATGATTACTTGTGCCTATGTTCTTCATTTGTCCTTCTCTACTACTTCTTATCCTCTGTTGAGATCTTTTTCTAATATTTTTTGGTGCACACTAAGACCAGGAAGGTTCATAAACATCTAAGATTAACCTCAGCCATGCTTTTGCTTTCTTGTTTAGAAAAGTAAATCCGGAGAAAGCCTTCAGCTGAAGTGATAGTAGTCTGGTAAATAGTTATCGCTCAGGAAAACAAGCTCAACAATGAATAACGGATGTGTAATCATAGAGCAGCTATCCCATCAGAGGTAGCCAGAAAAGCACAGAAGATGGAGATGAAACATCTGCAAACTTAGCTTCTGCCTTTAAGAGATGGCTGAATTAAAAGCACATCTGATTGTTAACCCAATGAGAAATCCCAAGCAAGTACACTCAAGTCTTTTGCATTAATCCTTCAAGTCATAATTCAAAACTGCATCTTCCTCTTCAAACATAGTTGGCTTTTGTACTTTCCTTTGAACTATAGAACAAAGATACTTCCATATTTACAGTCCCATTAATTTTGATATAGAAAACTCACATACTTTTTCTTCTTTAGCCACCAGCCTATGAGCACTGGCCGTGGGATAGAATACAGATTCTGTTATACAGTGTCATGAAAGATTGGCAGCTCAGGTGTCATTCTCTCCTACTGACCACCCTTGGCCAGCCAGAGTAACTACCGGTTAAGGTGTCAAGGGAATAGAAACAGGCAACTTATGGAGCTACTGAAAACTGCATTCACATGCATTTCTGAAATGTAATCATATCTATTGAATTGTTTGTCCAATAAGTCTGTATCTTTGAAAAATATTTATTTTTCATCTGCACTCAAGAAGGGACATTCCCTAAGTGCCAAGTGTTTGTAGAAATTGTAGGCTTTTGCAAGAGGCCTCTTTGTAAGAGCTACCTTGCTGTAAAAGCTTAGTGACATTCTCCGCCCTAGTATTTTTGCTACACATTGAAGGAAATCCACTATGTTGCTGACCTTTCCCTTTCTTTGGCCTCTGGTGACAGAAGTCTACAGGCCACCCAGGTTCATGAGGAGACCAAGGGCCTACAGAGACAAGGCGGCAGAAAGCCTGGTGAATGCACCAGTTCCTACGTGTGAACACATTACTTGATGCCAGGACTGGGTGGGACATACTGTCTGGGACTCTTCAGCAGCCACAGTGATTACATCTCACTGGCCACACCAGCACATTAAAGCCTCCGAAAGATATGACAGCATCAAGAAAGAGTCTGGCTTTCTTTGTACGACAAAGAGCATGCCTCCAGACCTTCACTTCTACTGCTGGTCACAGATGAGCTCAAACACTGCAGCAGAGGTAGAGCTTATGCATGCATTCTCCATCTCCTATGAAAAGCCTCCCTCACTGCCAGAAGTGAGGGAGGCTGAAGGTATACCACAGACTGTTACCTAAAAAAGGTATGTCTTTCCGCAAGTTATAAAGCAATGCTATAAGGCAATCCAAGAAAAATAAAAACATATTTGAGCTGCACTGGATGTTTTCCTTTGACATTTTGGTGGTAAAAGGGCATTATAAAAGGAAAATGACAAATAATCTATTTTTACAGGGAAAGGTTCCCAATTTGATGTAACTATAATTTTCATAATTTTTCATGTATAATTTTTGAAGAAAGACAAACTGTTTCATAAAGTGAGATGGAGCGTGAGAGGACAGAGCCCAGTTTCACTTCAAGTCTTTACGTTTTGTAAAAGAAAGGACTGCATTTGATTTTTCTTCAAAAAAAACCATCGTAAAAAGTCTAAATAATAGTAGTGCAGTGCAGAAATAGCTTCATTTCTAAGCTTCCTGGAGAATTTGTCTCTTTCAGGGACAAAAAAGATCTAATAGGATTTGGAAAAAAATCAGCTGCCAGCTTTAATCATCAGTAAGGTTAGAAGGAATTGCTCTTGAACAACAAAATTCTTTTATATCGCACCTCAGCATTTTGATAGTAAAATAATTTGGTTTTCTCTTTAGTTATTTGAAACAAGTCTTTCACTAGACATACAACTGATAACACGATTTACTTTAGACAATGCTAGTGGGTAGACAGAATATTTTCATTCAGGTTCTCATACATTTCAGTGCCTGCAAGGCAGATTGAAACATGTTCATTAATTCCAACAAAAATATATCATACAAGGTAATTTAGGCTTCTCTCATTTCTGTTTCAGGGTATGGTTAGGCCAGCTTTGAACAAGTTCTAATGATTAAAGTACAGCATCTTCAGAACTCTTGAAAACAATCATAAATATAGTATTTCTGATTAAAAGTCATGTGAGCTTCTTATCTCACACCTGTTGATGTGAAGCCTATGACTATAAAAAGAAGATTACTGCAGCTATTATTTTGCAATTTTTTGCTTTTACATTGCTCCGGATTCCTTCAATACACCTTATTAATTGTTTAATGTTTAATAAGCACAACATATTTCATGAACAGCAGTAAAAGGATGTTAAACAGCTTTATTTACAATGAGCTATCCCTCCAAATTTATTAGTATAAGTCCACTACATTCTGAAACCAGAGTAACAAATTGAAATCAGTGGAACCATACTGTCGGAGAAAAAACTATCTTTAAAGGAGAAAAATGCTCTTTTTTTCGGGGATATATCACTGTTCTTGGAGATCTTGGGAGAAGGGAACGACTCTCAGAGGAGGCTTTTCACAGAATTTCAACTTACTGAAATATCTTACTCCGAACACGGTTTTTAGGTCCAAGCGGGGCATGCCAGTTGGCATATATTACATTCTTAGAAGTATTTCTTGTCTAATACACGTAAAAATAGGAAATTACCTGACACTAGAAACTCGATAAATAAAAATATACACAATTCTAAAATGATGAAAAATCTTACCAAGATTCATGAAACAAATCAGCAAGTACCAGCTGAAAACACAAACTATTTTCAATCCAAATTACAGTGCAACCTGTTGCACTGGGCAACCAACCTAATTTCTCATTCCAGTTCTGCCTGTTACTTGCTGTTTTCTTTATGTGAAATTGTTTCATTTCTCTGCTCAAATTCTTGCAATTGTTACCCATTTTTCTTTCTATATTAGACCTACAGATTTACTGCTTTGTAGATGAGAGTTTTAAAAGATCATCTGAGATGAACATTTGAATGCACAAAAGCTGAGCTGTCTAAAATTGTTTTTTTCTTTGGAGGTCTCATAGCAAGTCTCATGGTTCACCTCCACAGATTTTAAAAATTAATTTTTGTTTTTAAGACTGAAATGACATGTTGGACTCTCTTAATGTCAAGATAAACAGACCAAGGGGAAGAATGGTAAAAGTGTTTTTGATAGTTTTCCTTTCAAACTCAACCTTTTACTATGTCTGAAACTTTTTAAAAGATAGGTCAGATATATTTTAAAATGCAGAGTTGTAGGCTGAAGTAAGTCCTGATCCTGAAAAGATACATTACATGCTTAGCTTTCCATGTTTGGGACATTCCGTTGAAATCAGTAAGACTACTCACACAGCCAAAGTTGAATTTACAGGCAAGCCTTTGTAAATTTAGGTCTCTAAATAAGGAGAATATAGTTTCTTTGTGACGTTCTTAATTTTTTATCCTTTTCCAGTTTTGTTCTTTTCAATAATTCCTAAACAGTCCATTTCAGACCTGATCGGATACATTCGAGCCCTATGGTACATTGTTCAAGTAGGGTTGGCAGACTTCTTTTCTCAATTAATCAAAACAGAACAAGTCTATTTAGTCATTGAAACTATCTTTACAAGACTGTATATTTATTACTGAAGTCTTATATGTCCGATGCAATCCCACTAGACACTGGACAGGAACAAAACACAAGTAAAATCAATCAAAAAAGGAGAGAGATTCAATGCTTCTTTATTTCTGCTGCTTAAGCTGCTAACTAGAGCTATAAAACAGCCCCCAAATTTAACTGCTTTCATTGCTGAAAAGTCTGAGTCTGTCCATAAACAATTAGAGATGTTAGTAAGACTGTTTCTTAAATATATTGCTAACATTAACTGATTAATACGCCTACTTCATTTGATCTGCGGGCATATGTGTGGCACATATAGAAATGATAGAAAATGCCTTCTTAGTTCTTTACTAATGTAAGGACATCTTACATTATTGATTAAAGGCTCAGGTCACTTCTTCTGATAAAGTTAATAGAAAACTTATGAGAATGATGGAAAATATTGATCTTTCAAAACAGTAGGCAGAAAACAGGGCTGCAAAGATATTCCTCTTCCCAGACATTATTCAAGCTCAAAATCGGAAATGATGCTTTTTTTGTGCGTACCTTAAGAAAGATTTGTATGAACACTCACTACTATCTGTGAGTTATATCCTTTTCAAAATATTCCAGTGATGCTAGTAGTTTGGCAACACCTCTAGCTATTATACCAAGAATTATATTCCTAATCGATACAAGGTAGTTACTGATACAGCTTCTTAACTGGAGAGAGAGTAGAAAGACTCACAACAACTAGATTGTTATTAGAGCTGATTATTAAGATAACGGGGGGGGGGGAGGAACCCACAAACAGCTTAGTTTGGGTTTTTCTATTGAGGTAGGTTCCTAAATCCCACTTCAATGGAGTAGAAGTTTGTTCTATAACTAGGTTATGCTCATTGGAAAATTGTATTGTTGTTGGTCTAAGTAGAAGTAAAGCAATATTCTTAGTCAGCTTCCAAAAACCTAAAGGCCCTATGGCATTACCATAGAAATAGCCAAGAACTATAGGAATACAACAAATCAAAGTTAGTCTTTATGCTACTGTAATCTTAAAAGAGTTCTTCCCAATAGCTGTATTGATTTTTCTATATTTCCTTAAGGGTATTGTCAAATACTTGGAGCCATCACTACAGTATTTCAAAAACGACAAGCTCAGATTTCATGTGAAAATTTTTTTCACTGCATTATGCTCAAATCATCTTATTACTTACTTGCCAAAACTTCTGATAAAATTTCTTTACCTCTTTAGGATATTTGGAAATCCTTATCAACTTTTTGGTCTATCTGTTTAATATGAAGAATAATTTTGTGCATTAAATTTTAATTTCCTTGAAAGCATATCTGGTGGCAAAAAAACCTCACCAAAACTCCTCATTTTTTATTTTTCTGAGATTTTTTTGGTTGTTATTTTACTTCAAAGACACTGCAACCCAGAATAGGTCTTATTGCTAGCCCAACCTTTTTTTCTTCCTATCTGCCTAACCTGTTTACACACTAGCAACCCAACTAGCTGTCACTTCAGTTTAACAACAAAGACACCTGAGCAAAGTGTATTTTAACTAAGCCGTGCTTCCTTCCTTCCTCCAGCTGCTCTTGAGTCCCACAGCACATTATTTCCCTCAAGTATTCTGCCTCACAAGTCAGACATTAATTGGCTAGTTGGAGATTTGGAAACAGAATGGAAAAAGTGAGCTGCAAAGATGATATTCCTTGTTTTTTCTGTTTCCTACTGCAGGGTAGAGTCATCCTAATATGTTTAGCGTAGTCATAACAATAAGGAAACCTTAGAGAACTCAGAATAAAACACTTGTGGAAGTAGAAACAGATGATAAAGCAAATTGTGCTTTGCTTAACAATTAACTTGTGTAGCTTGAGTAATAGACTTTATTGGTAAGCACTATCATAAAGAGGGGAAGGCACTGAGGCTTTATTAAGAGGGACCAGCAAAGTCTCCCAGTCGTTGGGTGGAAGAGAATCTGTATTGAAGAAAGTGTCAAAATGCCACAAACTCCTCCTGAAAATTAACAGAGCACCAATACAAAATATCTATGCCAGGAATGACAAGACATTATGGCCTGACCTGGTCTTCTTCATGACTATGACATCGAAGGAGGCCCTCACGCTGTAGTTCACAGAGTAGACCCATCGGCATTACTGCTTCTCCTTGTGGCAGCTGCAGCTCTTCCCACTGACAGCAGAGCTGCAGCAGAGACCATGGAGCAAATAGCTGTGTTCCTCTCCTGGCAGCGTAGCAGCTGTAATGAATGAGCTCTCTGGGAAGCAAGATTGCTTTAAGATGTTCTTGCTGTCAGTGAGATCGCTCTCCAGAGATATGCTAATCAGGCACTGGAAACATGCATGGAGATTAGACTCTTATCCCTCCTGATTGTTTTACTCCTGGGTTGTCTGAAAGAGGCCATGAAGAGAACATAAAGGACTCCCCTCCTTTTCATCTACCATGGAAAAAGTGGGCTTGGGTCCTTACTGAAAGAGCCATTGCTCTCTAGACCCACCGCTTTCTAAAAATCTTGTCATTTAAAGCGGGGGCTTCGTAATAAAGGATGCAGAAGCAGAATGGCCAGCTGAAGCAATTCTTGGATGAAGCGTGTGAGAAGCAAGAACCTCTGAGTATGCACCTTTCAATGCCTAAAACCGCTGGGGATGAACCATAGACTGTAACATATGGAAGAGTGACTGTTGCTCACGATGGAGACATCCTGCGTTCCTGATGCCCTTTCAGTCCCAGCTACACACAAAGTCCACAACTCAGAGCCACAGGGGGTTGGGGAATGGAGAATTAGAAAAGACAGACTTTACTATCATAATGCAAGGTCTTTCTCTGGGTCTTTGAGCAGGAAATGAGCAGCACGCTGTCTATAGACAAATGAGACATGATAGAGGTTCATTAGACTGTGTTGTTCCCCCAGTGATATCCAGTTGTCTCCTCAGGAGTTTTTAGTAATTACCTGAAACAGCCTTTGGAAGTACGTAAAGATCAGCAATTAGTTACGCTACTTCATGAAAAAGAGCAACCAGTAAAAATATCAGGCCAAGTGAAACGTCATTAATGACTGAAGACACATTGGGCTATTGAGTTTTGAAATGGGCCTTGAAAATCCTAGTTAGGGATTCCTGGGATTCAAATAAAGGCTTAGACTGGAGAACTGAAAGGAGGCAGCAAGCTAATCAAATTTATGAATTATTTAAAGGTTGGGAAATGAAACATTAAGTATATTTCAGGAAAGGAATAATAATAAGAGCTTGATAAATTGAAAAAATTAGACTGCCATCAATTATGTAGTTGAATAAAGATCTATACAGGCATTTAAACAGAGACAAATAATGAGATGTGAAGAAAAAGTAGAAAACAGAGGATAACTATCTCAGCTCCAATATCTTGGATAAGAGATTATACTTCAAAACAGGTAACAAGAAAGCAAATGCAGACTTAAATGGCATTATTAGGAGCATTATGTGTAAAATGAGCAATTAGTATACTTCCTTTTATTTTACACTGTTAAGGGCCCAGCTTCTGTAGTTTCGTCATACTTCAAAAAGAGAATGAACGAAGTAGACAGTTCACAACCTTGAATGACAGAAAGTGATTAAAAGTTAAGAAAGTGAAGCTGATGATAAAAGAACATGCTTACACTCAAGGAAAGATAAGTCAGGGAAGACAAAGTTGTCAGGAAATAACAATGAGGATGTTATAAAAAGACAGGCATCAGTTATTCTGACTTCTCAGTGAGGATGAGAACAATATAGAATGTGCTTATCTTAAACTGCAACAAAAATATTCTGTTAATCATGAGGAAAAACAATTTTCAAATGCCAAAAAGTTAGCATAGTGCTAGATATTATGGTAAAAAAGGTCATATATCTACCCAGAGTTTTAGGAAAAAATCTAAATACCGAAAAATATTATGTGAGCATTCTCACATGAGATTGCGATTGACATGTCCTTTACTATAGGATTCTAAATGGAAGAGGAAAGTATGTCTTGTAGCTAAAAGGAAAAGTAAATAATTCATCATTTAATAAGCTAACTTTTTAAGTAAAAAGTAAGAACAGACACACATACTCTCTCAGTAAATATTTATGATTCATTCCAAAACTATTTTAGAATTAGTCTGGATGATTGTTATATAGATTTTGATTCAATCAACCATACATGACTTTCGTACAGTCTGTTCTAGTTATCTTGGACAATTGATAAGGCAAATCTTATGAAGTTCACGAACTTGGTATAAAAAATCTAACACTTTACTAACATGCAAGACAAGTATGAATTCAAGTGTAAATTGCAAATATTTTTCAATTGTTTTGAAAAAAGAAATATGATGAACTGTATTTTAAGCATGAGCACATCATCATTGGTAACTGCACATATAATTTCTGTAGGAAATGCAGTTATTATTTTGACATAAACTATGACAGCCTTTGCTCCCAATGCACCGTTTTATAGAACAGTCTGAACACAAGAAGTCCACAGAACCCTGACCATAATTAACAAATAAGCCTGCATGATTTCTTGAGTATTTAATATTGATTCTTTTAAACATCAGTTATATCCAGTATCTCATCTTAAAGGAATTTTGTTAAGCATCCACAAATAATTTTATTTCCATTCTCAATTATGTCTGTAGTGTTGAGGTATACCATTCTATTTCAGAAACTGTATTGAACACATTTTTGTCAATTACATACCTATACATGAAGTTACTGTCCAGATGCTTATTAGCCCTGCAATGCTGCAACTTTGAATGTTGACCTCTCTGTAGTTTCGCTGGTGGCATCATGACCATATTATGGCTGCCAGAGTAACTAGATTGTTCTTGCTTGCTTGTTTCATCTGATCCAGGAATGCTGGGATGTACAGCACTCTCTTGTACATATCCGCAATGACAGTACTCTCTTGGAACCATCATGATTTTGCAGTGACTTCTGCTAAGAACTTTTCTTCATGAATTTTTTTGGTAAATATTCAACTAATACATGTTTTTAACTGCTAACAGGTTTTACAAAACAGTATTAATTGTTTTTAACTACAACAAATAACAATGCTAGCAAATTTTCTGATATTTGGATAACTCTGTCTTCATAGCACTTTGCTTTTTTTTCCCACAAAACCATGCAACTGGGAGTGGTTTAAGTTTAAATTCTATTTAGTGTTTGAAATCCAGGTTATAAATCCAGAGTGCATTTGTACAGTAAAAAATGCATTAAGCAGTAGGTGGACCAGAGGCTCTATGAAAGTAGGTGAACCAGAGAGGATCTATAAAAGCTTTGATCTGATGTCATTTTGTAGTATATGTATCCCTATAGTAAGGGACTGTTTTTTAAATTGAAATGGACTAGTAATTTCAATCTAAGCATTACTCAGCTATGCCTTCTCATTTGAAATGAAAGCCCTAAAAAATTCTCGGAATACCAGGTCAATCCCATCCTGAAATGGAGTTTAGAAATCCTAAACACAACCAGTTCAATCATCCAAAAATGTATGTGGCAAAAAAAACCCATATCCATAAAATCACTCTCAGTAAAAAATCACCGCAAGCAGAGATTCCTAACGAAGAGCCACCTTTCACTCACAATTTTCTAGATATAGTTTTTATTGTAAGACTAAAAATGAAGACTCTCACAAATAACTTTAACAAAATTTTACAATTACGCAGCTGCACTATGTAGCTCATGTACCACAACTACACACAACACTGTAAAACACCAAAAGGTTGTTGACCAGTTTATGTGTTGGTTCTGCAATACGTAATGAAGAATTCTGTGTGGCAAAGTTGTATACTTTCAGTACCTACTAAGTAGTCCATATATTGTACCAAGCTTAGAAATTTACCAGGCACAAAAACAGAAGAGAAAATAAGGATATATGTCATACATGTGAGCTATCTAATACTGTACTTCATCCTACTAAGTACATATTCTAAAAATAATGACATCCCAGCAATACAGGAATTGTTCTCTCAGCACTTTTTCCTAATCTTAAATCTTCGCTCAGTGGAAGTGAAAACACTGCCGATTTTTTTTGCGTAGATTCGTAAAGAATGAGGATTAGCAAAGCATCAGTTATGAAGGTTATACCGTACTTTGTGAGATGCTGTGAAATCAGAAAGGACCATCTGCCATGCTTTGCACCTGCAAAATGGCTTTGGCCACAATCATCCAGATGACTGTTAAAAGTCCAATTATAATGCTAGCTATTATTTCATTTTGTCTCAGAAGTATGTCTTCCACATAATAATATAGCTCTTCACCATTTTTTCTCAGCTGTGAAAATGTTTCCCTGAAATTCTGGTTTAAGCACTCATATTAATAATAATAATCATAACAAAAATATAGGGAAATATTCAAAAGTGATAGAATGTCACCCTAGAGATTAAAGTTCAGTTTACCTATCCTTATCTATGCAACTTTAGGAGAGGTGAGTAACTGTTTATTACTGAACAGAGTACTGACACCACACATTCTACTACTGAGACCAAGGGGATTTTTGCAGTTAATGAGAAATTGTTTTTTTACAAACATTTAACAAGGTTTTACTAGTTTTGTTGTAAACTACTGTATGCTGAACAGTGGATAAAATTCATCCAGTCCTTTGAGTTCCATGTAAAATCTCTGTGCAACTTATAGTGCCAGCAAAAACACACACTGTGAGGAACAAAAAAAATACTTATTCTAAGTTAGGCAGTTGAAGAAATGACCTGCAGAATGTTATTAACTATATTCTTTAACTTGCTGAAAAAAATCAAAGATTTAATTCTTCTTTTTAATTTTGAATTTTTAGTCATCAAATAGGCATATTTCTCTTTAGCATCTCACACAAGCACGTCATAGCTTACTGCAGAAAATAAACAACTTCCAGTGAACACATCTGTTGCACCTGCCAGGCTAATTTAGACAGCATTTCATACCACAGAACTTGCAGATTTAACGAAGATTTGTTGAAATGTAACAGAGAATCTGTAAAGATGCAAACTTACCAAGAGCAGGATTCCTGCTTTGGCCAGAAGCTGACAAATTTCAGAAGCCCCACTTCTGTTTTCACCATACAAAGACATTGTCTCAGGTCAGAGGGAAGCTAGAGGAGTCTTTGTTTCTGCATGAGCTCAAAAGTGGACATAAATGTACACATAATAGTTCTAGTAAGAACAATGGCAAAAACTGCACACTGAAAATTATGAGGATGTGTATATGCATTTGCAGAACCAGGATCTGAAGAACAACAGCATATTTCATGAATCTGAGTCATTACAGCAAACATAATTTCCCTTCAAAATTCTTCATCCAAACAGTAAGAAAAAGTTTATCTTAAGACGTCTGTGAAATAAGCGTTCAGAAGTTCAAAAGGCAAGTTAATACATTATTAAGCAGCAGAGTACAGGAATAACACAAAGCTAGGATTTCATTTTGTTATTTCTTCTTGTTTTCTGACCACCTCAGAAGGGAAGGTGACAGCAGTGAAGGAAGAGTGAGAAATCAGGAAGGACATCTGAAGTGGCTTAATGTATTTTACTGAAGAAAAGGAAATATTCCCGGTGGAGATATAAAGCAAACACAAGCTAAGAGGTCAATGTGAAAAGAAGCACATCAGTCAACTCATTGACACAGAAAAGTCTGGACATGGAGCTAAGACATTGTCTCTGATCTAGTAGTACTAGTCGTTCAGCTGAGTCTTCTGTGATCAGGCATTTACAAACAAAACCATTTACCTGGTTGAATATATGCTTAGAATTCTCAAACAATGCTGGTGGACTTAACCCCAAATCTGACTTTATTCAGATCAGCTAGCAGCTTTGTCACAAAACAGGCCAGTGATGCAACCCACTCGATTCTAAGAACAGATGGCTCTTCTGATGAAAGTAGAATATAGTCAAATGTTCTGTTTATTATTCACTATAGTTTGGGAGGTGAAGGTTGTATTTATTCTTTCTGTTTCCATATTACCAAAATTTGATGTGCCTTAAGAGCGAGTAGTGTGGTCCTGAAATATCCTCGCATCTTTCTTTAAAGAATTTACTTTAAAAGACCACATTTTCCACAATGCAACAAAGAAGTATGAAAAATACTAGCCACTTCTTTAAAAGTATAGAGAATCGTTTGCTTGTGGGGCTACCACAGATGACTTTTTAGTAAACAATATTTTAAAAATCTGAAATACAGTAGATACTGACTGATATTGTTCTTCCTGAGTTTTGAATGTGCACAAAAGTTCCATGGTGTGGTCTTATTTGGAAAGGTTAAAACAATTTGTAAGGTAGCTTACTGATTCTGTAATTCATGCTTTATATATTATAGTCCATATATGAACTGTGTGTATTTGTTCACCTATCTGACCTGTCCATCTTTTTTTCTTTAATGATGCAATGAATTCAGTTAGGCAAAAAAGGTCGAATTAACAATGAAACTGTAGATGTGTGACAGCACATACGTTATTTTGATGGAAAAAAAGAAAATTCACTGACAGGGCTTCACAGTTAAATTTGCTTTCCTTTCTTGCCTCTTTTTAGTCCTGTCACCACTAACTGGCAGGCTGGGAATATGAAAAACAAACAAACAAACAAAAACAAGCAGATGCAGAATCAATTTTTTCTCAATTTTATGACAGGTGATGGGTGCTTATTTTGGCTAGAATTATGTGTTATCTTCATAAAATGCATTCCCTGGCTGAAATAAAAATCCTGTCAGTGACTGCGACTTTTTCATTCTGTCAAATGAGTGAAAAAGGAAGACCTTTGATACTGCTAGAATCCTATTCTATCCAAATGCTAAATAAAAGTGGCAGACAGGCACATTACTGAGAGGATTTTTTCTTTTCAAAATAAAAATTAGTAAATTCTGGAGCACTGATTAACTTCATAGAGCAAACATACAAAGTCAGCCACTTTCATCTTATGATCCGCATTCTTTCCTTAGTGTGGAACTGACCTTTCAAAAATGCAGTCTTTTATTCAGTATTTCAGAGACCACACAAATTGGCAGTCGCAACAACAGCTATTTTGATTCATGGCAGAAATCTCTACTATGTCTGCTTGAGACACAATTGTTACAAGCACTCTTCAAGCTAAGAAAGCTGAAAAAAAATATAGAAGTCATTGCTGGCAGCTAGGCATGCTGTCCGGGTGGCCTCTGAGTCAGGTGCAGTCCTGCTGTCCCCAGTCCACCTCCCCAACCACCTCTGTGCTCCAGGTGAAACCACTATCTCAGACGGCCAGAGCCTGCAATGCAGTCCCTGCCTTATCTGCTCCTGTCGAAACACTCTGAGTTAGCATAAATGATGTCAGTAGTAGCATTTTGGTTGGCTTTTGTAAAAACTGAGACTGTTTTTGCAGAGCTGAGTTACAGAAAAGCGACAACACGTGAGTCTGCCAGCAGTCCAGGGATGTGGGCTGGGGAGAGGATGGGCAGTCCGAGGGACATAACCCCTTAGCCTGACTCAGCTGCAACCGTACATCTGACCACATCCTCTCCCAAGCATGTCAATATTTCAACCCCATAAACCTTGCCCTTATAAAAGTGAACATAGATGGGGTGACTGAAGAACTAGGATAGAACTTAGATAGAAATGAATACCTAAAACCTGAAATTACCATTAAACATATATACACTCTTGTCATTTTCTGCTCATTTCTGTGTTTCTTTCTCTCCTTCTCTCGCTGCCACCCCCCCCTCCTTGCAGAAAGGTGAAAAAAGCTTCATCATTCCTGAGGTGGGGTGCCAGTTACATGTATTTTTTCACCTCAGTGTCACTTTCTCAAAAAGAAGATAGATTTCCCTTCTAATGTAGCCCACCAAACCTAGGATTGGGCAGAGACAGGTAGGAGATGTAGATCTGGACCACTTAAGGCTAATGGGGATATAAAACTAGAGTTTCCTTTGCCTGAGTGGTAGGGATCTAAATACACACTCTAATATTTTTCAGGAGAAAGTTGAGAAAGACAACCAAATCCACAGGGTCACCTACACAACTGTAGCTGTAACAACCTGCCAATTCAAATCTCATGCACACTCAGATTTGTGAAAGAGATGGAATTTCAGTTCTGTTCTTTCTAGCATGTCTTAGAAACCACTCCTTTTGGTGTACCATTCTCATGACCCCTATACACAAGTGTCTGTTCTTTCCACATATATATATTATATGAAATTGGATTACATAATCTTGTGAATTCTGCTGCAGAATTTCAGTATGGCTGTGTTGAAATAGCCCTTAAAGACATTATCTGACAACTATGTAATTACAAAAGTGTGCAAAATCTACAAAACTTAGTACTTTATAACGAAAATGGAACCAAGGGCTTGATTAGAGAGTTGTTCCCCTACCATAAAATTACATATAAAGGTCATAATTCTGCAACTAGCTTCATAACTTTCTGTGTCTACCTTATAAACTTGCCTTATTGCCTTTAAACTTGAAATATAATTCCACAAAAGCCCCTACATAAAGCTGGTTCTGAGTAATAAAGGAATTTTATTCTATTTTCCAAGACCTTACTCTTCTTTTTTATCTTTGTTTTATATACTACGTGAATTCTGAATGCCAACATTATGACTTCAAGTTTCCCTTAAATATGTAGCCCAATTAAGAGTAAATACATTGTTGTTTTCTTCAGGTTGTTCTGAATGAATCCAAATGTGCTATCAGCTAAATCTGATGAGAAACACAGATGTTCTGAACTTTCAATGAATATCTCAGGTAGCTGCTGAACTGCAAACAAATTCATCTGATATGCCATAAACCCAGTGGAATAAAATCTTCCCTGAGAAAGACATTATTCAAAGTCAAAACATAACTTTCTAATTTCAGCTGAGGACACTATAAAATGTCTATGACAATGAACTGAAAATTAATAAAATATCTGTTGCAGAGATTCACTTCTGTTTTCTGAATTTGGAGGTTGCTAGGTGATGAAAAATAAGTTGATTGAATCAATAGAAAATGCTTATGGGGAACTATGAAATGGATTGCAGAGTACAATTCTTCGAACATGAATTAGCATATTGTTATGAAAAAGATGGCATTTTATAGAATTGTGAGGATGAACATTTGATGAGAAATTACTATCATAAGACATGAGCATGAAAATTATTCTGGAGGCACTTAATGGTTAGTAATGAAAAGCAATAAATAACTGAGAATAAGAGAAAAGGAGAATACTGGAGAAGATGTAAGAAATCAAAGAGCCTGGCTGCTTCTTAACTCTAGAAAAAACATAACTGAAACCTGGTTTAACACGAATAAGGTAAAATGTTGTTGAGAATATGTACTTATACAGGTATAGTCAAAGGGAAAAGAACATGCCTACAATTCTTTGCTTAAAAAGCTTAATCAGCTTCCATAGCTAATTAGAAGATCCTTACAATACTTCACTTCTTGGGAATAAGATTACAGTCTCAATGGCAGAGACCAGTATAATACACCAAACCATCAGTAACAGAAGCAGAGCACTCTGTGTATTTCCCAGGCACTATAATATGAAACTCCTAAAAGAACCATTATACTTTGTTTAATTTTATTTATATAAAAATCTAAACAGCTCAATGATCATACTTCTATATTCTAAAGGAGTTAGCAATGTATTTATTGCCACCTTTCTAAAGTAGTACTACCTTGGATATATTGGTTTTGTCTTAAAGGTGACATTTCCTTAAAGCAAAGAATAGTCATGCAAAGGGTTTGAGGGATTACAGAGAAACAAGCTACATGGGAGAGCGCTGGAGAAAGTGGAACAACATAGATGTAGGAATAAGTGAAAAGGAAATTCAAAACCATTGTTCTCAACTTATCTTTAACCTCAGGCACCATTATAGGGACCTTTTTGGGAACTAGAGGAAAGCAAGAAAATGCAGGACTGGAAACAATGCACAAATCTGAATTCTAATTTAGGAAAATCTGCCAGAAAATGCAGTATGCATAAGGAAAACTTTTGACTTAATTAATGAGACAGACAATATTGAAACTCAGATACTGTGATGTGCAGAATGAATAAGAGGATTCACATTCTCCGTTTGCTGGAGCACTGCAATAGTGGCAAAGACCATGGATAGGGGTTACCTCCAGAGTTTCTAACAATGAGACAGATCTTGTCTATCTCTTTAGCACACTTCAAGGCTTCTTGGCAGTAGTCTCCTGAAGGAAAATCTACCCCAACTGCTTATCCTGTGCCTTTGCCCTGATAAGCTCTAGTTGGAGTATTGACTTTGTCCGGGTTTTCCTTGTGCCACAGCTTAACTTCAGAACAGCACTGGGATGCCCTCCCAGGAACGTGCTTTTGCCTTTGTTAGCTCTCTCAGCCTTTGGCAGGTTTTGGGGCATCCCACTGGCTACTGGTAAGATCAGACTGAAACAGCTCCTGTATTTCAGATGTCCTTTTCTTTTTGCTTAGCTTCTTTCAGATTATTTGTGTGCACTGTCAAAGTAGTTGATGTCAATAGACTTAAAATACTTGCCCATGCAGCCACGGACCTTAGTCCTTATTTATTAACCCAAGGGAAATTTCACGCCAACACTTAAGTGCAGTTCCACTCCACTGGCATTAGCAACATTGAGAATTTAGCACAGTTAGGCTCTTTTTGAGAGTACGGGTCATGGCGTAAAGCAAACAGGAAGCTATGTGAATGCAGTTTGCATGTTAAGAAACCCAGACAAGCAGTCCCAGGGCTGAGGTGCTATGTTCTGCCTCTCTGCAGGACTTATTAGCCTAGGGCAAGCCCAGTGCTAAACTGCATCTGCCTGGTTTCCAGAGAGCTTGCAAGAAAGAGCCTGCAGCTTTCTGAAAAATATCAGGCAAACAGGCAGTTGAACAAAGTCTATGTTATAAGAGGTGCCTAGTTTATCCCAGAGTTCCCAACATTGATCTTTCTTCTGGAAATCTGCAACGATGGGGGTTTCCTTGAAAAATAATTATAGTCTGAAAGTGGCTTAGGGCGGGTGGCTAAATCAACTTTCCCACAATGACTAAAACCTGTTGTGGAGAGAAATAGTAAAGATGAAAAGCAAAAGAACTGTCTAGTCCTCAGAGCCTACAGAGAAGGTTTTGCTAGTTGGGTGAAGATAATAAGTAATTTGTAATAAGGCAGGACCACAAAGAAAAACACACCTGGTGTCCAAGAAGCCAATTTATATAAAGGCAGCTATGACACTTTTAAAATCTTTGTACAAAATCATACAGGGATTGTATTTGTATACAAGATTTGTATACAATAATATTTATATGCAGTGGTATTTCTGGACACCTGATTCACACCACCAAAAAGTGCCAGATCTTCCCTGATAAATGAATCCCAACCAAAACTCATATCATCTCTGGGTCATTCTTTCCTGATGTAGTCCTTCCACTATAACCAATTAAAGGAGTCTTAAAGACATAGGCTCAGAAAAATAGTCTACAGCTAAAGATTCTCACTGGAAGAGCAAGGGCCTTGGCATTAGCTGGTGGTCCCCTGTCTCTGGAACGTAGAAAACGTATCAGATTTTTAAAGTCATGTGAACCTGAAGACCAAATTTTGGACTATCTGAGTTACTACAAATATTTTTTTTAAATCTACTTCAGAGAATGATCAGATCAACATCCTTCTAACCTTATGAAGATCTTGGTTTTTTAATATAATTTCAGTGTGAAGGAAAGAATTAAATCTAAGTTTAGAAATATGCAGAATCACTCAGTGGCTGAGCCTGGAAAACTCCTCTGGAGACTGTGTAGCCCAGACCTCCAGCTCAGAGCAGGGTCAGCTACAAGAGGTTGCTCAGGACTGCCTACAGTTGTGTTTTGAATATCTGCACAGATGGAGGCTCTACAACCTCTCTGGGCAACCTTTTCCAGCTGGACCCTCATGGTAATTTTTTTTTCCTTAGTCCTGAATGGAATTTCAGCTATGCTTTGATTTGTGCCCATTGTCTCTTGTCCTTTCACTGGACACCACAGAGAAGAGTTGTTCCATCTTCTTCACTGCTCCCATCAGGCACTTATACACACTGGTAAGATTCCCCCCTGAGCCTTCTCTTATTCAGGCTGAATAGTCCCAGCTCTCTCAGTCTCTTTTCATATGAGAGATGCTTCAGTACCTTAATTGTCTTCGTGGTCTGTAGTCAGACTTGCTCCAGTGCATCCGTGTCTCTTTTGTACTGTGGAGCCCAGAACTGTAGTGCTGAGTAGAAGGGAAGGATTATCTTCCTTGACTTGTTGGCAGTGCTTTGCCTAGTGCTGTCCAGGAGGCTGTTGGACTTCTTTGCTCCAAGGGCACATTACTTATTTATGGTCAGCTCATTGTCCACCAGGGCCCCAAAGTCCTTCTCTGCCAAACTGATTTCCAGCTGGTGAGTCCCCAGCCCAGCCTTTTGCATGGAGTTATTCCTCCCCAGGTACAGGACTTTGCACTTCCCTTTGTTGAACTTAATGAGTTTCTTTTCAGGCAATTTTTCCAGCCTGTCAAGGACCCTCTGAATGGCAGCACAACCTTGTGGTGTGTTATTCACTCCACTCTGGTTTGCATCCTCTTGAAACTTGCTGAGGGTACAGTATGCCCCATCATCTAAGCCATTAATGAAGATATTAAACAGTAGTGGCCCCAGTATCTTCCTTGGGGTACACTGCTGGTGACAGTCCTCCACCTGAAATTCATGCCACTGATCACAAATATTTGGCAGTTCAGCCAGTTTCAGTCTGCCTGACTCAATTCACCTCACTCACCTAGCCCTATGGGGATGTTATGGGAGACAGCATCAAAAACCTTGCTACAGTCCAGATAAACAGTATTCAATGCTCTCACTTACCCACTGAGCCAGTCATCTCATTGTAGAGGACTATTAGGTTGGCCAAGCATGACTGACCTAGAATAGTTGTAGTTCATTAGAGATACCAGAAGAACAGATATAATTAGCCATCAGTCTGACTGCTTTAGGCTGAGATATGTTTTAGTCTCACTATTACCCTTCTATATCCAGTACTACTCAGTATAAGGGTAGCAAATTCTGGAAAAAAAGACAGCTGAATAGTGACGTCAAAATTTGACTGAAATTAAGTACTATGCTCATTTAACATAAAGCTTCAGATTACCACCTGTTTCAAGAAAGTTACTCTCCTAGCCACCTATTTACTAGATTTCACCTGAACCACAATGATAAAAGTGAATAATTGTTCACGTCAGATGTCATGTAAGTATAATTAAGGAACGACAATATATGGTCATATGGGAGTTGAAATTGCAGCCACAGATTAATTTCTTCTGAATAATTCATCAGAATTAGGCAAAATTAAATTCCAGACATCACTATAAAGCAGTGATATTACTGTCCCTTAACAGGTTATGTCCATCATAGTTTGTGTAAATTTGTTTCTGCTTTATTAAACTTACTGTTCCATGACATTCACTATTTTGAATAAGAAATTTTGTGTGACATTTTCAGAAGGACCTTGGCTGGCCTTTGGCATTCAGGAAAGCAACATCACTTTAATAGCCCCATGTCCTTTCTCAGAGTACTGTTCTAAAGGGTGGTAGTAATATCTACTTCTGCTTGCTTTATAGTTCTGTCAAATAATTTCATGTCTTCCGAATGGGATAATAAAATCAATTGATATCACTAAACCATTTTATTTTCTCTCACAGAGATGCTTATTTAATGACAGTTACAAAAAAAAAGTCTTCAACCACCTATAACACATACAGCTGAGATCACCATGGCACTCTGAAAACACCTTTGTAAAAGATCTGTAGCAGAGACTTGACTGAGTCTGAGAGATACACCAGTCTAACAAATATGCTCTCAGCTGTACAGATTTGTACTTTTTATTTGTAAGATACCACTTAAAATATTAGAATCCTGGGCATGGTAAATATTTTTAAGATCAGCTCGGTGGTGAAGACGGTGAGTGCACTCATTTTAATAAAACCACATTGCATCCAAAATATTATCAGGTAACCTAAGATGGCCTTTAACTTACAATGCCATGTTATTGTAGTAGCATAATATTCATGTATTATGATATTTGGTTAATACATGCAAAAAAAATAAAAAAAATATTTTTAGTTTTGAACACATAAGCATAATATCATAATGTCATAATAATCCCCAAAATGAGCAGTATGCAAGCACTATGGGACTCAAAAGTACAAAAAATAGTTCAGAAGTTAGAGGAATTTATTGCTAACCTTTTTTTGGTTAGCAATATTGACTTTTTCAACACTGAAACTTAGAAAACTGATATTTTGCATAGTAAGAATAAAATTCAAGCACTTCAGTAAAGACAAAAATGTCAAGATGTATTTTTTTTAATATGTAAAGGGTGAAGCTGAATAATATTAGTTTCAAAAGTTTGCAGTAATGTTTAAAACTCTACTTTGGGGAAATATTTTCAATACTTTTTTACAGTTCCTTTCCTTGAGTACACACTTTTTATGAAATTACAGTGCTTAAGTACTAGACTGTTAACCTATAATTCCAAGTTCACCTCATGTTAAATCTATTTTGTATGTAATCAAACAATTCAATGTATATTATATTGAATTTAACATATAGTGACATTTTGAAAAGAGAAGAAGTTGTCCTCTAATGCAAATGAGTTAGCAACCATATAAAAAAATAATTTTCTGGAAATACATACATATCACACCCAACCAACTTATTCTAATCATCATGTATGAAAGTGCCTGGACAACTAAAATTGTCAGATTGTGAAGTTGTAATTTTTATAAGTCATAACGTTGTTTTTTTAGCTTGTTTGCACCACAGCTAAACTCGGACATTCAGACCAATGTATACCTATAAAACCACTTTAGGCAGTGCCTGTTCTTAGTTTAGGAAACCTGTGAGAGGTTTACTTTGCAGCTCAATAGCTGCAAAGTCATATCTTTAGTAAAATTTTAAAGTTGAAAATCTGAAAGCAAATCCTGGAATCCCACTTTACAGTTGGAAATCTTGAACACAAAGGAAATCACTTATATGCTTCCAGACTTGGAACAGTAAACCTATAGCAAATCCAGAAAAATATCCACATCTATCACATGAAATGTATCTAATCATATGAAAACATAATTCAGTGTCCTTCTTCACAAAACAGTATCTTTCTTCACTTTTCTATGTTTATCCCTAAGTAAATATTAGGTATGATATTTAAGTTAATAGTTTTGATACCAGATGGTCTAGCTTTTCAGTTCAAGATAATAATATGGTTAAACAAAAGCATTACTTTTCTATCTTAAAGCACCAGACTTAATTTGCTATTAATAGTTATGCACTTAGGAATGAGATTCAGATTTTGTAAATGTTCTGACAGTAACCGGACTTCCATAGCAGCAACTAAAATGTTGACAGGAATTATCCAGATTTCATCAGCAGTCCTCTTGCTTAACACATCTGTTACCTGCTTGCAAAACCAATACAAACACTAATTCAGCGATGATAGCCATGAGCCCAACAAACAGCAAGTACTCAGGGAATGGTTTACAAGCAATTAATAGGCTGAATATATTCTACAAAAATATTGCACATATAACAGTAAATAACAAATGTACTTGCAGAAGCCAAGAGGGGGTCATACAAAGATTGTTAATGGCATGGTGCAATATATTTGTGATTGGATTTATTAACAGGACTTTAAAAGATTGGCATTGAAATCAAAATAAAGAGAATGACATATTAAAATTAGTTTGAGTCCTGTTGTCACTGCAGTAACATTGATTCTGTCAGTAGTGAGGGTACATTTGACATAAATCACTACAGTTAAGTCCCCTCACTTATCACAGACTTATCACGACTTGTCTGTGTCAACGAGCAAGGGTCATATGTATCCACTTTCCCAGCTCACTTCTGGCATTGACTGAAAGAAGAAAAACCGTCAAATGAGACTTTGAAAATTCTTCTTTCTTCAGTGCTGCTGGACTAAAAAGGCCAAGGCAAGGACATGATTTTCAACATCAGTATGAGCAATGTTACAGCTGGGAGAAATTTTATATGGTCTCCACATGTAGATTCTCAGTCATGCATTATTCACTACTGCAATGTGTGTATCAGTACTTAAACTTCTCAAGATACTGAAGTTGCTGATCATGCTAGTATGTAAATTTCTTAGTTCTCAGTTTGATTACTGCTAACTATAAGGAATAATACAGTGGAAATCAGAAGTTGTAGGTGCAAACTTACCACCTAGAGCATTAGAACATAATTTTTAATCAAAATTAGTGAACTAAACCCATGAAATTTATAAAATTCTTAGAAAAAACAGAAAGTTTAACAGAAAGTTTACCAGATAAAGCTGTGAGATTCGGATTTTCAGCCAAGGCAAAACCAAGGAAACCTTTGGGTACCACAATACACAACTATTTGAGGCCTAGTTTCCGTCAGGTGAATGACACTGGAAGTCACATATACAAGTCATTGAAAGCAAAACTGAAAATTATCAGAGAACAAATGAACAGGATCTTTATTACAATGTAAATATGTATAAACTTGAGGCCTCCAACATTATTGTTTATATGACTTAAATTAAATGATTCATTAGAGTACCAGATATGGATTAAGACTTAAACGTGCTAGAATTAACCATTTTAAAAATCAAAGGAATAACATGGCCTCCTGTCCTGCCCCTCATTAGAGCTAGATGAACTGTAGGCAGCTGAGGGCCTTATAGTATTCTTCAGTGCCTGATTTTTTATTTGTTAACATTGGTGGGCATTTAGACAGCAGAAAATACATTGCCTTTACAAACATTTCATGTCTTCTAAGTGGATGATGGACTTCAACTTGAACTTTTTAGTCAATATCCAAGTAAGTTCAATACTAGACAAAACTCATTCACTCATCTCTTCCTTCATACCTTCTGGCAAACAGTTTCCAGCACCACAGCAAATTGTAAATTTATACCTGTGTGTTCACATGTGAAGGCCTTATTCAGGAATAAATAATACATAACTTAACAATATATTGTTTACTTTAGGAAACACAATGTGGTTGATGCAATCAGACACAATATGATAAAAGCACATAACAGAGCAGCTGAAAATTCAGGAGAAAGAAAAAAAATCCACAAACCCCCAAACCAAACCAGTTCTATTCCTGAAAGAAAAAGAACAGAAAGAAAAGAATCAGCCTTTCATGAAAGAAATCCAGGCACCAAGAAACCAAGAGGTGAAGAAAATACTCATTCCATTTTTAATTTGTTGTAATCAGTTAAAAGAACCCTGTTCAAATGTGATTTCCAGTTTATCTAGCTTCAGTTTCAAAGTATTAATTTTTCTTAACCTTTTTTGCTGTAGCATATCCTACATTTTCTTCCTATGAAAGGATTAACACACTGTAACCACAAGGTTTTGATCTATTTATTGGAGTGTCATTTTGTGCGGTTCTCTGAGCACTTCTTCGAAGTTAATTATGTCTCATCTTCCTAAAATTTAATTTTTCTCCATAGTCATGGAAATCTGGGCCCCAAAACCAGACGCAGTACTCCAATATTGTTAAAATCACTGCTCTACAAAAGGGTAGAAAAGGGAGACCTTTCTTTTGTTTTCTCAGTGCTTACTTAATTCTAGAACCATAGATCACATTACAGCCTCATTTGACACCATATCACACACAGAGATTGTGCTGAATTATTTATCTGCTCTGATCACAATCTTTCTCATATTGTCTCCTCAAAGTAGCCTCTTTTTTCTGCTCTTACCCCTTCATGTAGGCATTAACTGGATTGTTTGTTATTATGTATATAATTTTGCATTAAAATGCTTTTTTTTTCTATCAATAGGCTTAATTTACCTCTCAGTCTAAACAGTTCCTTTACCTTCGTAGTTTAGCTGTCCACCAAGCTTTGTAAGTGACTTTTAAGTGATTTTATATTTACTTTGGGCTACTGAAGAAATACTGGATAATGTTAGACCTATTATTTATCTCTTCAAGATTCTGCTAGAAAACACCCCCAGTGACAACTATTCTTGAGATCTGTCAGCTAGCCAGCTCTTAATTAATTTCACATGGGCTTTATAGATATGAATAGTGCTATTTTCCTATCACAATGTTGAAGGCAACTATATCACATATACACAGTTATCTGTATCCATCAAAACTGCAATCTCAAATACTCAAAATAAGTTTACGTCACAAGACAGATTTTGTATATTAGTATATTGAATATTTTTTACATTTTTAGTTCTTTATCTATTTGGGATGCTTTTTGATTTTTTTTCCATCTTGTTCACCTCGTGCTTTACTAGAAGCCTGTGAGATTAACCAGTTTACAGGTGGTTGTTTTGCTTGCTTTTCATGAAAAAATGTACAACAGCTTTGTGGGGATACCTCAGTATATGTGTTTCAGTAGATATATTAAAAATTGAATAATTTAAATAAATTTTCAGCCAATTCTTTTTGGGAAAGTATGTGGTGTTCAGGGTTTACTCAGTATTAATAATAAATCAATGCTTTAAAAGGGTAGCTTACCCTGTTCTCTAGGTTGATTCAACCAGTATAGAACAGACTCTTACCTGCGTTTTTTACTGAGCTGTGCTGGTTAACACATCGATTTGCAGGCATTCAAGATCTAACACTTAGGAGTTTTCAGTAGCCTTAAATCAGGTAAAGGTTTCTTTAATATAGAAGATCTCTTCTCACACACACAAACATATATTCTAAATTTCTGAATGAGGTAAAACAGCTTACAGTATTCTGGTCATGTGCATCACCCCTATCATTATCTTCAATAATACCATCTATAAAAAATGTATCATACCACCAATAATTTCTACTTTTTAAAAAAAAAAACATTTAGCCTTGATAACAAAGCAAATTAAAAACTACCTTTCTTCACAATTTTATGATCTTGAGTTTATACAGGATTTGTTTCTTTAACATTCTCTAGGATGCTTCAGCTTACCTGTCACTGAGAAGATCTGTGCTCTCCTATGAGAACAGGTTGACCTGCTTGCTCTGCTGCTTTTCTTGTGAAAACACAGCACCCCCCAAAACACACACAAACCGCACATACAACAGTTCACCTCTAGTGTTTTCTGCCATCTATCTCTTGTATATGAAACCATAAGCATGTCTGCAAAGACACTTCATATTTTTCTCCTATGCAGTTGCCTTCCGACCTCACATTGGAAGAGTTTTTATAAGTATACAGTTTCATGAGATTCCATATCTTATTTATAATACATATCCTATATAAAGTTCTGTAAAATGACTTTATACTTCTGATGAATGTTGCTGTTATAATTTTCATTACACGAATGTAGAACACCTTGTATTTTGTTTAAAAAAATACTTTTTTTCACTATTTGTAATACAGAATTCTTGATAAGTTGTTGCTTCTATAACATGCTTGAATAACTTCCATTGATACCTGCTTCTTCATGCCAAATAACGTTCACTAAATCCGTTCCCTGTAACTCTGTGTTTTGTCCTTCCAAACCAGCTATCTCACTATATGACTCATCAGATCTATGATAAAAATGCAAAATTCCTAGCTAGATTAAAGGCTTCCCACCTCTCCTTAGCAGCTGGTTACAAATCACCAATCTGTTTCATTTTCTCTGTAGTGTTTCTGGCAGGGATCTCAAACTATGTGACCTCAAGAAAAACTTTGTTTTCTCAGATAGCGTGTTGATATTTTCATTCCAGATTACTAATCCTCTCCTTCACAATTATCAGATTATGCTTAATGATGCTGCAATCTCTTTTTTCACTTTGAAGTATTTTAAGGGTGAGGGCTTCATCGATATGTAGGTCAGTGGTTGAATCCTTATAGACAGGGAGATGGAGAGATTAAGTGGGAAGCAGAATGGAAAACACAGCCTGTCCAAGTCAGCTTAGTCATTGCACTTCATTACTCATTATCTTCTTCTGTTACCTGCTGCAAAGCCATCTGCTAGTGGAAGGAACTCTACTCTGTTTCTCCAAATTTGCTCAAAATCCCTTGTTTACCATTGTGTTCAAGCAGTTTCCTGGGACTACTTGTACAAGTAAAGTTAATCGTGGTCTTACATATTTGCATGAACAAGGTCAAATGTTTGCCAAGAAGATTAAGAAGTTACTGGTGGTTTCATTCTTGAATGAATAAAAACATCATACTCCTTCAAATAAAACAACATTAAAAAATTACTTTCTTCCTCCATTTTTTCCCCAGACATCGAAGTATTTTTCACTGAATATAACTGATGAAATAAAAGAGCTACAACTATTAGTCACTTCAGCAAATAATTCAGGATGTGGTTTTTTTAGATAGCCACCTGACCTGGGCCACACAGGGACAGATGGTGTTCATGTTCAAGCTTTACAGAATTGCATATTTTAACTTTGCAGTACATTGAACCAAACTGATCTTAATGTTGAAGTAATGAGTTAACTCCTAATCCAATATTTTCATTTTCTTGAATAATACTGTTTGGTATTTATAAGCTTGTTGGTCAAAAAAACAATAATGCATAATAATCTTCCCCATAAAAGTCAGCACAATAAAGCATTATTACAACAGCTATAACATTTTACTGACTTGCAGAACTCATATTTCATTAGACAACATCTTTACCACTCACAGCTATTCTAAATTTTTCATTGTTTTTACCCTTGAAACTAGTTTTTTTAATAATGAGATTTTAATATGTTTTAGTATAAAGTACCAACTTGATTTGTTGTTAACTATTTAATTTACTGTATCTGACCACCTGCAAAAAGTGGGTTTATAACAAAAATACAGTATCAATTTGTTTGAGGGTTTTTTTTTTGTTAATGACTTAGGAGGAACAGTATTATTTTTTTATTGAGACCTTTCTCTCCATAAATATTGTTAATAAATAGGTAGATAAATATGGAAAATGTAGTCAAATTTAATCTGCTTTTGTAAGAATATATATTTGCAGTGAAAGTACCAGAAACTGGGAAGCAATCAAGCACATGAGGTTAAATGTTGCACTGTAAAACAAGTTATTTAACTTTACATTCCAGATGTGTTAAAATGGGAGTTTCAAAAGGTAAATGTTGAATTTTATAATTTTGTTCTGTCCAAAGAGCATTTTTACTTGACAACCTGATTTTATCTGGCATTTTGTTGAACCAAATTAGCATCCTGTAAAAACACTGAACTTATGAACTTTCCCTAATAAGTAAACTATGGGATTTTTCCTCCTCATCATCACAAATTGCTTATTAAAAGGTATGTTTCTCAATTTTGTCTTTTTGAAATACAGTTTCTGTGACAAATTGCTTGTTTAATGTCTTCTAATGAGCAAACCGCTGTAAAAAATCTAATTTTCAATTATAAGATTCACATTGTGCTATTTTTCATATCTGTCTTCTAGCTAAATTATCTTCTGCTGTTCAGCTCCCCAAATCAGTCCATTCTGAGTGAGAAACTGCAGTATTTCTTCTAAGGAAAATCATGTGTATTCACTTCTTATTTGTCCTGCGGGCTCCTTGTTATAGTCTTCATGACATACACCAGACTCATAAACTGTTGAAGGAACCATTTGAAGAATTTAGTTTCTAGCTAATAATGAAACATGAGTTAGTAATAGCGACGATTACAGAAGATCGTGTGAACGTCCTATAGGAGGAACATTTTAATGTAACAACACAGGTAAAAGAATGGAACAGCAAGCAGTTTCTCATTGCTCTCATTAACTAACCAGAGAGCTTAAATGCATCAAGGCAGCATCCTGTAAAATCAGGGGAACACCAAAACCTGGAATATAAAAGAGATTTCCTCAAGAGACAGTTTGGCTGTACACTAAACCACTTCCAACTGAAAGGTAAGACAGATATAACACTAATCTTCTGTTTCTACATATGTGCAGGGTTTTGGGTATTCACAAGAGTTTTTGATTCTCATCTGTGTTGACTAGTTTATATGCTATGTTTGATTTTCTGAACTTCTGTTATATTGTACTTTTTAAACACTATAAAGAAATGCAGTCCAGGGAAGCTTCCTCAATTTATTTAGAGTAACAATTTCACTGAAGTCTTTCTCTCAGCAGGTTTACATCCAGATTCCGCTTGGAGTATACAAAGTTGAGTAACCATTTCAGGTTTAGAATTTAATTTGGCTTCCTTTTGATGGGGGGAAAAGTCTATTCCAATTATTGTTCACTAAAAGCAGAGGTGAATTTGTTCCTATCTGATAAATCTGACATTTCATTAGAAGAAACCGGTAGATTGATCCATTTCTAAAAGCATACAGACATTTCACTATATCTTCATGTTAGGAAGAGAAATAGCTGAACTAAATAAAAGTTGCAAAGTGTTGACTTTTCTAAATTATAGTAGTGATCTGGGATTACATTAAACAAGACATAGGGTTCCAACTGTCAGCTTTCACTTAAGATAGTTTCAGAGATGATTAAGTAATTTAAAAATTGTAATACTAAAAATTCAGATCATCAGAGCTGTGCTGACTTAGCCAACAATGACCAAAAGCAGAGCATCCAGCACAACAGTTCAGGTTTTGAACTTACTGTTAGATTCCAAACAGCTACAGTCAGGGATCCATTGGTGTAGCAAACCTAAGGTTGTGATTTGATCATAAGATCATTATTTCTCTCTTCCCTAGATTGGAGAGTTTACCATCATTAGAATACAACTTTCATAATGAAGGTAAAAAAGCAGAAATTATTGTCATCTAGTTGGTGATTATTATCCTTTCCAAACTCGCTGAAATTTTCCTTTAGTATTAACATTTTCTGTAAATTCCTCTTTCATTTATATTTTATTTTATCCTTCCTTTGGCTGCAACCCTCTGACCACACATAAAGTTTTATAAAAATCTTTCTTTGTACTCCTATTGCCATTGCATAGTTTTCCTGCTTTCTAACATCTCACATACCTGAACAATTTGACTGTTCCAAATGTCTGAAGACATTCTTCCTTGAAAACAAGATTCCATTATTAGATCTAATGAGCAAGAAGGAAGGAAAACCTTTTTTTACTTTTTACTTGCTCCATCTGCTCTATTCTCTTCAACTGTCTGCTTTGACAATTCTGCATTGACTAGTATGTCTGTATTTGTATTGACAACTTAATTCTCCCCTGTCCCAGACTCATTCAGTGGCTTATCCTGTTGCATCTTAGGAACAGTGGAGGCCACGTTGTTCTTAAAATATTTGACCAAAATCTCCCAATTCTTCTTGTCTACCAACACAATATTTCTTCCTTTCAGCCTTACATCTGTTCCTCACACCTAGCCACCAGACCAGCAAGAAAGAGCACCAGTTGTTGTCCTTTAACCCCGTCCCTGTTTCTCCATCATGTTCATTTTTCTTTCCCAAGCATGAAAATCTTGTGATATAGCAGATTGTTCTGTTTTTTTTTCAGCCACTGTCTTCATATCCATAATGTGAAGATATTTTGCCAGGGATTAGTCTCTAACATTACCTGTTTAGATTCTGAACAAGTAAAAATATTATGAAGACATTACCAGTTGTATTTACGGGCTTATATAAAAATTCATACAGATGGGTGAATAACAGACAAATAAGGAGAAGCAACTTGGGGGAATCAAGCTATTAAAAAGTTAAAAAGAAATAAGAATACAGAGAAAAAAAGAAAGGGATATATGTGTTTTGGATGGTATTCATTTTGTTCTCTCCTTTATTGGATTTAAAAAGTGTGTATGGTAATCTACAAACAGGATTTTTTTTTCACATATTTAAAGTCTTACATGATGCACCCAAACTCTGCTATCAAACTAAATTCTCAATAATTTTTATATTTTTGTGATGCTCAGAAGACTCCTCCTTTTTACTCCCCTATCACATCATCACCAGCACAGGCTTTTCAATGCAAAGTTTCCTATGTGTTCTATCACAGTAGGCTTCTTCAGGCATTTTAGGTTCGCAGTGTTGAGAGAAAAGCAAGATCGCCAGCAGCAGGTAGTAGCAGTGTGCCACTTCTTCAGGTGATCTGTTAAACTTGAAAGGTACTACCTTCAAAACACCCAAGTTCCCCAAGCAAACTGTTATTCCACCTCTTCTCTGTTCATGAAATTAGTTTTTTCTCTTCTTTTCACCAAAGTATTGTTAGGAGGATGAGGACAATGTTTATACATGATAGTAAGTGACTAACTCCAACTTCCAGAAGAAGTCCTGCTTCCACTAGCCATCACATGCACTCTCTCTTTTTCTAAAGAATTATAAAAATATGGATAAATATTTTCTTTATGTGTACACAGATTAACTTTATCTAGAAAGATATATTTATATATGCTTACATATAAGTATATGTTAGATAAAAATATATATAACCATGCATATAAAGTGTAGGTATATAATGTATAAAACTTCCTTTAATAAGAGCTAAGGAAATGAATAATTAAAGTTTAAAAGTGAGTAGAAAGGAATTAAATAAAAGGGAGGGTCATGGCTCCCTACTCTACAAGGCCTAACATTTCAGCGTGGGGTTCACGATGGTGGAGAGCACCAAAAAAGGGGGTTGGGGGGAAAAACCATGTTGGAACATTTCCAGCGGCTATGGACCTGCCCGAGGTAGCCACCAAGGGGCTGTGTGCAACATCCACACTGTGCAGCACAGAGATCATCTCACAGCTACCTGCAAGACTGTTACAGGTTGCAGGCTGATGCTAGGTATGTGTCCTTATCTTTAGATCAGGGGCATTATACGAAAGTTTCAAGAAGCTCTGGCTGACTGAGTGAGGAGGGAGAAGGCAGAAGATTGCTTTGATCTGTTCATATCCCCGCCCAGGCCTGCTGCAGCCAAGAAAAGGAGAATGCGCAATGGAGTGACAGCACATTTGAAGGGGAAAGGAAAAAGGCTGGAGAAGCCTGATCAGTGTCAAACACACCTGTAACCCTGTAGATAAATTTACTTTGTGTATGAGTTGCATTGATTCTCCATAGTTGTATATCTTTGTAAGGAAACAATGCAAGTGCCTTATTCTCCATCTGGCCCCGCCCCTGCCAGCCAGGAGAAAGTCAAGGGCAGGTGGGATGGGACCATGGTTGGTGGTGAGGAGATGCAGTCCCAGGCATGAGGCTGTCCCCTCACAGGCAGGAACGATTGAGGGCATGTGTTGGGTGAGAACAGTGAGTTTATGCCTCCCACAGCACTTGAGCAAATCTCCAGGACTCACAGCCCAATTTGCCTGGCATTATTGAACCGGGCTGGGCCCCCACCTCACCTCAGCCCTGTTGAACTGGCGGGCTGTCAACCCCTGCTGCCCCCAGATATGGAGTCCTACAGCATCTGCCTGAGGCTGTCAGAGCTCAAGCAGGGAGGAAGGGACTTTGCAGGGCTGCTGAGGGAGGGGAGGCCCCCACGCACAGTGTTGGATTTGAGTAGCCCCTGTAGTAGGACATGGAGGCAAGTATCTGCCCATGCAGGGTTTGAGTTGACTAGAACTTGGAGAGAGGGCTAGAGCTGAGTTGGAGAGTGAGCAAGGGAGAGGGTCAAATTGGAGCCCAAGAAGGACACAGAGCCAAGGTGGCATTCTGAGCAAGGATGGTAGTTCCAGTGCCACCCAAGCAGGGCCTGAGCAAAACTGGAGCTTAAGAAGAGGATGGAGCTGAGTAAGAGCATGAGCAGGGCACAGAATGAAGATGGAGTCGAATCAGTAGATGATGGAGTAGAGGCAACATTCTGAGCAGGGGTTGTGCTGCTGTGGCAGCATGACCAAAGGCGAGAGCCAAGTTGGAGGTGGAGAAAGGGAAGCAAGTGATTATGAGCCTAAGTGGGGGCTACAGTTGAGTTGGAGCCTGAGCAGGCACCAGATCTGAGCAGGGGCCAGAGCGGTGAAAGATTGCCTGAGCATGACCTGGAGATGAGATGGAGCCCAAGGAGGAGGCAGAGAATGCCTGAGGTGGCATTCTTAGCTGGGGCAGTATTACCGTGGCAGTCCCAGAAGGGGATGGAGCCAAGATGGCATTTTGAGCAGGGGCACTAGAGCTGTGGCTGCCAGGTCCTGATGTCAAGTTGGAACCAGACCAGGGGCTGGAATTTGTAGCAGCCAGCAGCTGTATCAGAGCAGAGTAAGAGCTTGAGCAGGGGCTGGATCCGAACTGGAGTTTGAGCAGGCTCCAGATCATAGAAGTATACAAGGTGTTACCATATTCCCGGTAGGAAGGGTATAGTTTACACCCATATGTACCTAGATGCAGCCCAGATGCAACCATACATGCTGGCATACAGGACGTAGAGTAGTCTGGTAGGACAGATGTCATTCGCTGGTCCAGGCAAATAGCACAGGAGGCTTCCCCATCTTGGTGTGTGAACACAAAGTGTTGGCTGTGCTCCTGGGTAAAAAAACCAAAACAAAACAAAAGTAAAAAAACCCGTATTATTTGGTATATTTAGATTTAGTATATAAGTAGCTCCATAATGAGTTAAGATCCTCAACATTGTTGTGTATGTCTATTTTATTCAAAACTTCTGGGTTGAGATTTTTCTCCTTTTAAGCGGTCTGAAGTTATTCTAAAGCAGTAAAATGTATAGGTAATGTATACCTATAAGCCTGCTACCTATATATACCTACTGTATACACCATTAGGTCATCTTGAACTTCTTTAGAGTAGACTTATGTAGCTTAACTAAAGTTATTTTAAAACATTACACGAGTATCCAAATATATTTTTATATGAACTTTTTTATTATCTACTCCCTGCTAGATATATTCCTTTTGGCTTCCTGAAGTTTGAAACCCTAACCCAGCAGCAGCATACTATCCTATGATTACTTTCATTTATTTGACTTCTTTTCAATTATTTTAATGTTTTGTTGGATTTAATTTTATGCATCCTTGTTCAGTCCATAAAATTAAAACATTAATAACTGTCTCTGAATGTTTAACCATATGAACTCTTTTTTAAATGAAGCTGTTCATTAAGCCAAGTTATTTGCATATTGCATGGCATGCTACTGTGAAAGAGAAAGACTCAGTCATATATGATAGTGCTCATCCTATTATGCCTGAGACTTGTGTCAGCACTTCATTTGAAAATTCTATTTTTACTAGTTTATAGCTCAGCTGTATAATCTTTCTGTGGGCTGAAACTTGACAAAGAATATCTCCACTTCAGAGTCCATTTGAGCACCCAATTTCAGATAAAATCAGGTTTACAATTGCCATAAACTTTTTGAGCACACACGACACATCAGGTTGCATTCTTGTCAGCTCTCATAAGCTAAGCAGGGTTGGGTCTTTGAATAAAATCCAAGCACCAGAAGAATAATATTGGCAGTTCAAGAAGCATAGATCCTTTCAAGTTTGTAGTAAGTGTACACTGGCTTGATACCTACAGGCTAGCTACTGCTATACCTGACACTTCTGGATTTAGAAATATCTATATATTACCTACCATTGATGATAAATCAAGATGCTTGTTACTTCTAAGATCACATTGTGGCAAAATAATGAATTATACTGTTAAATATTTTGCATACAAGTAAAAAATATATTTATATATTTATATACACATATAATATGTAATTACAGATTGTTAAATTCAGATCACTATAGATTAAAGTTCTGTTTGAAGTTTTATTTTCATATAAAAACTTGGTTATGACTCTAAAAACCACGTTCTCAACATAAACTAAAAATTTATTACCTCAGAAATCTTAGCCTTTGCATCAATCATCACCTTTCAATCAAGTTCATTGATCAACAGGTTCATCCAACGTAGCACTCCAAAAACTGGATAACTATTTATCTGTTCTTTGTATCTGTATTACACAAGGTGCATTGCAAACATGGAAAGACAGAAATTATACTTTCAGGAGAACAAAATCTATGCACAAATTTGCAGTTTTTGTAGGAAAATGATTTAACTATAAATTTGTATTTGAGTGTGGAATTAAGATAAAAGTTTAAAGCAGTGACGGAGAACTGATAAAAAAGTATAAAACTTGTGGACAAATATATTACAGAGTATGTCTCATACTCGCAAGTTTTACAGGTCTAATCTACAGTTGAAACTGGTTGAAACAGGATGACGTGATTCCTTCTTTAGGGTTAAATCTGACAATCCCAGTCATAATTTAAATAGTAATATCTATCCTTAGCCGTAAAGCATGTCAGTTTTTAAGGAAGTGACTCTGAAGTGAATCTCAAGTAAATTTCACTGAAGTCCCTGAAGAATTACAATAGTGAGTAACCATTTTCTATACACAATCTCCATATAATTTATTTTGAATGCATTTATACTGCCCACCCCATCCTTCCCCTATGCCTTGTCCTGAGCCATGCTTTTTCTAATCCCATCTCATATGAAAGTGATTTCATACCTTTGTTCATTCTTATTACCCTTTTCTGGACTTCCTCTCATTCTACCACACATGTACTGCACTCAGTGTTCAAGAAATGGGTGCACCTTCAGTGTATATGGATTTAGGCAAAGTGGCATAGTTACGTTTTCCATTTTCTTTGTTTCCTAATAATTCCTAATATTCTCTTTTTGGTTTCTGACTTTAGTGCAAATTGACATTTTTTCATGAAACTATCCATGAAGATATTTGGAGTCACAACATTGAATTTAGAGCTCATCGTTGTGTTTATGTAGATGCAGTTGTTCCTCCCTCTCCCTCTATATAGCTTATTTCACAGTCGCAAACATTAAAATGGCAGATCAGGTTCATCACCATCACTTAGTACTAAAGAGATACTTTTGCAACACTTTCTAATTACTGTTGTGATTTTATTGCCTAGAATAATTGTTATAATTTTCAAATGTTATCATTTCACTATTCATAACCCCTTTCAAATTGCTAAGGAAGATTTGGCATAGTAAAGAAATATGAATGATCCATCACTGATAATCCAGGACTCATTAGTAACCTGAGCCTGCCTTGTGTTACGCAACTTTTTTACCTGTGTTTGAATTGGTTATTAATTCAGCAGTTGATCTTTGCTTCTGTTAATTTAGTTTAGCCAAGAGATTTAGGGAGACATCATGTAAAAAGAAATTTTTAATATCCTAATTCCTAAAAAGAGCCAGGTCACTTTTATTCCATTCTGCATATGTGAGTTCAGGGAAGTCTAATAAAATTTCACAAATGTGACTTCTTTCTTGCAAAAGCAATGTTGACTGTACATGCATTGTATCATATTTGTCCGTATGTCTTGTACCTCTGTTTCATTATATTTTCTTCCAATTTATCCACTAGATAAATCAGATTTTCTGGTCTAATGCTCTTCAGTAGACTTTATTCTCCCTCAACATAAAAAACAAGTCACACTGCATCTACAATTCTCCGTTCTTCTGGTCCTGAGGTTGATTTGAAAGCAACAGAAACCACAAAATCTTAACAGGTCAAGGAAAATTTTATTAGTTTTGTGCATAAAACAGTTTATCAGATTCACTCCCACTAAAAATATTGATGGGAACTTCCCTAAAGCACACTAGTAATGACTACCAAATTATTCTTTCTCCTTTTTCTGTTTTCACCTTGCTTTCCAACAGTAGTGCTTTCATTTCTTGACCATTTGTTGATCCCGTCAATTCTGTAAAGGTCAATGCATTTGGAAAAGAAGTTTTATTCCTAGAGTTTTGTGTTTTTTTCTTTTAGCAAGTTTTTCCTTGCCTTGTTAAAGAATTGCTGTGTTAAAGTTTTAGCTTCCTGGTATGCCCTTTAGTTTCTTTCAGTTGTACACATATCTTATAAAAAGACCTTTTATTTCTAATATCTTTCTTTACTCTTCTGTTAAAGATTCAAGCCTTGCCTCTACATCCTTTCCACTCTTCTGCGCACCTCTCCTGTTGCAGCTTTTGTGCAGGTTATACATTTATTCTGAAAATTCCCTGTTACATCTTTCAATGCTTGTGCTGCAACGACTATGCCTGCCTTTTGGACAGATATTTTAACCAGCTGCTTCATTTCCCTCTCTGAAGTGAAATATTGTTGTAGTGGATTCTTTCCTTTCCTACACCTTCTGGTCACTTCTAGAGAGAAGTAATGTCATCCCACACACTGCTTAGGTGCTTTCCTTTTGGCCTGTTGCTCTAAGAAGCTGTATACATGTAAGAAGCCAGTATACATGGCAATGACCAAATCTCTTGCTATCAGTGTAGATTCTGCTTTTGTGAGTTCTCTCCACTACACTCATTGCTACGATCCTAATAGGGTGACTAGTAACTGTATATACTATTGCATTACAGCTGTTACACTCTAAGTTATCCCTAGATCTTCAAACTCCTATAAACATGATGGTGTTTGTTGATATACTTCAAGTATTTGTTGTATTTCACTCAATGTTTTCTTCATTTCTTCATCTTTTGGAACCACTCCTCCATGGCATGGTTTACTTCCGTATTTCTAAGTGCTTTACTCCCCATTACTAAGTGATTCCATAGATTATAGTGTATTTTTCACCAATTTTTGCACATGCCCAATGTAGTGACAGCCTTATCTAAAACCAGGCTTTTCAGTACATTCCTTTCATTTCTGGATTCTGATATTTGTACAGAAGCATATGTACATTTGATCTTTGTTCTTACTTTCATTTCATTATGACTGTTGTTTGGTGTTTCCTATGAGAAATTTGTTGATTTCTGCCCTATCTTTTCTTGCTGTAGATAATATTGAATTTTTAAACTAATGTACTCCTGGAGAATGAAGCACTTGATAACTTTCAAAGAGTTTTTCATTATTTGATTCAAAGGATTCCTGATTTGACATGCCAAAAGCCTTATTCCATTTTAGTTCTCTCTGTTTCTCTCTGTTTTTTCTCCCGCATATTTTTCTCAATCATGGACCAACATTTTGTCTGCTCCAGTTTCAGATGAAGGATTGAATGATACAGCCATCTGTAAGAAAGGGCCTCTTTCTCCAGTCAGCTATTTATACAAACTCAAATACTATTTTTTTCTGAAATGTTCATCAAAATCAGCACATCACTGCAAAAGATACGTCTCCATCAGAAGATCCTAATTTGCTGAAGAACTACTTACCAGAAAAATTTCTGATAAGCTACAGAGGTATTATCACATCCTCAGGTATGAGTGTAAGAAGAGACAAAGCAAAGTCACAGAAAAATGCAGAAAGTTTGATAATCTTTATGTGCAAAAAAGAGTGATTGTTGTAGCTGAACAACTTTGGTCACAAAGGTATCCAAGTCCACCTTTTCATAAGTACTCTAAATATTAGTCTGGCTCATGGAGCTGCCCAAGCTGTCGGACTAGTGACACAAGAAAAAATACTTGACATAGAATTGGGAATAACATTACAAATACCAGATACTTTTCAAATCTAACAATATGGCATATGCTGCTTTTTGTAGACCAGTATTTTTTTTCCCTAGATTACAACTCCTCTAGAAAGATTCAGTTTTCAATTCTAAAACCATTTAAAATGGTTCAAGACTTATTATTTCTTTAGAAAAATTGAGGCCAAATTAATGACCATGGACATAAGAAAATGCTCAGAGGAAGTATGCATTAAAGTGTTTCCATCAGCCAGAGACAAAATTGTCTTGAACCCCTGTAGAGTTTGAGTTTGCTTCTAAGTACACTTTTACAAAGTGTACTTTAACAAACCCTTCACAAAGGTTTCCAGTAAACTTGCAGACAGGCTACAAAATTTAAGGACTCCATATGGAAGTAAAGCCTGCCGAGTCCTTGAGCACCACCTGGTCTTAATGTCTGACTATTTAACATAACCTGATTAACCTTGCTGCTGTTTTGACACTGTCAAATTAGAAACCTGCAAACCCACAGATCTCAGAAGTTCATAACAGAGGCCTCCAAATTACAAGCACAGGATGATACCAGAGTTCCCAGTGGTATAAATACAAATCACAAAACCCTGTCACTAATAGCTGCAACACAGGGTAGTATTGGTTTTAGAGAACAAGTGGAAATTGCAAAGAACGGCATAACAAACTTATTGATGCTGAATGTGATTGACAGCATCAACAGAGACATCTTTGGGATGCAGCTGGAGGGGAGGAGGAAGAAGGAGAGGGGAAGGAAAAGGAAGGAGGAAAGGAAGAAGAGGAGGAGGAGACTGAAGTTATAATTCACAACGGTAGGGCTCATTTCTGGAATCTGCAATATATTTCTGAGAATCCTCTGAGGCTTTACGAAAATTTAATGTAAGGCACTTGGAACTGCTGGTGGTGGCATGCAGAGTTTCATCCTCTACATTCCTTTGCAGTCAGAATATGCAACAAAGAAAGCAGATTTTTGTTGGATTTCTGGCTTTGGTATTCATTGAACAAAATATGCATGGAAGTATGGAAGTCAGAGGGGCTCCATGGAAACAGAGTTGAACCTGCATTTTTTGAACTGCAGTATCAAAATTCATGCTGGCACAGATATCTGGAATAAAAACTTTCAAAATTCTTATGATGTTTTTATTAATAAATCTATACAGGTTGAAAAGCTTATTAACATACTAGAAAATGAGCATAGTTGTTCCTGTCTCAATTTTCAAACTATAATTAATTTACTTCTGGCTAGTCTTACACTGATGGATCTAAAAAGCAAGTTTTTTCCAAAATGGAATTATCTACTTGAAAGGGAGTATTGTCAAGACAATACTCAAAGCTTTAGAAAATCCTTCCTATACTGTTATTTTTAGGATTAAGGAAGAAAAATTTAAGTAACTTCAGAGTTCGTGCAATCATTTAGTGGCAGAGGGGAGAAGCAAATTTTGGTCTCTAATGATTAACCATAGCTTTCCTGAGTAACAGTGTATGGATCAACACTGAAAAGTAGTTGTATTATATCTGCTATTATTTATTGTATTATAAATCTGAGCCCTGATAACCAGACTGCTCTTAGTCTATTCCACTTTCAGCATGAAAATCATTCTCTAAGACCAGCTTTAACATCTTTAAAAACTACTCATAGTATGAACTCCATAATCTAATGTGTTTGATACTTTGCAACTAGATGGACTAAATCTGCATATGATCAGTTACCACAGTTTCTACTAATGAGCAGTAACTTGCTAAACTGTGGTAACTCACTCACTTTCAGCATATGCTTACACGCTAAGAAAATATTCAGAACTACCCTGAGCCTTTTCTAGGTAAGTTTTCCAGACTGCCACCCATCTGCTGCTACCAAAAATATCAACTCAGTGATACATTTGATTAAATGGATATGTGCTGCCGCCATTTCATTTGAAGTTTTGGTGAAAACAACAGATAACAGCTTTATACTTCTGTAACACTCCAGATGGTGATAATTATTTTCTAAGCATCCTACGATTGCAGGTAGAAGTATGTTGACAAAACACATCACTGAAATTGTAACACCACTTGACATTCAAAGTTAAAGCAAACGTTTGTACCGGCTTTTAATATTTATTACTGCCATATACTCTTTGTTGGTTGGAAGGGAGGACACTATCAAGACTTTTTTTCTACTGTCACTGACATATCAACACCAAAAGATGTTCAGTGAAATCTAAGACAGTCTTTTGTTCAAATATGAATGACATGGCCTGCAATTTCCTTTGTTGTGAGCAACTGGACAATCGGTCACAAATTCTACTCAAGAAGGTAGTTACAGAATAGAGTTTTGTTCCTACACACCATGCCAGCGCCTTGACTTAGGTTGGGTAATTGCCTGTAGCCTGCTGACCTGAGGAGTTATTCAAGATTTGATGGATCCTATGAAAAATATAGCATGAATGCAGCATAGCATTTAAGAATGGATCCAACTCTATTGAAAACACATTTTTGAGTTTCGTAATAGGATCATGAAAAGAACCTGTCCTAATATTTCAACAGCAGTTTAGTTCCAGGTTCTGCAGATCTTTCAGGAGGTTTTGATTAAGCTCTGTGTCTCACTTCTGCTAATGCATATCCACATTCTCAATTTGTCTGCACATGTTTGAAGTGAGCAGCAATGTGGTTTGCATTTAAGTTACTCTAACAGATTTTTGTAATAATTTAAAGGAAGCAGCATGCAGCTGATGAAGGTCAGATATACTCAATGTTTCTAAAAACAGTCCTTTGTACACTAATTAACAGTGGGTTAAGTTTCTTATTTGTTGCATTTATCATTTCAAATAAAATTTACACTTCTTTATACTGATTCTTTCATATTATATTAAGGTTAAAGAGTATATTTTTTTAAAATCTTGGTTACTTTGGAACTCTTTACAAATAGTCTGCTCCGCTCTCTCAACTTCCAATCTGTTGGTGAAGCCTCTTCATGCCCAGTAACTGAACACAGTCTTCCAGCTCGAAGGCTCTTCTCAGTGGCTCTGGTATAGCAAATTCCTCTAAATGTGAGTGTTACTAACCCTCTCCTATTTACACAGATATTCCATTCTTCTTAAAGGCTAAAACATGCACTTATATTGGAAATGTACAGCCTACAAGTCTGTCAGTGCTGGCAGGCCAACAGCAACAGGTTCAACCTTTTTGGTGTCAAACCTACAATACACAACATCTGTTTGTCCAGTATTTCCAAATTTCTACAGCTTGGGCTGCCAGACTTCCCCAAACACAGTAGATCATTGCCAGAACTGGTAGGGCAGTAGATTACTACTCAAATTGGCTGTTTAGTTTCTCAAAGCCACAGCTTACTACTCAGATCAGTGAAGCTGGCAGGTCTTGTTGCCTTTGTTGGCGTGGCGACCTGGTTCAGGAACGGCACGGCGACCTACCCCCCGGCCGCTCGGGCCATCAGCTCGCAGACACCAATGTGGTGGACAGCAAATGGCGTTTATTGATGGGTAGCACAGTATTATATAGCTTAGGTTTACAGCGTCACTTCCGTCTGCTTACACCTATGGGCTAAACGCTACTGGTTATCAGGAGAGGAGGGGGGGGGGCCTACCTTTCCGTACAGCACGACATCTTCCGACCGCCAGGCCCTAACTATCCACAAGGTCTGAATGAAGCATGTATTTCAGTGTTGACAGTTCCTCAAAAAACATTTCACAGACAGTTCTTCTGTTAATGATTGTTTTACCTAGATTTATATCTTTACAGAACTCATATGCTGCTCTGCTGGCACAGCAGATCTGCATGTATGTGAGCTCTAGACCTCTGGAGGAAAGGAAAGAAGTCCTTTTAGCTAGGGACTGGTACTGGCCATTGCTCAGCACAAACAAATCAGGGACAGTGCTTGTCAGAAAGAGGCATTAATAATGCAGAGGCATTGACACTAACAATTTTTCACTGGCACTGATGAGTTGCTGAAGTTGTGTCTTTCATAAAAATACAGGCGTTTCACTGTGACATGTCAGTTAAGTATTTCTCAGACTCTTAACTAAATTTTCAAGTCGAAAGATAAGAAACCTCTCCCAAATTGCCAGAGTTTTAGAGCATTTGGCTGAAAAGATGAGGGCTAGAAACTACATCTCCACTCTGCATTTGAGAAATGAGTTGTCGACCAACAGTCAATGGATGCTTCCCTTTAGTTTTTCCTGAAAGATACCATTTCAACAATCTTCCTCTCATTCTGATGCGAGATGGAAAATTTTCAACTTCAAAATGCTCTGTGAAGATCTATCAAACAAGAACTGCTTCTGAAGAAGATCAAGCCTTTTTCTGAAATGGTTGGCTTTGTGGCCTTGGACAAGTTATTTAATTTCTCTCCTACTGTGAAAGTAGAGATAATACAATTGGCTAGCTTATACTGTTATCATGAGGATTAACTAATGTCTGTGGTGTGCTTAGCAAACTTGGAGTGCTCTAGCAGTTCTTGAGATCAGGAAAAAATTTCATAGCACCTATGAGAGGAATGATGTGTGATCACGGACTTTGCAGTTTGTAGGGGACAGTTCATTTGACCAAAGGATTAAACGAAGCTTTAAAATACAATTATGCATGCAGCAGAATGCAGTGTGATTTTTACAGGCAACATCCTACACATTTTCCCAAAACTCTTTTTAAAGCAGTTTTACTCAGAGGCTGAGGAGCGTGCAGTGATTGGTAAGTTTTACGAGAATTCTGATACAAAATTCAGCTGAATTAGGTATTTAATTGGTCAAGACTTAGAACAGGAAAGTGAAAATATGCTTCTCTTATCAATTTAAATCCATATCACATTTTACCATGTATATATTACACACTTACAGAAGTAAATAGATTACTCCTTACTGAGCTCTAATTAATCAGAAGGTTTGGCAGTTGGAGGAGAAGCTGAAAGGCAATGTTTTCTTGACAAACTAATGGAGGTAGCTGTTGTTTTGAAACACAGTGAAAAAGCTAAAAAACCATAGCACTATAGAATCACAGAATCACCCAAGGGTAGGGGTTGGAAGTGACATCTGTGGATCATCTAGTTCAACCCCCCTGCCAAAGCAGGGTCACCTAGAACAGGTTGAAACAGCTTTATCATCATCCTAATTCTATGCATGTGACTAATTCAGATGACTTAATTGGGTCTACGCACGTACTCTAAAATTAAATGTGTACTTACATGTTGGTGTAATTAGCTTCTTGATGACTGCATGGTGGAGTCATGTCCCATTCATCTTATACCAGATGCATTTTGTAAAATATTTTTATGTTAAATATTTTATATTATGTTGAATTTGAAAAAAAGAATTATTAGAAGGTTGTTATTAGCTTGTTGCCATCACTACCTAGACAGTTGCTGAGCACCTTTTAGGGCTACTATCAACACGAACTATGGGAGGCTGATTTTCTTGTATAAAACTGACTCGTTCTGCTAATAAGAAGTGTTTTATTTTAGAATTATCTCCGTGAAAGTAGCCATTTACATCTTGACACCTACCTCATAATAAGATTATTTTTTAAGTGGAATATAGTCTTTCTAATGACTGACACAAGCTGTACACCTGTATATCAAAACATTTATAAAAGTTCCTAAAATAATCTAGTTACATTTTGTCATTATTTTTCTCTCTTAAATGTTTACTCCAAACCGTCTTCTAATCCATCTCCTAATATAATTGACAAGCATTGTATTACCTAGATTCTTATCATCCGAATTAGTGACATTTTCTCCACATCAACAAAGCTGACCTACTGATACTGAGCACATGCCTGCAACTCATTTATGTCATGAAAACAGTCTTAGGAATGTAAAATTATTCTATACACACATAAAAAGAAATTGGCAATGTAAAAACTATTAATACTTTTTCGGTTCTAAAACTGGAGCAATCGCCTGCTGTGCCTAGTTATAAATGGAAAGGAACCATTTATTCCCTGAAATAAAACACATGAAGAAAGGCGATGGGTAACTGTGCATCATTACACAAACGTGAAATTTCCTAATGTTAGTAGAACCAGTATTTCACTAAACCATTAAAAAATATTATTCAAAATACAATAGACTAAGGCACATGCCAATGTCCTTCAAAAGCAAAGAAACGGCACTGACTCCAGCAAAAACTGCTTTAAGATCTAAAATGTGTTTTGTTATCAAAAAGACAGAAAGTGTAAAAGCACTTTCCACCATTTAGCACTTGTATGCAGTTATTACAACAAAAAATATGCTACTGTATGTTTACAAACTGAATTTTAATGAAGTTAGTCTCATAGTGAGGCATCTCATCCACCTGAGAAGAGTGTATATTGATATTTGTGAAATACAGCTAAGGAAGTTTAAATTTCTTCTTGAAAAGAAAGTATGGTCAATGAATGGTAATTTCATTGCTCAAAGCAGTGCATTAGAAGGAATAAAATATGTTGTACACACTATGTTAGTTGATATGTATTTCATAAACAGGCTTGTAAAATCAGAGATTTCATATAAATGAGAATGAAAGGAACTCATATATGACCGCCTGTATATTCTGCATATATGCATGCATGTGTATATGCTGTTGTGCACTCATCTGTATCACAATTATATTTGTACAATAACTTAATTTTAACATCGTGTATGGAATGCCTATCAGGACCTTTCCTTCTGCCACTTAGTCATTTAACCATAAACAACAAAGACCTAAGTAGAAGGTGAAAGTCATTTGCTATAGGACCTTTCCAAGGCACATATTTTTCCCTTAAAAATACATAGACCAGAGAATACATAAAAGCTAACGCAGAAAGAATGTCTACAGCCTTAACTAGTATGTAATTACTGCTTATATCATATGAATAGTTATGGACTGAAATAATGTTAACTAATTGATATCCATCTCTTTCACTACCGTCCCACAATGAGCCTCGTAAGAGTTCATTATTTGCTTCTTAATTGCCACGTAGTGGATAGCAAAGACTCTCCATCTTTTTGTCACTTTGCTGGTGACTAGGGCACTGCCTAGGAATAGGATGATGTAGTTCAAGATGCTGTCCTAACTTAGCCCCAGATGAAGTTAGAACTGCACTCAGAGGTAGGTCATGGGAGACAGGTACCTTCTCCACATTATATGCATAAAATTGTATTAGAGCACAGTGGGTCTTCTATTCCATTTAAAACCGAAGAGTCAGATTCCCTGCTGGAATGAATCGACTGAAGTTGAAGGGGGAAAACGTGTACACATACATTAGGTTATCTGCAAGTTTGGCAGTTAAGCTCCTTGTTTTGAAGATACGAGAAGTACTTGTCAAGTGTTTTTCCTGACTCATATAGCAAGGATTTAACTTAGTGTTCTTCAGTGAAAAGCATGATTAATATTTGAAGGTCTTATAGTTTTCAGGATATGACATTTTGTTTAGAGTTTTAAATTGCCTTGTCAGCAATGGGATGTAGATAAAACAGTATCAACAACATCCCTTAAGAGTTACTCAAAATCATACTATAAACCATTATTTTAAAACTTTGCTTACAGAACAGTACGGCATGGAAGACTGCATCTAATCTTAGAATATATTCCCAAAGGAATAAAAGAGTGTGCACTTCAGTTTCTGTTATAGTTTGGCTGCGGCCGGCAATAAAAGCGCCACAGGGCTGCCCCTCCCCCCGCCGGGGTGCGGAGGAGAATAGAAAGAAAACAGGTAGAAACTGGTGGGTCGGGATAAGGGCAGTTTAACAGAACAGCAAACAAAGGGAACAGTAACAACAATGATACAGATAAGGAGAATACACAAAACAAAACAAAACAGTAGAATGCAGAGAGCAACTCTCACCGCCCGCCCCGCCGCCTCGAGAGCCGCCACTCCCTTCCCGCCGCCCAACTCCCCCCAGCCAGAACCCGGCATGACGGCACATGGTATGGAATACCCTGCTCTGTTTGGCCAGGTTGGGTCAGCCTGCCCGGCTGTGCCTCTTCCTGGATTCTGGTGAAAATTAACCCTGTCCTGGACAAACCCAGGACAGTTTCAAACTTAAGAAACAAATTCCCCTCCGGCACTGTGCTGGAGAAAGCACGTGGAAAGAGTGATTCCAATTAACATTTTGAAACCCTGCATACACGCTTATAACCTTTGTCGTCGCTAAATGCTGAGCAGAAAGTTCTAACTTTAATGATACACTAGAATGGGTATCACAGCAGAAGTCATCTTTTCTAGCATGTCCTGTTAAAAGATTTGCAGTACTGCTATGGAAATCACTTATAACTGCAAGATACTGCACATCATTAAATGCACTGAGTGGGCTGTAATATGAGATCTACTGAATGAAAAGCTACTCTGTCATTTTGGTAAAGATCAGCATGGATCAATAGCAGTATCTTTTCAGACTATTTTCCAATACATTTTAGTCACATTCAAAGCTACTTTTTGAAAACAGTATTTGTATTCAGTAAAATTTGCCGGTAGCCTGTCCAGCTAATAATCACCTACTTTTTTCATCTTCAATATTACCTATTGGTTCACCAACTGCTGCTTTTTATTATGTGTCACAAGTGTCACATTTATTCCACAGGTAGTCATTACTATTTACTGGTTAACCTAAGACTGCAGATGCTAACCTTTTTGTTAGAAAAACACAGCTTAACTAGACAGACACCTAATCATAATGGCAATTATACACATTCATACACCAGTAATATCAGAAGTGATGAGATCTTTTGCTTTGATATTTGTGATTTCAGAGAAGTTGTTGAAAGCTTAAGAATTTTCCTGTGACATTATATGTCCATACTATTTCTGTTCTTTCCTACCTTACTTGGTATTAACAAAGCAGTGAAAAGTAGACTAATTTGGTAACTTTTGAATCATAAGACAGTTACATAAATATCAAGGCGATAACAAAGTATTTTCCTAATACTTCACCTACTTTCACAAAAATTATGTCAGAATAACAGTGGGCTCATTAGAAAATAATTCAGGGTCCATTTTTTTTGTGGGAAAAGTAATTAATATTTAGAAAGAAACCAGGCAAGTGCAATCCTTTGGAAGTCCCCCATTGTCACCAGTCTGAATCAAAATGATAGATAATAAAGCTGGGGTTTGGATGGGTTGTGATTTCTTTTTTAGCAATTTTGCTGTTCTCTTCACTACTATTTATGCTTTTCTCAGTACTGTGCTGCTGCAAGGGTCCTTTCTTCCAATTGCAGACATTATGATCGGCTCTCTAGATGCTTCTGTATCCCAGAGGATGCATCTTTCACCAGCTGGTCATAGGTTTCCCTTTATGTTTTTGCCAAAGTTTAGGGGTATTGGGATAAGGCAAATTCTCAATACAGATCCTATAATGTGGAAGTAGGAGGCCAGCTTGGAAGATCTGAATGTCAAGCTTTCCAAGCCAAATTTGGACTGCACATAAAAGTTGTAGTTCTCCCAGAGGGGTCAGGACTAAAAATCTGCTTTGACAGATGAAAACCTGCCTTTAAAAATTACATCTGTGCTTCCTATTTCTACATTTTGTTATACTGAAGCTATAATCTCGTAGAAGAAATGTGAGGGAACAAACACAACCATGAATGATTTCGATGTTTTGCCCTATGACACCTGCTCATCTAGTGCTCCTACACAAAATCCAGCGCAGTCACTGTGGAGCTTGGCTGTCCTCCACACACACCAGAGCTCCAGGGTTCACACTTCACTACTTCTCCTGCCTACCTCACAACTTTGAGCCTCCACCTTCATTATTTCTGTATAACAGCTCCATTACTGCCCATACATGCTGTCCATCTGGATAGCTGCCAGAGACCTGCAGCCACATATGTGCCCCTCTTCTACTACTCCCAAAAGAAACTGTGAGTGTATCAACCCAGGGCTGCAGGACAGACTGATAGGAGGTTGGCTACTTATCCCCACTAGCTGTTTAAACCCAGCATACCCTAACATGTGCTAAAAGCCATAGCAGAAGGATTCTGATTTTGGTGGCAGCAAAAATTACTTGCCCCTTCTGAGCTCGCTGTGACACATGGAGTGAAGGGTCTCTCTTAGCATGGAAGAGTGCAAGAAAATATTAGTTGCCTTCAAAATTATAATAAAGCAATTTCTTTACTGCAAGCATTTGTGGATTTTAGAATAAATCATGTAGGAAAGTTCTAGAGCATCTGCATTGCAAAAATAAGAAGCAAATGAATTTCTGAGAATGGAGGGTCAGAAATTCAGTTGGCATAGAATCATAGAAAGGTTTGGGTTGGAAGGGACCTTTAAGGTTCATCTAGTTCCAGCACCCCTGCCATGGGCAGGGACACCTTCCACTAGACCAGGCTGCTCAAAGCCTGTCCAACCTGGCCTTGAACACTTCCAGGGACTGGGCATCCATAACTCCACTGGGCAACCTGTTCCCGTGCCTCACTACCCTCATAGTAAAGAATTTCTTTCTTATATCTAACCTAAATCCACACTTTTTTAGTTTAAATCCGTTACCCCTTGCCCTATCATCACTACATGTCCTTTTAAAAAATCTCTCTCCAGCTTTCTTGTAGGTCCCCTTCAGGTACCGGAAGGCTGCTGTACAATCTCCCCGGAGCCTTTGCCTCTCCAGGCTGAACAACCCCAACGCTCTCACCTTTTCCTCATAGGAGAGACATTCCAGCTCTCTGAACATTTCTGTGGCCCTCCTCCAGACTCGCTTCAACAGGTCCGTGTCTTTCCTGTGCTGAGGGCTCCAAAGCAGGACTCCAGGTGAGGTCTCACCAGAGTGGAGTAGAGAGGCAGAATCACCTCCCTCGCCCTGCTGGCCACAATGCTTGTGATGCAGCCCAGGATACAGTTGGCCTTCTAGGGTGCAGGGGCACATTGCTGGGTCATGTTGAGCTTTCTGTCAACCAAAACCGTAATTCCTTCTTCTCAGGGCTGCTCTTAATCAATTCTCTGCCCAGCCTGTATTTGTGCCTGGGATTGCCCCAACCCACGAGCAGGACCTTTCACTTGGCCCTGTTGAACTCTATGAGGTTCGCACAGTCCCACCTCTCAAGCCTGCCAAGGTCCCTCTGGATGGCACCCCTTCCCTCCAGCGTGTCAACTGCACCACACAGCTTGGTGTCATTGGCAAACTTGCTGAGGGTGCACTCGATCTTGCTGTCTGTGTCGCCAATAAAGATGTTAAACAGCATGGGTCCCAGTACTGACCACTGAAGCACACCACTCATCATTGGTCTCAAATTGGACATCAAGTTGACTGCAACATTTTGAGAGTGACCATCCAGCCAATTACTTATCCACCAAGTGTTCTATCCGTCAAATCCATGTCTCTCCAATTTAGAGACAAAGATGTCACATAGTGCTTGTGATGTTGTCAGAGCAATGCCACTCACTTTACAGCAACAAGGAGTTGTCCCAACAGATTACACGTAGACTTCTGCAGAGAAAAAAAAAAAAAAAGTTAGCAAATCTGAGAGGAGCTTTGAGTTGGGGAAGAAAGAACTGCTCAGCTAAGGGAGTGTATAAGGTTTCAGAGAAGAGCTGATGTTCTACCCAGATTCTTTTTTTTTTTTTTTTTTTGATATCAGCATGTGTTCCCTTGCTTTGGGAATGAAGGCAGCATCTTCACATAGTGGGCTGAAATGTTCACAGTGCCTAGGCATCTTTCTTTTAAGTTTAAATAAGAACACTTCTGTTCGCTGGCTAAAAGATGCATTCACAAATGTAAATCCTGGTAGTAGATGATAGCATATTTATCTTCCCAGCTAGCGAATATAAGCAGAGGGAATGTAGGCAACAGGAACAGAGACTGGAAACACTGAAGGAGAGTGCACACAGACGAAGTTCCAACCTAAGCATGACAGAGACAGCAAGTTATCCCTGTTGCTGAAAGGTTTGAATGACTTTCAAACAAATAGTTTTTAAATCGCTTTTCTGTTGCAAGAGCACCTTTCCTTTGCAGTAATCTATCCTAAATCCTAGCTGCGTCACCCTCTGGGGACTTCCTTCCTATTTTGTACTCAGTAGAGGGTCCAATGCGCCATCTTTGTCCAAAAATTATCCCACCGTTCCTTATAGACTTCTGGAATTTGTGAAAAGTGTGGTTAAGAAGGGCATCTATTCACATGAACATCCAATGGATACAGGAGAAACACAGCTTTTGACAGCTCCCTTTACAAGTGAACTAGACTTGGTTCTAGCATTGCCAGGGAGAGCTGTGATGCGATGGCCATCTTTAGTACCAAATGCCTCTTAAGGTTAGCGCACCACTAGAATGAATTTCCCTGTATAGGAACATAAACTAATATCAGAAAGATTAGTCGAACTGTTTTAATAACATTTGCAGCACTGGCGAAATCTAGAACGCGGTGAAATGTGTGGCTATTTGCAAGTAGCTTTCTGCAAACAACTATGGTAAAGTTTATCTCCTTGTGCTTTAGTTCACCTGCCATTTTGACTCTGTCCATGTACTGATGCACTGGAAACTTTGGCCTCTTTCACCATTCTGAACAATTTCAACTCATTTCAGTCCTGTCACAGCTCACTTTTTTCACCCACACACTGCAGATTTCTAGAGCAATCTCTTTATGAGGTAGCTGTTGAGGACTTTTGTCAGACTTTTCCCCAGATTCTCTGAAAATCTCAGCCTCCTGGACTAGTTCCCTGTTTTGAATGCTCATGTCTGGCCATGGCCCAAACAGAGCACATTTGTCAGCTCAGCCAGGACATTAATATTCACATTGTGTCCCATCCCTTACAGCTAACATTTAAGCCTTGAGAATACTGGAAAGATGCCTGGGAGGATGTGAAAGGATATTATTTCCTCTTTTAAACGGAAAGAAAAAATATATGATATTGGAGCTACCAGCACAGTCAATGATTAATTTTTAAAAGCAGAACTTTCTAGGTTATATTAAGAACCACAACAGCAAACATTGCTTATGCAGTTGAGAATATTTAATAGTAATCTGAAGTTACATAAGTACTAAATCATTTGAAATAGACATTTGTGCTGTTCTAAGCATACGCAGACACACATAGACTCATGGATAATTGTCTTTCCGAATGACTTATCCTTTTTCTTCTGATGCCTGCCTCTGAATTGATTAAGTTTGATGGATGGATGAATACAAATTAATCTCCTGTTTTTGTCTGAGTAAGTTAGATGATTATTTTTTTTAAGTGGGAAAGTCATAATAGTTCTGCTGGGCATATCTTGGATGTTCTTCATAATTGTAATACATCTGCAATTAAATTCATACTTGAATTATTTCAAGAAGATCGCACTGTTGCATTTATTTCCATTTCTTGATCCCTGTTTTCAACTTGTCTAAAATGATTGTGTTTTTTACATGAAAATGCTGTAAAAGCAGTTGTGTGATGCACTACACATTTATGGTACAAGGAAACACATCTGACCCGTAGAAAATTACAATGTTTACAATGCAGCACTAACCTCTTTCAGCTAATATGTCTCTGCCAGTCTCTTTATTTTTAAATAATAGATTTCTTGCATATGTATAAACTTTTATTTTCTGGGATATTTTAGAAATATTTTAATCTTTCATTTTTTCCCCTTTAGGTATTAGTAGCCTGACAAAATTTGCAGTAAAATAATTGAAAACATTTCTTTTAACTTCATTAGAAATTGGTCAATTAGGATTAACAACAGAGTGTATTTACAACATGTTGCAGTGAAATGCTGAGATACTGTTTAATACATTACACTATTTATAAATAAAACTTTCATTATGTCTATCCACCCAGTTTTCTTATTGTTCTGGAAAATGGGGCAAATTATTCTGAAAGCTAAAAGTAAATTTGCATTCTACATTTAGATAACTTTAAAGGGCACAAGGTTTAATTTATTTGTTATATATTGGTAGTTCACATTATGAATAAATATTGTACTAGGCAATTATACAAGAAATAACAGAAACCTCATAGCCATGCACACATAGGCACCAGGGTTCATGCAATGGTTTAGCTTGCATGGCTAAGAAGTCCAGAAGAGCTACTTTCCCTTCTCAAGTCTCCCACAGGTTTATAACAAGCTTCATCCCTGCTTACTCCTGAAACTGGCCTTTTCTATGGTGGCAGGGAGCCATACACTGCTGGACAATGAAACCTGGGGTCTCCACCATGCAGATGCTTTTGAGACAGAGTTCTGCAGCCAAAGGCTCTAGACACCATGCTGTTGTCTGAAATATTACACAAGTCAATTCAATATGTTTCAGTCTTTCAGGAGAAACAGTGCTGTTGCTAGAGAAGTAACCACCTTGTTTAGATAGCAATTTTTTTGCAAAAGGTAACCAAGGGTACCCGATAATGACTTCTGATAGCAATAAAAAAATTCTGTTAAAGTTACTGGAAGCCAGGCTGGATCACGAATCATTACAGTACTTGGTAATTGTAGCCTTTCTTTCATTTGACAAGATAATAAAAATTGGTGATCTGTTAGAGTGTGTCAAGAAAGAACAAAATTAATTTATGCAAAAATGGATTGTGCTATAATGCAAGTGTCTTACAGGGCTTTCTTATTTATAAATTTTTCTCTAAAAGGTGATAGTCATAACTTTAATATCTTTCTACTTCACATGAACACGTCGATTTATCCTCAAAAGACCTCTAAAATATGGATCAAATTAATATAATGTTATGAGGTGACAAACTGTGGCTGAGGAAGTCACATGGGAAGCCTGTGGAGGAATCAAAACACTCTGACTTTACAGAAGAATAAAAAAAAATGAAAAACAAGCTTCAATATGTTCCACATTATTAGGAATGGGGGGAAAAACCTCTACTAAATATGAAACATCAAACAAATATAAAGTACTTTTTAACCACGAAAGAATCTTTTATGGTGTGTTTCTTAAAGTAATCCTTCATAATAGAAAGTTTTAAAGTATATTTTTCCCCACACTAAAGGAAAAACAAAGCCAAAACCAAACCTCCCTAAAATCAAGCTTCCTTTAGAAATCAAAGCAGCAAGAACAGTCACAGTAGTTTTCAATCCTCAGCCTGCAAGTTATAGGCTTTCCCCTTCTCTCCTAGTTTTGCTAGGGTGATTCCATTTTCTTGTCAAACTGGATATCCAGTTTTGAAAAAGGAGGCTATGTTTGCTTTAGGCTCTACACAAGGAGAGTAACATCCCACAAGAAGCTTTATCATACGGTCAAAGATGGTGATGTACTATTATAATCTTGAGATGAAAATGAAATACCATTCTTGTGAAGTCTCTTGGGACTTCCACTTTTCTTTGAGTATAATAACTCTGAATGGGACGGATCTCTTAAGGTATGAGCATATCTCCACTGAGTTTGAAGGACCAATGTCAGTTTACACAACATACAAATTCAGCCCCTTTGACTTTTTGTATTATTGAAACATATCATGAATTTTCTAATGAATACCTTCCTTACTAATTGTTTATTTTCATATGGTTTTCCTTGTCACAAATGTATCTTTCACAAAAAAAAAAAAAAAATCTTGAAATTTTAGTGTTCTGTTTGTGATTACAAAGCATAAAGAATTTTGAGTCAGGAAGATCTGGAAGTTCTTCAGTAACCAGTCTCTATATCTGAAAAATTAAATCTTCAATATTCTGTTTCATTTTGTGGCAGTGCAATCACTTACAAATGTACTCTAAGAAGTCCAGTGTCTTCATGCATTGAGTTTTAATATAGATCAGAATACTACATGCTCTTAGACGCAGGTAAAGCAGCCTGAAGGGCTAGCAGGTAGAATCCAGGCTGGCACACAAAATAAGGGGGAAATCATTAATCAGAGATGAACCCCCAAAACATGGGTCTATAGTATTGTTCAAACTATTCCTCACGCTAGAGACAGATTACTTTCAGAATAAGATCTTAGTTTCTTTTAAAGAATTTCTATTTGTGGCTTTAGAGGAATCTACGAGTTCACTGAAAGTGAGAGAAAGCAAAACAATTACCAACCCCCTATGAACCACTAACTCCTTGTTTCTCTCCACAAGTAAACATTTCGCATATTGGAAACACAAAGAAACAGAACTCTGTTCAGTTTGGGTATCAGGCTTGATTTCAGTGAAGCAGAAATAAGCTATAGAAAGCTATACAGGTGGCTTCCTTGAATTTCAGAAACAAACAAACATTGTCCTGATTCCATTATGAAAACATCTCTCTTGCATGAAAGGCCCATTTTTATACAAATAATACAACAAATAACAAATGTGGATGACGTACCAGTGGTGCATTTTTGTCTTTAACTCTCTTCTTGCCAAATACTGGCGTGGCATTAGTCGGTAGATGCTTTTGCCTGGTAACTGCATAAAGTCCTGGTTATTCAACTTGTGCTTGGCTGTAAAAGTGGAATACTGAAACCTTTGATGTATGCACTAACAAACACACACATGCATAACAAGGAAGACAATTATGCTTGTGCTATAGCTGTGTTTCCAGTGAATTTCTAGAACATTTGCAAACAATTCTGTGAGAGGCAACCAAGGAGCCTTTGGAAACTAAAAATTATAGACCAGTTTAACAATCCATTTAGCAGTAGAGTGAGCAGTGTAATTGCATGTGAATTCTTCAATTCAAATGTAAATTAACATATAGACAGCATATTTTAGAGATGCAGATGCAAGTGATTTGCTTATTCCATTCTGTTTATATCATAGTTAAATACAACACAAGTTTAACAAAATAAAGGATGTCCCTGGCTAAGAAACTAAATGTTGATGGATCCAAAATTCATGAAAATGTATGTATCTAATAAAAATAAGATCCAAACACATGGAAAAAATAAAGGAATTGAAATCTGCTGATATTTTGCCTCAGAAATATGAGAAATATCATTAAATAAGCTTGGAATCGCTGGCTTCCCATCTGCTAGGCAGAAACACAGGGCAGATCTGGAAGCTGTATGAGCTGCTGATTGAACCCAACATAGTCTCAAAGTTTTACAGTTATGTCTCATAAAATAAAACTAAGAGAATTGCCAACCAGTTTTATCAGTGATCTTCCACTAGCAATGAAACTAAAGAACTAAATGCCTGTAGCTACCTCAGTTTTCTTAGAGATCATGGATGCAGTGGATGAAGTCTGTTCTGAGATCAGAATATATATTTGACATTATAGGATTTTAAAAGTACATCCATAAGGCGATATTGTTTTTGTTAGTACACAATAAAGTGAAGAGCCCTTGCCCTTGGAAAAATCCCACCGTTATGTGATTTCAACCTGTATTAATAAAACAAAAAAGTATTTATAATGCTGGTTCTTCAAAACTCCTTCCAGTGAGAAAATTGATGATGCTACCAGATTTGTTGTCAGTAGAAGAGCTCTAGTAAACATGTGACGTCTTATCAGTTACGAACATTTGCAACAACAGATCACTACCATTTTCACAGGCAAAATCTTCATTGAATAAAAGACTCAATACGAGAACACTAATTCTGCTTGAATAATGGATATAGAACTTTATCATAAGAGCTAAAAAGACTGCAACTGTAATCAACGGATCTTTTCTCTCAGCTCACAGGATTTTAGTGAAGTATCTTAAATTTAAAGCGGAGGAGCACTGATGAGGTACGATTCTGCACTCAAAGGGTGTCCTTTGTAGACAGGACATTACTGCTTTTCAAGGAAAACACATGTACTTTAACTCAAAGAGAACATTGACATTGATTTCTATTATGCATTCAGAATAAGCATCGTTTCTCACAGAGATGTACATTATCTTGAAATTCTTCATTACTTCATGTTAATGTGTTATGATACTAAAGAAAAAAAAGGATGAAGAATTCCAACTGTGTTTATAATTCTTTTGATAGCTATTTTTAATGTTCCTGTGTACTTAAAAACAAAAAACAAACAAACAAACCACAAAAGGAAGAATTTTCACACCAATATCTAATTAAACCTTGAACCTCACTGTCATAAGAAAGTTCAAATTGTACATACTATGCAAAATCAATACATATAACAAGTCTTTCCTGCATATTGATGTCTGATTCATATCAAGAAACTTGTCTGCATATGAAAAGACTGACCTTTAAGAAAAGGAAGAGAGAATCAGATATTAACAAAATGGTTTTTCATCCAGTGTGATGGTTCTTGCAATGTAAGTTGCCTATAGAAATCTAATACGATGTATGAAAGGTAATATCTGTCAGGAAGAAGTTCCCAGGGAAATAATTACATTTTCCACTACTTTTTTTGTATTCCTTGGTTAGATAGAAATACTTTTCTCTTTCTCCTTCGTACATCAAGAACCTTGGATAAGTTTAGTTTCTACCCTGAAATAAAACAAAGCTGAACGGAAGTGATTCCTTCACAGTTTTACACAAGTATCAACTTCCAAGGACTGTGGGCATTTACTAAGAAAGTGTTATTTTCATGTGGCCAACATAACCATAAAAATATTAGAGAGATACAACCTGTTGAGGTGGTCAGGTGGTCAGCTGTGTCAGTAAGAGTGGATCATCAAGAATTATCCAGTACATAACTACATAAAAGCTGTATAAAAACAAGTGTGTGCTGTAAGTAGTAATTTATAGATTTTCTATTTTTTCAATTTCTTTGTGCTGAAAATATTTGAAGATATTGAGATATACATCAACTGATGCAATAAAATATTTTGTAGTGAAATATAGGTCATTTTAGCGTGCTTGGTGTTGAAACAAAGAGTTTTGGGTTTTTTTTACTTTTGGACAGAATACTTAAGTGAAAACTTGAATAAGCTGGCTATTAAACCATTCAGAAGAAGGCAAAAAGGACAGCAAAGCTGATTATCTTTGAAAAATGTGACTGAATACCAATAAGCGCAATTCAAAATAAAAATATTTATTTTACTTAGTCTGTAAATAAATTGTCACAAATGGATGTTGTCTTGGATGATACAGCAAAGAAAGTGGCTTTTAAATATTTTTTGTGTGTTCTTCTCACATTCATTTTGAATTACAACTTTAGTGTCATATTTTGTCTGCTTTCTCTTTAAAAATCCAAACAAAATAAAAAACAATTTCCACTCCCTGCATGTATTTCTGAGATTTCCCCAGACACAGACTTTGCAGGCTGATCTTGTGCCCATGTACACCATGACTCTTCCTAATCAGCTAATTATGCCCAAGCACAGCTCAATTGTCATTCCATCATTTAACTCTTGAAACATGCCCTCCTATGTTTACATAGTTAGAAATCTGCCAGTTCATGGCCGTCTCCATAACACTTCCAAATGCACATGTACTCCTAAGCCCCTTTGGACCGAATTTAATGAAATTGAATTTTTTGAGGAGCACAAATTCTCCTCACCTGTCTTGCTTCCATTTCTGTGTCTGTGTTGCTTGAGTACCCAGCTTTGATTTTAGTGCTAGCAAAAATAAGCCTGAAGTATAAAAGGAAGCATGTTACAAGTATGGAGTACTACAAATTAGATGTCTTGGTAATCAACAGTGTAAACTATATCAAAATCCCAATTTCTTCTTGACCTGGGAAAAAGCAACAGAAATGTAGTTAAAAAGAATAATTTTGAGTTTTAGCATTAGTTTTGATTCAGAACAGGTTCTAAATTACCATCTGTTTCAGACTCACCTCCTCTCTGGTTTTACCTGAACTTCAGTTAGGTGGTGAACAGCCTGGAAGCAGGCTATTGCTTCGGAGAGTCACAAAGATGTGATGCTTTTCCAGTCCAGCAACAGTATCTAGCAGCTTTGAGCTTTAGCAATGAATTTCTGTACTTGTTTCTTTCTGTTTTTTTCCTAGTTGCAGGAAGAAGTGACAATAGCCCCAAAAAAAGGACTTCACTGCTGACTTTGAACAGTTTATGAATCTCTGCTCTCAGATGTTGTCTCACAAAAGCTTTGTAGTTCTGCATTTCATACATTGGCCATGGGGAGTGGATGAGCTGGATCAAAGTAATTTCACATCCATTTCATAATACAAATTGTCACGAGCTCATAGAAGGCAGCCGTTCATAGTAAAATCCTTATTTATATAAGCAATTATTCAATGGTTTTGCCGCATAAGGAGCCAATGTATTTGCTGTATAACTAATACGTTACCCTTACAAATGTATTTTTACTGAAAGCTGCTTAAAAAGTCAAAGAAAAAAAAGAATAGGTCTGTGATAATCCTTATTTTTATTACTTTTGTGCAAAGCAAAAGAGCATATGCGTTATCATCGAGCTTATTCTACTCACAAATCACATATTCAGGCACAGACACAGAGATGGCAAATTATTTCACCTCAGATGAGCATCTATATCCTCCCAGCCGATAAAGAGACAAATTTTGGACAACAGACCAAGCTTGTGTTGAATAAATGAAACAAAATCTGCTCACTCAAAGCTTAGAAGAAAGGATCCTGTCTTGTACGAAATAGTGAATCTAACCAAGGATGATGCTTGAGCTGGGACAACCTTTCTCAGGATTAATGTGTACTGAAGCTTTCATTATTTTAGCAAAAAAGAGTACAGGCAAGTAGTCACTGTAAAAGAACATAACACAAAATATGTTTCAATGAGATGTGTTCCTGTTGTTTCTGTTCTATAAAGTGTTTTTAATCTTCAAACTGACTATTTGGCATATTTCATAATAACAATTTATTTAAAATGGCCACACAACTATATACAATACACTGTCATTTGCAGAACTGTCTGTTTTTGCAAATTGTTACTATTGCATTCAGGATTGATTTATAGACATAGGAAGACTGCCAAAATAGACTTTGTACTACTCTGCTGATTTCAGAGTTACTCTAAGTGTAAACTGGTGCATTCAAGAGCAGAATCAGATTATGTAGATAGAAAAGTATACTTCTTCTAGACTAGAAGAGGATTGTAAACACTAAATTTATTTGTATTTGAAAAGATATTTCTGCAGCAATGAAATTTTACACCCAACAAAAACTACACAAGAAAGTTAGGAATATGACACAAATAACAAAAGCCAACAAGGGATTTTAAGTGCAAAACACTATAACATTTTCTTCACAATACGTGAGTTGAATAAAGTTTTACACAATAGTAATAGAGCAATTGATGTAAGTATGTGAGAAGTTTCAGGACAGGTGTGATGTGCATTTCAAGCTAAAAAAACAGCCTTATAGAGATATTGCTTGCTTCTGTTATTTTTCACCAGACTTCTCACTATGAAATTTTTATTCATAGTTCAAAAAGGAAAATATTCTGAAAGCAGGCAGTGCAAATTTGGTTTCTTTTTTCTAGACTTCAATTCAATTTGGTTATGTATACTTCTCTTTAAGAGTAGCTCAGCAAGCCTGTTTTTTTGGTGAAGCTGTGCAAGTATATAAGAAAGTGGGTGTGTATTTCCCTGTATACTGAGTTTGGGAGTAGTATGGAAATCATTTAGTTAGAACATTTCCCACCTGCAGCAGTGGAGGAACAGGGAGTACAGACCAAGCTCAGGCTAGGTAAATAGTACAACTAACAGGACCTGGTAAAAGGATCCAGTATGAGATCTGGAGCCCCTGTGGTTTCACTGGGTCACTACTGGCTGCAGCAAAGGTAATTCTAACTCTTCAGCAAAAGAGTCTAGTCTGTAGCTTGTATCTTATGAAGCTGTTTGATGTTGCTTGCAGGCTCTCACAAATTATGCAAGTTAAATTTGTAGTTCTCTACTCACAAATTATACGCTTATCCTAAACGTGTACCACCTATATGATACTACAGCAGTAACACCCTCCTTATCTGCTGCATGATGGTTCGTTTAATATGCAGTTAGGCGGAGACGGCTTTTGAAGCCCATAATGTCACCAGCTGCACGCTCCTCTCTCGCAAGAAAGTGGATGAACAAATATAAACCAGAATTTCACTTCTTACTAAAATACCAAAGAACTGTTACCACTTTTTTTTGTTTTGAAAGCAGACTCAAAGGTGTGGGAAAAAAACGTTGAAATATCTTCTTCTACAGGGCTGAGAGTTTATCAGTGAACTTTCTTAAAGATAGCTGCTTAGTTACTGTCACACAGAGCCATCAGGGCTGGTGGTGACAAACACGATTTCAAGTGCTTTCCACCCAGCACTAAGAGCGGCAGACATTAGATTCAGTGTGGGTCCAGTCCTGAGCTTGAAGACACTGCAAATAAAAGCAGAGTGGTGTTCAGAAAAGAAACTACTTTTGCTTTCCAAAATAAATTGTTTGGGATTTGGAGTGGCAGTAGTTTCCCAGGCAAAAATGAGTGACTGGGTAGAACAGCAATGAAGCTGTTGAGATACATCATAGAAGTACATGTATGAATGCATTTGCCTCTTTTGGTGCACTGCTTTTACGCCCAGTTGTTGAATGTCTGGAAAGCTATTTTCATAACATCAGATAACATTAAAAAAATTAACATTTAATTGAATGGAGTTTCAGAATGAGAAGAAAGATAAACAAACAGGGAAAATGTTTTCTTTCGATAGATATTTTAGAATTACCAGTATGTGTATAAAAATCTAAAATTGGCTTAAAGGGTTTTTTAGCTTTTCTCTGATTTTTATACATAATATTAATAAAATAAAGATTGCAGGTATTGCTTTACAAAATGTTACAAAGAATTTCTTGCCATACCCAACTGTCAGCACAAAGCAAATAACTGTATAAAGGACTGAACTGGCCTTCCAGAATATTTTCAGATACCTATCCCACAGGGGAGACTAAAAGTGGGCAAGCCTTTGGCTGTGATAAAAGTGAACAACCCCAGCACTAGTATGGGTGATACTTTTGTCAGTAAGAGATACCCTAATATTTTCTGAGTCCGTGTGCAGAACTCAGTTCTTGAATTCATGCTTAGACAGCGGGACTTAGAAGAAACATTTTGGCCTCCCTTTTCTGCTCTATTGTTGACCCAAATGAGACTACTGAAAAAAGCAGAGTACTAATAAAACAGTTCTCCCTCATTTGATATACAGAATACAAAGAGAAGAATAGATTTTTAGCATCTTGAAAGTAAAGAGGTTTGAAAAGATACAGAAATTTCTAACAGTGTACATAACTGCAATTGTAAATTGTGGTGTCTAGAATTAATACCACCTGTGCCTTTGCATTCAATGTGCTTTTGCAACCGCAGACATGATTCTTTATCCATTTAGGGTCACACATTCATTAAAAAATTAATACATATAAAAAGTTTGAAATAATTTCATTTTTTCTCAGAACACACTAACGGCCACTCTCAGCAGCATCGAACACAAAAAAATAGCACATTCATTTATGTAGAGGCATTAACATCACCGTACATTGGCTAAGCTAGCTATTACAACAAAAGACCAGATGAGCTTTTTCTTTCCCAGCTACATCTTGCCCCAAATTCTTGTCTAATGCATGACTGCAGCCTATGTAGGTCTCTGAGTTTAGCTGGTTTGGACCACTTATACCTGAATGCTGGAACAGCCTAAAGACACTTTTATTATATACCGTCACTACAGTTCTTTTTATTTTTGTCTAGTCCCAGCCAAATAACTGCCATAAATCCCATCATATTTTATATGCTGCTATATCACAACGAATCAAAATGGACCCTCAAAATCTTTATAAAAGCTGTAGATTAATATTAACTGTAGCAGTTTTTAAATCATCTTTATGAATAAGGAAGTTATCTAATATGTGTACAGTTAAATCGAGTTCATATTCAATCAGTAAAAGAACAGTCAGGTACGTGAAGGTCCTAACTAATGAGCAAACCCACTTTAAAAAATCCAGCTTTCAAAGCTCACGAGTTTATGAGATCTTAATTAAAGTGATCTGCTGTCAATTTAACATATACCCTGGATACTCAGGTATTGAATTAAGCAGATTTGAGATTTTTTTTTTTTCAGTCTTTATTCTTCTAAGGATATTTGCATTGCTGTATTAGATCTGCTCCACATGGACAGTGTTTTTAAGAGTAACAGAGCTAGACTGATCTTGTTGCTCAAGGCATGGTCTCTGTTATCGCTGCTCTCCTGGGCCTGCAATAAAATTTAAAAAAAAAAAAAAGTTTTAGAGTACTTTGTTGGGCTTAAGTTTGATGTTTTAAAAATTCTTCAGAAAACAAAAAAAAACAAATGAATGGTGGCCTTTTAATGACAAAACAAGATTTAATTTTTAGATGTGCCCCAATATCCTTTTTGGATGTTAAGCAAAATCAGTAGAACTCAAAATTTTCAGCTTCACTAGCACCTACAAAATGTTGAACGTCTGATCATAAGCATTACAGTGGGAATTGCTGGTGCTGATAAAGTGCAAAAACCTGATCTCCATCAGCAGGTTCTCAGCATCTGAGGCTTCAACTGTCAAGCAATTACAAGGTTTTTCTGTCTTTTGACACGTTTACATTAAAAACCTCTTCAGGAATACAATTTTCCATAAGCCCTACCTGAATCAGAGTCCAGTCTCAACAGAAGAATATAACTTTTATTAAAAACCACAAATTGATAATGCCTTCCATTTAAGTTGTATTCCTGTTCTCATGGTTATTATTTCAACTTTTTCTGATGTTAAGGATCTGATTTATCTTGTCTAAGAACCTGTAAATATGCCCTTGAGGGTATCATGTAAGGCAAGAATTTCACTTGAATATAGGGAGAATGGCCCAGAGGATATGTGCAATAACATTTCAGCAAAAATAGAGCATGTGAGGAAAGAACTATCTCAATTCGCAGAGTGTCCCTCAAGTAATTTTAAGTGCCTTAAAGTATCGTTTTATTTTACTTAAGCTTATATACCCTTGATAATGATTTACTCGTGCTTTGTCTAGTGTCTGATCATTATAGTATATTTTCAGCAGTCTAAGCATTTCATCCTCAGACTTTTTCTCCTTGGATTCTGTTTAAATTCTTCCTTTCCCTTCAATAAGTTAATCCCAATTACTCCTTAATAAAAGCCATGATGTAAGTTCCCCAGCAGTTAATAATTTTCTCTTACATCCCAGAACCTACGCGCTGGAAAAATGACAGAGTCTTGTGGAATTCAAGATTTGCAAGCCTGATCACATCTTTGGTCCATGAGGTTTTACAGCTTCAGTACAATAATGATCATGATGGTACAGAAGACAGGAAAGGAAGAAAATAGCATGTATCTGTTGTCTCTTTTGGTTTGTGATTAGAGGTGATTTTGGCAGCAATGTTACTCCCTTGGATGTAGATAATTCTGATAGATTGAAATTTTGGGGAAAATGATCTGTCATTCCATTCTTTTTGATGATCTTTCTCCCAGAAATGTAGATAAAATGAGTTTCATAAAGAATCTATCCAGACTGTATGTTAACGATTTTTTTCTCCATGGCAAAATAGCAGGAACTGACTGTCAGGGGTATGACAATACGTCGCATTGAAACACTAATGTCAAAGGAAAAAATAAGTATAGGCAAAGTTAGAAAATCTTTTGCCTTAATCATTCCCCACTGGTTTACCTTAGGTAGTCTCCTATGTGTCTCTAGCGAACAATGGGATAAAAAACCAAAATAGATTTGGATCCAATGTACAACTATCTGCAAAAGACAGCACCTCAAATGGCACTGATGTCCTTTCAGAGTCCCTACCAATACATTGATGGAGAGACCTTTCTAGTCTTATTCTCTGTATCTTTCTGAACACATTCTTTCTGATTAAAAGCAGTAAGAAATTATCATAATTCAGTTTCACAATATGTAATAATCTTCGTGAAGAGATTTTTGGCACATGAAGATTTGCCCACTTCTCAGTTTATAGGGAGAGGGAAAGTGAAAAGTCTTCTCATCTTATATTGCTGGGTGGCCCTCGGCATTACAAGCCAAGCGATAAACTCATCACTGGCAACAGGAAATTACTTAAAAGCCTTTCTTCTTTTGAGGCAGACAACTGAGCCTGAAGTGGTGATTCTTAATACCTGCTATCTAGACAGCAATATTGTTACTCTCATAGTCATTTTCAGAAGCTAGCAACCTGGCATTAAAACTCCTGTGCCAATATCCTGGGAGCAATCAAATTTCTCTCACTGGTTCAGCTCACCAGCTCCACTGTCTATATGTATTCATTAGCTATGAAGAGATCACCCTTTGATTGAAAAAAAAAAGGTCAAAATATTCTTGGTCATACAGAAATAATTGACTGAGTTTGTAGAGAGACTGAATCAATAGCTGTGTGAATATATACTTCCCTAGCTGATTCAGGATGTACTGCTTAGCAGCTGATACTTATATTTAAAATTTGAAATCATTCAATATTTAGCATCTCATAAAAATCTGTAAGAAGTGAGAAAAAATAAAATATTAAGAATGTTACAGAACTTACTATAATTGGTACCTTTCTCCTTGTGAGTAATAGGTAGCTTGTACAAAAGCTATAACCTTTTTTATTACGTCATCAAAGTTTCAAGCAAAAGAAGTTCAGAGAATACTATTACAGTAGATTTTCTTTAGATTTTTCTTTTTTTTTCTTTTCTTTAGAAAGAGGTTTGGGGAAAGGCCTGGTTTTTATGTCAATCTCTGTCCCATCAGCTCTTGAATTTACACGTCCACTGTTGGAATGTGGTCCAGAAAAGTCCCAATGAATTTGCAATGCTGGTTGTTTCCTGCAAGTTACACGTGATGAATTCTTTAATCCTAACTGTAAACTTGTTTGAATTGTGTAATTCATCAATTTACACTATTATCCTTAAGACAAATACTTCAGGAAAACTTCCACTAACATTTCTGTTTTCTTTAATAACTAATTCAGAATAATCATTTTTACAACATCTTTTTATTATTAATCAGGTGTTTTCTCCATTCATATCTGACAAGAGGTAAGACAGTACTGCAACTATTGACATATCCTCCGAGAATAGGATAGTTTATTTATTTCTTTCATCCTTTCTTATATAGCTACTCTAAATACACTATTTTACTTTTTCATTTACTGCAGTATAAAGAGAGATCACTGAGCTTCCCAAAATAGTCTATTACAAGTTTGTATGAGTTTGAAGTTCATAAATATATGAGTTTAGGTTACTGTCTACCTATACACCAATATTGTTAATCATACTCTATTTCAGCTGCTGTTATAAAAGCCAATCTGTTACAGACTGCCAGGACTCCTCCAGTACATTTCAATACCAATTAGAGATTCTCACATCTTCTGTAATTTTCATTTGCAGAATTTCTTTAGTGTCATCAGCAAACATCAGTAAATACACTGTCCACTTCCTTCTCCAATTGCCAGACTCGCTGCTGTACAGTATAGTAATTTTCTATGGCATCTGGCTTTATATCTCTGTGAAGATAAAGCAGAAAAGCAATCTTAAGATTACTTAAGATTTTTCCCTGGGTTGTTTCTGGTTTTGCTCTTTTTGCCCCCAGTTCATATCATGCTACTGACCTAGGAAGATCCAAAAGAGGAAGGAAGAACAGGATTAGGAGATGTATACTAAACCATGGAAGTCAGCAATCTAAAGTAGTGTATGTTAACCTGCAGACAGAAGATTGAAGCTGATGGGTGACTACTTCAAATACTTTTACTAATCCATTTTTAAAAGTACATCAGAATAGCAAAATACAAAGGTCACAAGCTGATGTCTACACATCTTAGGCAGACAAGTAAAAATGAGTCAGCATTAACTTTTATTATACATACATAGAGTAAACAACAGTGCTTGTTCAATCACTATGTACTTGCTAAATAATGCTGTTCATTCTATATGCTAGTATTCCTCAAAATTAATTTCACTATGATACAATGTATATCCAGTAGCACACACACGCTAACTTCTAAGTTATAATGTATTCATACCTTCAAAAGGCGTTCTAAAACATCAACTCTGACAGTAAATGTAAATAGTTTTATTCTAATATCAGTTGACACAGTTCTGATCTGTATTTAACTCAGCATACCTTAACTTTCCAAACATATACACATTATGTTTTCTTCAAGTCATTAATAATATACCAGTCAAGAACCCCTGGGAACTATGCACAGAAAGGGCCAACCTGCAGAAATACACTTTTAAAGGTGTTCCAGGTTTTCATCATGAAACAACCTGGCTCAAACTAAATAAAGTGATATCAATCATAACAAATCTCTTATCTCCATGAATAATATCAACACGTAAATTTTTTTATTTTCTATTTTTTAGCCAGTATATATATAATTTATGACATCATTTCTTACAATTTTGTTTATTTTCTGTGAGGTCTCTTGGGTCACACTGTCTTCTGGAATAAAATGACACAGCTCTGTTGACTCCAGTGCAACAATGCTATCTAAACACACCCTTCAAGATTCATGAAAATAATTTTTTTTTAAAATGTATTTTGTCAGATATCTTTTATTTCTTTTATAGTCACTTTTAAGGAAAACTTAGTAGGCATAATTATCCCTTTAATGATCAGTGTAGGCTTGATCTTATATTTTTTTCATCCTACTATGATGCAATATTTAACTTTAGTAAACCTCTCAATGTATTTCACATCCATTTCTGTTGAAGCGTAGCAGTCTTCAATTCCCAAATACTTTCTAAACTTCCAATGTACAAAAGGCCCATACAAAACAAACAAAAAAAACCCCCAACATTTCAGCTACCTGAAACACAACATTTCAGAGACCTTGATTTTTCAAGATTTCTGACTTATCCAAGTATAAATTACTCTTGCTTTCTACTGCAATCTCTAAAGAATACTATCTGTACACTAATGTATATACCAAACCTGAGGTAAACCACACTGGAACAATTTGATGAAACTTTACAGAAAGCATCGCATAACATAAGGATATGAAATGGGTGAGCAGGAAGCAGTATTTCTATACTTTAGATGATCATGCAGCTTACCAAATTTCAAATCTCAGGAGCTTCTCTTACTGTTAAGGTATTTTTAACTTTTTTAATGAGGAAGACATTACATGTGGTTAAAATGAAGTGCTTGCAACTTCCTTTTAGTTGGGAGCTGTATATTTTTATTAAAAATCCTCATGGAATTGTATTTCTCCAACTTTTTCATTGTCTGGATATGCTGACCATTTGCAAAGTAAATGTTACACAGAGAACCTCAATCTATGGGAGGTTATTGAATTGAAATATGAAAAAGGAACCTTTTAATACGTGAAGTTAACTGTGCTAAGCAGGAGTTCTGTAACTGGCACCAGTTACAGAAGGCACCCTGTGACTTCAGCTGTGAAGCCTACTCCACGTTCCAACAAATCAGCTCTTCTCATTCACTCACCCTGAAAAGTTCCTTCACCTGAAGAGCTGTATTGATTTACAACCCTTTGAAAAGGACTTGAGCTAGTAGCAGATTCTAGCAACTGGCATGGCATTTTAGTAACAACTAACTGACAAATCAATATACTACCTGGAAGTGTTAATTGTCAAGGGATGTTGTGGGTTTTTTTATTTTTTAGGTTTTTTATTTTATTTTTTAAAATCATCTATAAAGAAGTGAAAATAGACAAGTAAGACTTGTAGTGGTGATTTGTATGTTGCTAACTTACACTGTTACCTGAAATAACTTTGTTTTACCTACAAAAGCTCATCAGTATTTTGCTTTCTATAATTAGCAGTCATAAACTAGAATCATTTGTTAGAACTTCTGGTTTGATTTGGTTTTGATTCACTGAAGATTGAAAAACAACACAGAACTTCACAAGTCTTCTTTTATGTTCTATATTGAAACTAAATATCATTAATCCTAGATTTCTCATTGAAGCTAAACCTCTTCAGATGAACAGTGAATACAAAACAACAAAAAGAAAAAGAGTTTCTGGGACATCTGTGCGGCATTTTCAGAGACAAATTTGATTCTAAATTCATCGAAGAGAGAACTCTCTTGGGATGGTCTCAAGTTCATTTGTGATTGGAGGAAGGAAAAAAGCGTCAAACAATATGAATATTTTTACCTAGGTTATTGGAGGAAGGAAAAAAGCGTCAAACAATATGAGTATTTTTACCTAGGTTATTTGCCATGCAACCCAAATGCACTGAATGTATACATGCTAATGTCTGTATGTAGAAATTAAACAACTGAAATGGAATGAGAAAGATGTAGCAAAATGAATGGTAATGGTGTCTTTATTGTAATGGTATGATAAGGCAAGGAAACCCTGCCATTTTCATGCTGTACACCTATAGAGTTTTGCTCATCTGCATGGCTACAGAATTTCATTGTAGAAATATGAATTTTACAGCAAGCAAGAACATTCACCACACTATGGTTATGTAACATGGGCATGAATGGTACGCTACTATATGACTGGAGTACCTGGAAACCATACTGCAAACTGGAAGAAATGTTAGAAGGCTTTCAACAATGATGCTTGCAAAACTTACAGGCAGAATTCATGAGGTAATTTTGAACACTTTGCCATAAAGGAAGACAAGGAACTACTGGAGAGAGTCCACTGGAGGGCTACAAAGATGATCAGGGGACTGGAGCATCACTCCTCCGAGGAAAGGCTGAGGGAGCTGGGCTTGTTTAGCCTGAAGAAGAGAAGGCTGAGAGGGGACATTATAAATGCTTATAAATATCTCAAGGGTGGGTGTCAGGAGGATGGGACCAGACTTTTTTCAGTGGTGCCTAGTGACAGGACAAGGGGCAACAAACTGAAGCATAGGAAGTTCCAGCTGCACATGAGGAAGAATTTCTTTACTTCGAGGGTGACGGAGCACTGGAACTGGTTGCCCGGAGAGGTTGTGGAGTCTCCTTCTCTGGAGATATTCAAAACCAGCCTTGACGCGGTCCTGTGCAGCTTACTGTAGGTGACCCTGCATCGGCAGGGGGGTTGGACTAGGTGACCCACAGAGGTCCCCTCCAACCCTGACCATTCTGTGATTCTGTGATGCTTACAAAGTGTCTTACAATTACAGCTGAGTCAGCATATATAAAAGGAAGGTAGTTCATCACACTGAGTAGGTCATGGCTAGCCAGAAAGATTAAATGAAAAGAAAATGATAACTGTGTTGCAAAGGCTACGACACACACACAGAAGGCTCTTAACAGACAGGACGAAAATCTGAATGAGCTGATGGAGAAGCTCTGTTATCTCAGCTGAGGTAACACCACATGTTCTCTTTCAGACATCTCAATCTCAGATGAACCCAACTCTGTTTTGAAGATTGCAGTTTCAACTTTTTAAGTCATGTGAGTAGGATGAGGCCTGATGTGAAAATTTTGTGAAGAAATTTTGTTCTGATTTAGTAAGAAAATCATCCTAAAGTAAGAACCACATCTAACCCAGGCCACAGCCTCAGGAGTGGCACAGGCAGGGTCTCTTAGAAGAAGTCTGGTTATAAAAACGCAAACACTACTTGCCCATTGAATCTGAGCTTTTCTCAAGTATCTTTTGTTTTTAGTTTTGTTTTCTCTTTTTAGTTTTCCTGCACATATTTGCAGGTAAATATCTTGTAATAGCTGATAACATTCAAAAACCCTCCAGTATTTATCTCATCTCTCTGTTGAGATCTAACAAAAAAAAATCAGTGCAAATATACTGCAAGAAAAAAGTGTAGGCTAAAAAAAAAATTAAGTTAGCTGGTGAATCGCTAGTCTCACAAGTATTTTTGACCATGGCAGTTTGTATCCAAAGATGAATTCTTCTGGAGCAAAATTTTCAAGTAAACCTGAGTGATTTCACCTTTCAAACACTTGAGCTGCTTTTTAAATTAGAACTTGTAACCTGTATCATTTCAACTTCTCAGAAAATCTTAAAGTATTCTTGAACAAGCACCTAATTTGGATAAACGTATCTCTGAAAAATGTCTTCTGTTTCAGGTGAAGGTGTCTCTATTGTATTCCCAATATTAATGCTGGTATAGCAATCTTAAGGAATATCTATAGGGAACACTTTCTCTAAGTGTAAGCACCTTCTCTGAAAATGGGGATGGCATTGTAGTTCCAAGGAAGCAAACAGAAATTTTGTCATTGTTGTAAACATCAGTGGTTTACCCCAAAATTTACCTTGTCAACACTTACATGCTTTTCTGTACTAATTCCCATTTTTCCTCTCCACTTTTGATGGAATTATTACAGAAGGTTCTTGTGGAAGACTTCATGTTTCAGAACAAAACAAACATCAAAACCAATGAATTAATGTGTAAATTTCATGTATAGAACTGAATTTAGAGGGAGCGATGGAGCAAGTGTTTAGTGAGACCTGTCATATATCGGGTATTAGAATTCTAGTTTTCTTGTACCACAATTTCATCTCTAACTGAAGAACAGGGAAGAATAGCTTTTCCAAGATTTTTCAGGAACTGTTACACAATTTGAAACCTCCAGGCTGCCCTGTGTGAAACTCTGCCAAGATGTTAAACTTTCCCACTGTCAAAGATAGAAGTCTACATCAAAACCTTCATTTAATGTTCATGAACCAGCTACTGAGTAGTACTGGTAAAGGACACAATCTGTTCTCGAATAATATTGCCTCTTTCAGCTAAATTGCTTGGTTTTAAACTTTGGTTTTATCAAGGGCCATAGGATGGTCAGACTGGAAGGATATCTGTTGTAACTTCCTGCTCAACACAAAATTATTTGCAGAAGCTCAGCTCATACCGATATCTCTACATACAAGTAATATGCAAGCACACATTACCAAGTCCATTCTGCACTTCTAACCTGGAATACTGAAATAATTTACTCCTTACACAGGTGTGCACAGCTATATTTGAAAAAGGAATCAGAATTAAAATTCTTCACAGTTTTCCTCATTTAAAAAATTGTATTGCTGGCATTAGCATATTATAAATCATTTATTGGAATACATTGGGATTAATTACACTGCTACTTAAATCTTAAATTTTGTTAGTGTACTGTAAAACCCAGAGGGCTTTGCTTTATTCCCTGTATTGTTACATGAACCAAAATCCCATTATACCTGGCAAGGTAAACCAGTTTCATTGCCAAGTTGTTTGTATATTTTACTGTATTTATAAATATGAGCAAATAAATATTGATGGTGACATGAAGTTTTCTACATAGCAAATGATCAATGAGGCTAGCATGTGAGTGACATCTACTGTGCTTTTTTGACACAAGAAACACTTGTTTTCATTATCATTCTATGGAGGGTGAGGGAGTGGAAGAATTCTGAAGCTTTACAAAAACTGCCAAACTATATCCCAGTCTTTCCTGTGAAAACCACAGTTTTGCAGCATTCATATGCTTAAGCAGATGTCAATACATGGATATTATTTTTTTCCATTGAGAACTATCTGAGCAGGAGACTCATTTGTAATATCTGACAGTGAAAAAGTAGTTCTTGAATGCATGACATCATTTACCTGCAACATACTCCTTTCTCAGACACAGACTGATGCTCTATATGACAGTTTTCCAAATAAATCTCCTTCCATTCTGTCTTGTAATCATTGCACTTCTCTGTGCTGTCTATTAAGACTTGCTAAAAAAAAATCAATTATTTTCAGCAGAAGCCATGCTGTGTTCTGATTAGAAAGGAAATATGTAGAGGAATTAATGGTTTTACAGTAATAAACCAAAAAAATCCTGCTCGTGCACTATTGCATTAAACAAATCTTGCTCTTTAAGACATAATTCAGATAATTAGTCAGTTGTTACTGGCTGCATTCAGTACAACGCCTGTTGTATCATTTATCTTAAAAACAAATATGTTTGTAATAAATGATGGCATTTCAAAGCTGGACTAGTGACAGATAGTTCTATTAGCAATTGCATATAATTGGATAGTGATAAAGGGAATTGTAGTAAAGTCTTTGGGTGAAATTGCATCTCTTCACAGAGCAAACGACACTCAACTTATGAATCACTGAATTGTTGTGCTTAAGTCCCTCAATGCCCACGATTTGTATTCTACATATAGCTTTCAACACACATGAGTTTTGTACAACACTATAAGCTTATCTGCCTCAGTAAACTGTGACCATCTCTGTAGCCAACCAACAGCAAGAGCAAAACTATAGTAAAGCAAAGGTACTGCAATATGTATGATGAATAGTCAGGATTTGCTAGAAATCAGAAAGATAATTTTCCACTGACTTTAGCAAGTTTTGGGTAAGCGCTTTATTTTTTATCCTTAGATTAAAATGTCATTTTCCTATTTTTTTATAGTCTCACCAATTCCTAGAAATGCAAAAGTTCTAACAAAAAGGGAAGCACTTTTAAAACATATCTTGTAAAAGTATTTGTAATAGCTATATAAAACTGCAAAAAGTATCCACAGAGAAGTGTGAAGAATTCTTACTCTGTAATGGGCACAGGTAGGAGCTCAAACAGAAGTACCACAGATTCCTGGAAGAAAAGCCAACCAAACAAGCATATCTGCGTGAGTGTATGTATGCTCATATAGAATCAACTAGCCAAGAGGTTGTGGCAGTCAGCGATGGTCGAAGCCTCTGCTTTATTAGGAGAGATGACGTGATAAAGGCTTTCTTGCAGATTTACTCTGGGTCCAGCATCTAGCCAAGTATGTGAAGAGGAAAGTGTTACTGAACCATGTAGACTAAATGGAACAGATTAACTAAGAAAGAGTCATATCAATTCAGAAATTCATTTGTACTCAAGATAGAGGATTTGAACCTGGATCCTTCGCTTTGCAGCAGATACCTGCTGGACCACAGAAATTATATTTGATAATCTGAAGTGTAGCCTCCTCTGTTTAGTGTGGGTTCAAGTATGACTGAAAACCAACTTCACAACAACAAAAACAACAAACAACAACAAACAACAATGAAAGAGAGAAAATCTAAGAGTTTGGGGGTTTGATGAGCTACATCACTTGTAAATTTCTAAGCATTTTCCTTGTGTGTCCACAGATCTACAATCACAAGGAGGGATAGCAGCTTGAGTTCCCACCATGGAATTCACAGAAATCAGCTGAAAAGATTAATTCACACGGAACGTCTTATAGCCTTCCTGAGGATACCTGGATACTTGCTTCCTAAGCTTTGTTTCCCATTTACAGGAGCACCAAGTCTGCTTCTGCCTTTCTGAACCAGCAGATGAGAATATATATACACATTTTGCTTCAGCAGCCTTCCTTTTATTTTTTTATTGGCTGAGGCCTTATGATTCATTTTGTACTATCCTGGAACAACATAAATTAAGAATTAATATGGCATACAGAATTACTTGCCTAGAGGTTGATTCTTATGCCCTGTACTCTGTAATACATATGGTGTCAGACCTTTGCACATTGTAAAGTATACATTGCACTATTTCAGTTTACCCTTTGCTTTATGAACTCAGTCAAACAAAGCACACTTACAGCACAAATACTGGGTTAAGGGGTTATGGGCTCAGCCTCAGCTGCTTGCTGCTCCACTCAGAAGGCTACAACTGCAGATCAGCTGGTATTGCAGCAGATATGCAGTCTCTGCCTGCTCCAGTTCTGTCAAATGGTCTGAGTTTAAAAAAAAAAAACACAACCAAAAAAAACCCCACCACAGATGGGATGAGAGAGAAGCAGATGTATAGTTAAGCTGTCAGATCCAAAGGTTGATAAATTCTGCCTTACAAAGGCAGAGGGTAAAAAGGAGACAGCAACAAACCACTCAAGGCAGTGATCTAGTGAGCTGCTCAGCTGCAGTCAGAATAGCATCTCTGACCACATCCTTAGACGTGCACTTGTGTGGGTTTGCCACTAGATTTCTAGTTCCATGTGCAAAGTTTAAGATTTGCAATGTAAAGAACTGCATAGTTCACAATAGTATAAAATACACTTATACTATATCTATATCCATGCTATCAGTATATCTGTTTGCCTTTTTGAAATTGTATTCTTAAACATATAAACTGGGATTATTTGCAGAATAATAAATTAATCAATAGGATAGAGCTGTCTTTGCAGTACTGAAGTTATCAGAGCTCTTATGATTTACAGCTGCTGAGATTTTGTCCCACTGTGGGTATGAAGAACTTTTAGCAAATTATTGAACATCATACAGAGAGAAAAGATAAAAGTTTCATTTATAATACCAAAGAAGAAATATGTCTCATCTACTTTTCTAGACATCAGGAAAGCTTTCCAAACCGAAATGATGACTAAAATTATTTCCTGTATTGCATGTCTGCTTCCCTTTGTGTATTAATTACTCCTCCATGCTTATCTGATACCAGTCTGCTTTTAAATCAGTAATTAAAATATGTAATGTGGAAAGCTATTTTTAAGAAGAGAATTCTATTGTTTCATCAAGCTGAATTATTCCTTCCATATTCAAAGAGGTGTTACCATGCATTTCAGATCTTAAGGTCCAAAATGGAAAACAGAAACAGAACAGAAAGCACCAGCTCTCCCATTGCTTTTCAGAACAAAGCTTTACGCTCTGTTTGCATTCTGCCTCAACAGTTAATCAAAATCACTCTCCTCTGGGAACTATACTGATCTAATTAGTAATGCTGGATCATGACCACAAATACAGCACGTTAATCTCATCTGCATTCAAAACACAGGGAAAAGTCTGTTATTGGAAAGAAAGATTCCTTCTATTTCTTGTCCCTGTACAATTCTCCTCTGTCTGTACTGTGCTTAGCTGCTTATTCTGAATGTTCATTTTCTTTTACCAAAATGACCTCCATCCAAAATGCATTCACAAAACCCTCTTCTTCTACAGGACCTTTCAAATCACACTGTCAGATTCTTGCCCCAGATGAAGTGTAGGCACTTGGTATATAGTAATAAGGAGAGGTCTAAAGGGTCCTTCATCAGTATTTTTGCAAGATCACATGAACACATTGTAGGCAAGAGACTACAAAATACATTAAAGTCTGAAAATTGTACTAAGCAGTATCTTAAATGTACATTAAAAAAAAAAAAAACAACAAACCAAAAAAACCATCACCGATTCCCTGCTATTTAACAAACTCAGTATTCACAATGGGATATATACATGGTTGTACACTCATTCAGGCAGAAGGTCTGATCCTGCCTCAATGCCATTCAAACGATCTACATAATATTTTTTGTATGTATAAGATATACAACCTATATCCCAAACTGCAACATCATTAAGTGAAAATTGTGCCAGCACCTTATTCAGCAACACTAGCATTGAACAAGGAGGTATCTTTGCAATACACCTCCACAATGTTAGGCATCATTAAGCTACCTGAATTATCTCTTTTTGTAAAAGATGACCTGTTGTGGACTTTTTGCTTTGGTGTTACACTGAGATATTTTAGCCAAATTCCAGTTCTCAAAAATATTTTCTCTCCCTCCCTAAAATTTAATGTCATAAGACGATTTACTACGATAACTGAACACACACACAAAACTGGACTTGATTATATCTCCATTACAGTATGAAAATTGATAATATTAAAAACACAGTTTTCTGTATTCAACTTTGATTTTGTGACAAGAGCTTTCCCTCTTATGAATCCTAGCAAACAATGGGAAATTCAGCATTTACGCCAGATTCATTCTGGGAATTGTCAAAAACAGCCTCTCATGGTAAATCTCACAATGTGCAAACTCAAGTAGATTCAGAAAGATTTCTTTTCTAGCTGCTTATAACAGCAAAATGCATGTAACTCTGCAAGTTGCCGCTAAGTTTTCAAACTCACTTACACAGATGTTTCAAACTTCTGTTCTACAGTATGGCTTTGCACCCTCTTAGAGCTACAACTTTTCATCAGACTATGAAGGCTTTGTGTAACAATTCTTTGTACAAAACTGAAGGCTATCAAGAAATCAGCCAAAGATACTAAGAACAATGTTACTGAACATATGCAATTGTATCCAGCTTATGTATATGCTGCTAATTTGCTATCTTTGGTTTTCAAACCTTAAAGTACAATGAGCAACAGCAGTTGTTCAAAAGAGTGCTATTGATTTGAATTCACTGTACAAAGGTGGCCATACCTGAGGCATAAGTGAAGTCAAGTCACGTACAAACTCATATAGAGCCTTCTTGCCATATTTTCAGGTTGATACCCTCCCAGCCACTTGTTGTTATACTGGTTTCACCTTAAATGAAGAGGTTGGAGGTTGACACTAATACTTTTGTTTCCTTTTCAGTTAAAAATAAACAGAAAAAGTGAAAAGTAAGTATTTTACAAAGATCTCAAATATAATTACATTATTCCTGTAATAGTAAATGTACTCAGCAATTGTACATTCTAATTAGACTTACACGGTAATCTTCTTAATTGCCCAAAATATTTGAAAAAAAAATGCAAAAGGTTCCTTACATCTATTTGGCTGTCTCTAACAAATAAAATCTATTGGCTGTCTCTAACAAATAAAATCATTCATTTTTTGTGTTTAGTATTACATTAGTGCTAAAAGAACTGAATCACACTCAGACATGTATATTAGGCATAGCTACAATGAGGTACCGAGCTAAGATTTAAAAGCATTTTAACACAGTCACAGTCTTTAAATAAACAAAATGTAAATTAAAGCAACACCGTCCCCATATTTGCCTGTAACTCATTTTATAGTTGTAATAAAAAAAAACTTAGAATAGCATGGTGATGTGTATAAATTAAGAAGAAGGGAGAGAGAACGTAAGAGTAAAGCTTAACGTTGCTTCCTCTGCAGGTTCCTGGTTATCTCCCATTATCCTTTCCTTCTCCCTTCAACTAACTGCCTTTTCCTGCCAATGATTTTTCTTGGAATTATTTGATTGTGTTGGTTGTAGAGGGTTTTTTTTCCTGTAAGCATATTGCTTAGAAGTGGCGGATTATCCTAAATCTGGGTATACAAATATGCATACTTTATAAATGCAGGTGAAATCCTGGCCACAAGGATCTGCTGTGGACCAAAAGAAGTTTAACTGACCAAGATTCTATGGACCCCAGTGGACTTCATTAGGGATAAATCTGTGTCAGCATTAGGACTTGAATACGTACTACCCAGATTTCTTCCTGTTCCCTTCACTACCAAACAATACAAACACTATACAAAATATTTTTGAGAAGTAACACATTCGCATTTAGTACAGAAATTAACTTTATAATATCAAGTCTAATTTTATAACACAGTTTTTGAGTTTTAATTCTCAGTTTATTCACGGTAATTCTATCAAAATTCAACATGCAACCTAGCTTTGAGCTCTGTGAATTGTAAAATGTATATCACTTTAAATCAATTATACAAAGTCTTAACTCAAAATGAAGGAGATCATATCCAAGACCTCACTACGATCTCTCCAATCTTCTCATGCAGGTGGCAATACATGATTACTGCAACTTCTAAAAAGTTCCTTTTTTCCTTGTTTTGGGAATGAATTCCACTAATTGCTATTATTCTGGTTTTTCATCTTTCTTCCTTTTCATATCCTCTCTATAAATCTCCCATTTCATTTAGCTTTCTGCATTTACTTTAATATTTTACTTCCACATCTCCCCTGATCTCATAATTTTGGCTATTCAGGGAAAGTATAAGAGCTTTATCATATGTGAACAATATATATATATGTATCTAACTGCAACTCTTGAATTACTAATCCCACTTCTTATGATTCCCAGCTATTTTTCTGAGGTCTTCCATCAAAGTAAATACCTGATATGAGCAAGTTCAACCTGTGTAGTACAAATGGACTAAGGTTCATGATTAGAAACTGCTCTTTTCTGTAACTCATTGCATTATACATCGATTAGAGAATAAATACAGGTTTGTAATCACATTTTAAAAAATGCATATTTGCACTAAATATCTTGCTGCTTCCTCTGCTTTTCTTCTGACTTGGTATGTCTAAAATTTTATCATTTAGGTAACAAGTACATATAAATAAAAAGAAGTATGGTCAGGCGTATTTCTATGGTAGAACTTATGCAGCATATTTACAGCATGCAGTCAACATAAAAATCTCGTTTCAAACTATTTTCGAGTAGACTATTTGGATTCCACTGACCAGCTACCTCTCTTTCACAAATGTGCATTTTATTCTGCATTTAAGGCTTTAACCAAATTCCAATCAAAGACAGTGGATTCTGTCCACTAATTTGAATGGGCTTTGGGTCTGGCTCATGCAGGGACACAATTAGGCATTTGAATAAAAATGCTCTCGAGTTCCATGCTGCTTGGGAATACAAGCTCTCACTAAATATAAGAAAACAACATATATTCACCAATGTTTTTAGGAGCTTTGCCTCCTATTTCTGAATTCTAAAACAGCAGTATTTTTATTTCACTTCTTTTACTAAATAGTATTTACAAATACTTCTACAATGTAAAGGAGTAACTTTAAAAAAAATTAGTATCTCATTATTTCTTTTTGTACAAGAATGCTTTCTGCTTAAGAATTGTGTTTTAGGAAAGAAATTCTACAATTATATATTCACTGCAACATCAAGTCCCAAAGCACATTCCCTTGCAAGAAGGCATTACAATATCACATGGACTACATGCTAGAACTCCAGTAGGTCAAATCAAATACAATGTAGCAAATGAAAAGCAGTTTTAACTAGATGCGTATAGAGTAGCCCAAAATATTTCATAGAGACAGAAATGTAGAGTATCCTCTGGGCATCACACAGCACGAAAGCACTTATCCTGTCACTCTTTTTCTGTCCATTGCACTTGCACTGCATACTCAAGCTTCAAAAGGAGAGCTCCTGTCACGTCAGAAGAAAAAAATATTTCTTAATCCATCCAACTCATCTCCCCGTACCACATTATTTTATTTCAGGTCATACTGAACCGTATCAAATTACAGGCTGTCACACAGATTCGCAATATACTGTGTCACACCATTAGCCAATGCAGACACTCAGACTAGGGACAGGTTTACATACATACATATGTACACAGAAAGATAACTGGATCTGATCTCCACTGTTCACCTAGCTGTGGTTTGGTTTCACACAAATCACTCCAGGGATATACAAATACAATAAAAAAGATTCATGCACCATTTGAACTTCCTTTGAATCTCTGACACTGACAACTTGCACAAAATCCAGCTGCACAGAAATAATATTTTAGGTGTATCTAACTTTGCAAATTTCATTTTAATAATACAGACAAGCACCGGGATTTCAACTTTTTAGAGTCTTATTCTTTCCACTTGTTGTCATGGATACTACATCTTCTCCTCTTTCCCTTTTCTCTCCTTCATCATATTTGACTTTTCTGTGTTGGTGTCCATGGTGACATCCTGTTATCAGTACACAATGCATGTCCCAACTTCCATATTTTTATAATGGGCTCAGGTATTTAAAGAAGTTTCCCCCAATGTGACTGATGTTATTGCATCTTAATCTCTCTTACTAGCATGAAAGAAAAAAAAAATCAGTTTCTATGTACTTATGAGGTATTTTCAGTTTTATTCACTTGGATAAACTCGAGTTGCAACATCTTATTTTCAGGATGGCCTCTGGGGACAGCTGTCATATATTCAATCCATCACACAGGCAAACAAGGATGCAGAGCAATCAGGCAAGTGTTTATGCATCAAAATATAATTGGTTACATTTCCAGAGATGCAGAGCTTCACAAGGAGACAGCATGAGCAAACAGGCAGTGCAACAAATTTCTGAATTTGGGAAAATCAAGTTAGAGCATTTAAAAAATACGCATTTCCTCCTATAAGCTACAGTTCCTTCCAAATAATTTATCAACATACACCTTGGGGGAGAAAAAAAACCCAACCAAACCCCCAAAACATCACTACTAAACTGATGCACAGTCAGTGAAGTGTAACCTGGGCATGCAAGCTCCAGGTTTACTAAAGCCCCACTGAAGCTCTGAAAAACAAAGCAGAAATGAATCATTGTGTTGGACTTTGCCTGGCAGCAGCCTCCAAACATTCACATGAATATTTGGTGGTAGGGATCCTGGAATACTGTTGTAGTCAACATGTAAAGAAATATTTCAGATCTACCTTGATAAAAGATCTTTACTGGTTCCCTAGCGCCATAAACTGTAGAAATTCAGCCATGGGTACTGTGAATCACAGACTTGCTAGTTACTCCTGAGATGCAATCCAGAAATGTCTTCCTAATTTCCTTCACTTGTTTTTCCACCTCCCCAGGAGACAGCTATTCTAACTTGCTTGCTCAATACACTGAGATCTGAAAACTGGCTGCTCATTACCATGTGTTTTAATTGTCAGCTTAAGTGGTGATTTGGGAAATCAAGCCATGGTCTCATATGTACAGTAAGATCAATAAGCTACCACCGCTCAGACTGCTGACACATGATGTCAGTATTTGCTGTTATATAGTGCATCCAACCTCTGGTTTGCCCCTAAATTCTAATGATCATGTGCTGTTAAATTACTCATACTGTTTGGTCAAATTTACACTATTCTGCAAAAAAAAAACCCCAACAAAAAACCGTGAATGTAGGCCTAATAGCTATAGATAACTGATCCCAGTATAGCTTCTACGTAATGTATAAAAAAGGGAATAGTTATTTCAAAGTGTGTTCAACAGGTGATCTGTTTTCAACTTTTTAAAAGGGAGAGGGAGGAATATGAATTATGGCTATTTCCTTATTTAAAAGTCAATAGATTTTCACCCCAACAAAAATACTATGTAGATAAAAGCAAAAGCATTGAACAGGTAAACTGTATAGAAATAGCTTTTTCCTCATATGGGATAGCTTGTATGGGTCTATTAAATGCAGCAGATTTGAGCAAATTCACGCTAGTAACAACTTGGAAACCCTGCCACTATGTGGCACCTTAGTTAGGTAACACCTATGTTACCACCTTAGTAACTGGTATCTAACAAAAAATGAAGAAGTGAGATGAGAAAAAAACTTTATCATGTTTATGTTTAGATTTCCATAGATTTCCATAGTTACAGTACAGTCTATACATGTATTTATGAAACCTCTAGTTTTGGGAGGACATTTTCACAGCCCAGAGAAACAGGGAAACAAAATAAATTTCTATCTTGAATTACCTACTTGGTTTTGCAGAAGACAAAAAACAAGAAGAAAAAAGAACACTTACAAGGCAATACAAATAGCTCCCATGTGGCTGAAGTGGAATTCAGCTTGCAACAGACCAGATTTAACCGGGTTAAAAATCAAATACTATTACTGGCAAGCAACATTTGCAAAGGATTGTACAATTGTGAACCAAAAAGGCAGGTTAATCCTTTTTCAGTTTCATAGTTTGTGATACTGTCTTGATTTTTAAGGCGTTTTCTGACATTACTCAAATCTGTTCTGATGCTTCAAAATTAAAATCCTCTATTTGTGGTCTCTGTATCTACTCTAACACTAAATCCTTAAGCCTCTCTAACACTAAGGTCATTATCTGCTCCTTCCAGAATATCCTCTCTGAAACCTTAAAGCTCTTATCTAGGGATCTCTTACAGGGCCACATAACTGTTTGAAAACATGATAGCCTTGACTGAGAATAATGAACCCCTTTGCTCATAGTCCTTTTCATTGCCTGTGATGCTTAAACAACATTATCCATCAACTTATTTTCAGCAGTGGTGTACTGTTTTTGGTGGGCGCCCCTTCTAAACAAGATTGTCACAGACACAACTAAAGAGCAAAACTGCAAGTCATTTTTCAAAAAAGAGGGAGAACAATTTGCTATTATAATGCTGTTACATACCTGAATACCTGCTAGTTTAAATTTTGGGCATATGCAGGACACTCAAAAAACATAGAACAGCACCTTGATTTGGTTAGCTAAATAAAATTTTACACATATTACAAAATATTTTCTTTCTGTAGTTCTTTGTATCTGATCATTACAGATGGCCTGGGGAGGGCTTTTTCTTTGTTTATGGCTATAATATGAGAGCTATAATATGAATAGACAATCAGCTGTAAGTAACTTATGCCCATTAGGGCTCCAGAACTAAGTACAAAAAATAAATTTTCCTGTTTATTTCCTTACATATTACAATTACAGGCAATTCCACTGTGTCATAAGTAAAGCAAGAGGGGCAGACAACCAGCTTTGCTAAACAGGGAACTCCTCATAGAGCTCAAGAGGAAAAAGAAGCAGTATGGTCTCTGGAAGCAAGGTCAGGCTTCGCAGCAAGAGTACAGAGCTGTGGTTCATTTATGCCAGGAGAAGACATGAAAGGCCAAAGCTCAATTACAGCTGAAACTAGCCAGTGTTGTTTCAGATAACATAAAGGTCATTTTTAAGTATGTTAATAGCAAAAGAAGGTCTAAAGAAAACATTGGACCAATACTTGTTGAAGATGGTCATCTGACTAACAGGGATGAAGAAAAAATAGAGGCATTCAATGCATTTTGATAATACTTTAATAATACTGATAGAACTTTGGCTGTCCAGTCCCCTGAGTCAGACAGTGATGAGTGTGGGAACAGTGACTTTCCATTTGTGGACACTAAAACCGTAAAGGACCAGCTGTATCAGCTGAATGTTCACAAGTCCATGGGGCCTGATGGAACTCATCCCAGAGGTCTGAAGGAGCTAGTGGATGTTAGGGCAGGACCCCTCTTGATCATCTTCCAAAGGTCTTGGGACTCTGGGGTGGTCCCTGCTGACTCGAAGCTAGTCAACATTATTCCAATCCACAATAAGGGTGTGAGGGAAGACCCAGGGAACTACAGTCCTGTTAGTCTAACCTCAGTTCCTGGAAAAATTATGGAGAATATTGTACTGGGTACTATTGAAAGGCATTTACACAAAAATGCAATCATCAGACACAGTCAACATGGGTTCAAAAAAGGAAAGTCCAGTTTAACTAATGTGATAAGGTTACCCGCCTTGTGGATGAGGAGAAGGTGTGGATGCAGTTTTTCTGGATTTTACTAAGGCTTTTGCTACTGTTGCTCACAACATCCTTCTAGACAAGTCGTCCAACTGTGAGATGAGTGGGTTTATGGTGCGCTGGGTGCAGAACTGGCTGAAAGACAGAGCTCAAAGGGTTGTGGTTAATGGGGCTACACCTGGCTGGCAACGGGTCACCAGCAGTGTTCCTCCAGACTCAATTCTAGGGCCATTTCTGTTCAATATATTTATCAACAATCTGGATGCAGGAGTTGAATGCACTATTAGAAAGTCCTGTCTGTGAGAACCATGACAAGGTACTTGAATGGTCCTCCAGAGGAGGCCACAAAGCTGGTGAAAGGGCTGGAAGAAGTGTCCTGTGAGGAGTGGCTAAAGGCTTTGGGCTTGTCTAGTTTGGAGAAAAGGAGGCTGAGGGGTGACCTCATTGCTCTCTACAACTTTCTGAGGAGAGGAAGTGGAGAGGGAGGGGCTGAGCTCTGCTCCCTGAGATCCAGTGATACGACATGTGGGAATGGTTCAAAGCTGTGCCAGGGGGGAGTTTAGACTGGACACTAGGAAGCATTTCTTTACCAAGAGGTAAACACTGGAGCGGGCTTTCTCGAGGGGTGGTTGATGCCCCAAGGCTGTCAGTGTTTAAAAGGCATTTGGACAATGCCCTTAACAACATGCTGTAACTTTTGGTCATCTCTGAAGTGGTCAGGAAGTTGGACTGGATGATTGTTGTAGGTCCCTTCCAACTGAAATAGTCTAGTCTATTCTATTCAACCCTACTTCATTTTGAAGAATAACTTTGGCAAGGCTCTAGGCACCCTAATATGCCATAAATAATACAATTAAATTTCAGTAATATTAAAATAATCAATTAAAAAATAAATCAGCCAGACAGCCATTAAAACCCAAACCTTTCTGTGTCTTCATCATCATAGAACACATGCAGGCATTCTTCCCCAGCATCCTAGCAGACAAATGCTTCTTTAAGCATCCCAGTCAGGCAACAACCTATTTTAGGACAGTATAAGAAGCCTATTCCAAAACTTGAAGTCATTTCCAGCTTTCCTGTCCTTTGTCAAAGTTATTCAGATGACTGCATCATAAAAATTACTCTGCCACATGGACCTTCAACACATGGTTACATTCTTCATGGAAACGCTTGGAAATCACAAAGCATTTATGGATTTTTCCACTGAAATTGCCTAAGTTTGCATAGAGGACAGTCTTCCTTTTCTCTTGCTTTCTAAGGGCCCAAATACTTTAATAAGCACAGCTTTCAAAATTGGCTCTTCAGGAAGAGGTACTTCACTGGAAATATTTCCCTAAGAAGGCTCTGGTAAGGCCTGGTGGAGTGCAGCATGGGAGAAAACCAGCATCTGCTTCCATTCACCTGCTTGTGCTCAGTCCAGCCCCTCTGGAGCTTTTTGCTGTGCTGCTTCTGCACTGCAGTAACTGGCACTGGTTTTCTTGCCTTGTGTAGGACACGCCTGTTCTGTATTCTCTTCCAAGGCAGCCTAAGCAACTGAAACAGCACTGGGAATCATGGTTGAAAGTCATTGAGTAGCTACAGATCACAGCTTCCTGTTGTGGTATATCCTCAATCTATATGTAATCAGTGTAGGTATCAGGCAAGCAGAGGGACACAAAAAATATGATGGAAACTTGCATCAATGACTTCTGAGTTTTGGTGATTTTTTTGCTTCTCATATAAACTATTTTCAGTGATTGAGACCTTAGGAGAAACAGCATACCTGGGACACAGATAAAGGCAAAGGTAGCTCTTATTTCTCACAAAGGGGCAACTTAATGTCATAAGCAGGTTAGTGCAAATCTCTTGGTTATTTGTTTCCATTTTACCTTCCGAGAATCTCGTCCCCTCCACTCACATACATACACACATCCCCCACAAACATTCAGAAAGGCTCTATGCAGGAGCAATAAGAAACAGAATTTACTTCTTCAGTTTTTCTTCGTGCAAACTTCACCACCACTTCTGTATTGCTCTGTGAAACCACCAGCAAAGAAATGAATGCCATGGCTAGGTCTCAGCAACTGCATATGCTTTCCTGACAGAGATACAGATAATTTCTTGATCATGTCTTGGCACACACATCTTGTAACATCTCCTGAGACAAAATAAATTTGAGATCAGGTATTTCCAATCAGCTTGCTAAATCGGTCTTCAGTAAAAACATCAGGTTCCAACCAAACAACATTTTAAAACAGAAATTGCTAACTTTCCAAGGATTTATTTTTCATTCATTAAGAGATTTTCCCAACAGAAATATCATACAGTTATGATACCTCATGGGATCTATTTTTCTGCTTCTCAATATTTACAATGCCTGCAGCAGGCTTAGCTCCCATGCACATATTTCCCATGACCCACAATAATCACCAACTCCTAGTGAGGACTGACAGATAGGTACCACAGGAGATATAACCTAACCTAAGACCGTAACAGACAAGAGAATGGAAACACAATTACTGAATTACAGCCTCAGAAAGCACCCAGGTAGCTTTGCAAGGTGAAATATTTTGGATTTAGATATTTCACAGATATTTTTCTTGGGGGAAGAAAACTGACAACAGTATTTAAAAGATATGTAGGGGCAAACCACTGAAGGAGAAGTGGCTTTAGCAGAGCTGAGAAAGGTGTATTTTCTTTTGTCCTGACAACTTTTTTGGCTGTACTTTCTGCCTGTATTTTTCCTGTCCGTGAGAACCATCTCCAGGTTTTTTTCTCCTCCTTCCTTTTCGAAGACAATTAACCAAAGCTAAACTCCCTATATGCTCTGGCCAGCTAATGATTACTCATACAAACTTACTTTGAAACATTTCCAGTGGCGCATTACAAAGGCACTTTTCTGCTTCCCGTAGAGAAAGGCAACTGCTATTTAGCACAAAACTTGCTTAACTTTGGCTTGCAAGCTGAAATGAAGGAAGCTAGGGCATAAAGTACTGCAGTGAATTCAGGAAAATACAAAGCAGCACAAGAAAAAGGGAGAAAAATCCTAAGCATTCATGAAGAATTCTCGTCAGGGCTCTTAAGGTAAATTTGTGAACTGTAAATTTGTGTACTAGAAGTGCAGGCTTGAGGATAGTTTGGAGCAGTCTGTCATTGTATCATCTAAAGCTTCAAAGCTCTCTTCCCCTTTACTGTTGAACTCTTGCCCAGTGTAAGAAGATACTTACATTCAAACAGAACAGAAGCTAATTTGAAGATTTAATGTACAACTGCTTTTAGATGGTAATAAAATTCTTCTCAAAGCATTAAGTGTGCAACAGCATTGTAATAAATAAAAGAGCTTTCAGAATCACATCTACAATTTCTTTGTATTTAAATCCCTACTGATGGTGCCATAACTGCCTCTATCTAATTAGACCTTGTTTTGGAAACTGTGTGTACTGCTGCCACAGCTCTTAGCACTTTCAAATGAAGCCAGAGCTTACCACAGTACTCAATAATTCAGACTGTCTTCTCCATCCACACTCGTGGCCACAGTAATGTGAGACAGGATTTTAGAGGTTGCCATTTGCAGTCCTAATTTGGACTAAAAAACTTGATATTTCCACATCCAAAAATATTTATGTTGTATTTATTATTTATGTATTTCTTTACTTTTGAAAGGTAAACCTTAGTATTCCAAATGTCAAGGTAGAGAAAAAATATTTATAGGAAGCTTGAAATGGTAAATCCAGACAACATATAGGGCTAATATAGGACTCAGAGCTAGTCAAATTTTCAAGGGAAAAGTTAATATCTGACTGTGACCATGGGAAATGGGAATTACATAGTAAAGAAAACAGCCAAATCTGCAAACTTACTAGCAAAGAAATCCGAAGCAAAAGTGAACATTTTCCCCTCACTACAGTCATTTCTCAAGAACTAAAAGTATGCACTTCAGTATAGATTTCTTCCTACTTAAAATTTAAAATTTAGGTCAATGTAGATATTGCAAAACGTCAAAAATCACTATTCTATCAGGTTATGCACAAATATTGTGCAGTGTATTTCTTCAAGCATTTACAGATTTGGATAAAGTTATATTCAACTTTTTCTCTTCTCATAAATGATACAAAAAAATTGCTCTGAATGTATTAACTTCTTGGGCACAACAAAAAGTATGTGTAATTTAGATCTTTCCCTTTCTCTGTTCTTAAAGTATTTCAAATATTTTTATTTCCAGGTTTCAATGAAATAAAATTATTTGTTTTGGTTAGCAATTTTCCTCACAAGCTTGTTCACTTCAGTTGCTATACCTTGAATTTTCATAGTAAAAGTTTGCTCAGTGGCTTAGAAATAAAGGCATTCATCCACACTGTTATTTAGAAAAAGACTTTCCTGGAGAAAGATAAGTCAATATTCAAACTGGAGAATTCATCAGAAAAAACTCCAAAGTCAGCATTTTCAAAACCATTGGATCACTTGTAGAATTATAGATTCCCTTCTAACCAACAGTATTCAGAAATTCATAAATTTTCAGTGCCCATAATTAATTGAAATCTCACAAAGAAACGACGCATATACTGTTTTTGTTTCCACACAGATTACCTAATTGCGTTGGTTACTGTTAGTTTGTTAGACTGAAATAAATTATAAAACAGAGCTCTTCCTAGTTAGCTAGTTCCTGAACAGGAAGAGACATGTTCTTCCATTTAAAAGAAGTCTTATTTTTTCTAAAGGTTTATTTATGTGTGGAGAGACCTGCTTTTCCATTTAAAAGAAGTCTTATTTTTCTAAAGGTTTATTTATGTGTTGGGGATAGCAATTCTGCTGATGTGTGTGTGTCCTTTTTCTAAGCCTACCTCTCTTAAATCACCTGAAGTCTGACAAATTCATCCTTCCTGGGGCAAGCATACGCTGTGAATAAAAACAGTTCAGCTAAAATCCTGCAACCCTTCTCATTAAGGAGGGACACCTCCCTCTTTCTTCATATCTAGTCCTCTGTCCTGTGCCCTTAACACCTCAATTTCACCAATATCTGCCATGGACAGAGATCTAAGCTGACACCAGACTGAAGGTTATTTTATTGCGGTCAGCTTTTTGGAATTGGTATCATTCCTAGAGTATAACAAAAATTACAATCCAAATACAAAATTTCACTTAAAGTCAAAAATGATTAGTGGGATCTGGGAGACTTATTGGCAACCTTGGCTTGAGCATAATTATTCACACATATCACACTGTTTATGCACATGCCAAATAGCTGCAAGACTTGTAGACAGTATATAATGCACCATAATTTCTAAAAGCATGGGAGGCTTTTTGGTCTTTCCCATGGAAAAAAAAAACTGTGCTGCACTTCCTAATTTTCCTCTGCTAAACTTCCCCCCTCTCCTTTACTTAGTCCTGACACCCTGTCCTATTATTAAGGGCTTCTTCCAGCTGTATACCGGCACAGACAGTCTGTGTAATGATGATTTCATACATGGGCTACTCCCAGCATGGGATTGCTGCCCATGATGGTCCCTCCCAGAACTCTCTTCTTCCTTTTATGCTCGTGTGCTTTATGTTTGTTGATATTGGCCATACTAACATTATTGGTGGTCACAAAGTAGTAAAAACATTTTCCACCAACATTTATTATTCTGTTGACAAATGATGTCAAACATGAAAACGGTCTAGAAAAACCACATGCTTTTCAAGCTCAACTATTATGCTAATATATAGCTGTTGCTTTTTTTTTATTATTTTTTTTCCCATGGGCAGCTGAGCCACTGAAGGAAATCCGCTGCAATCCAAAAGAAAACACAAGAAGTTTACCTGCTAGCAATGCTTCAATAGTATTTATTTGTTGATTTTCTTTGCTTTAGAAAACAATGAGCCAGAACTGTAACAGAGCTTTTTTTAAAATTTAAATTCCACTTTACTCTAATTGGTATATTGCTTACAGTGTTCCATCACCAATCTCAGTCACTGTTTGCCAGCAAAACAACTCTTCACTTGATGGGGCTTGTTCTGACTGTGACCTTGGAGATATACACCAAAGATGAAAAATTATGCTGTGAGGAACTTTTCTTTCAAAATGTCTGGTGAAAGTAAAAAGCCCAAATATAAAGTACAAAGAGAAAGTCAGATATGGGATCACCTCTGCCTTAGATTTGAAAACTGAAATAATTTTAATAATTTTGAATGAAATGAAAATATTTTTGCAGAGTATTAACCTAAAAAAGTCCTTAATTTATTGATTAATTACATGGCTACTTACTAGATAGTAGGTACCAACCATAGGAAAATAATCAAATATTTCAAAGTGTATTAAATGTTTAAAGTGTTCAAAGTAAATACCAATAAGCATATACACTTCAGTCAAATTTTTAACCATAAAAAGTTCAAAAATACTTAAGTGATTTCTTAATAATAAACTTAACACTTAAGTGATTTCTTAATAAATAACTTAAAGCAATAAAAGTCACTAGGACTTCAGAGTAAAGTATATTGAATAACTTTTCCTTCAAGCTTCCGATTGAAAGAAGGTTATTTGAAGGAATTTGGCTTTAGTTTGCTTTAGATTAAATTTTCCATTTTCTTTCTTGACAAAAAAAGTCAGAACAGAGTTCTATTGAACAGGAATCTTATTTTTGTACTGCAGTTTAATATTCTTTAACCTTTCTATAATTAGTTTCTGTTATTTTCTACATTAAAAGACTTCCTTGCAAAATTCATATTGAATCTCAAGGATTTTAATATTGCATGTTTTTCTTATTCTATGCTTTTTTTTTCCACAGACAGGATTTTTTTTTAAATTCAACTGGAATTTGTGAATTATTTAACCCTGAATCCTGTATTTTTCAGCAAACACTCAAAAAATTTGACATAAATCCAGTGAAAACTTCAAGTTTCTTAATAACTTTTGAAAATTTAGACAGAGATGATTTTTGAAACCTTTATCAAAATAAGGATTTAGGGTATGATAACTCAATGAATAGTTCTTAAGGGTGTAGGGTATGATAACTCAATGTGTAGTTCTAAGTATCAAAGCTTGATAGTGAGTGCATAAACAGTTTGGAAATGACTGAGATTATTTTGAGTGCCAGCAGGGGAAAACGCTGCTTCATTGCTGCTGTTTTGCTGAAGCTTAGTAGCACCTCACACACAGCATACAGAAAAGTTTTGTGAGCACTCATTAAACAGCTTGTATACCCCAGCAGCTGATCTGCAAATACCTGTTTCACTGATGGTCTGAATTCAGGAAAAACTCGGATGTCTCAGATAGCTGTAGCACGCTGACACTATGGCCGGCTGGGCTGTGAAAGCTCTGATAAGCAGCAGGAAGATGACATCTCCCACTACCAGAGTCAGAACCAGAGCAAGAGACGTCTCCGGTGGCTTTTTTATGCCCTTCCCTGCCCTCCCCCACGCAAATGCAATTTGAATGTACCTGATTTGTTCTGGTCTGGTATGGCATAACTCCCCAAATACTAGCAAGGGCAGAGTGCACATGTATCACACCATTAAAAGCCAAGAAATGAAGGAGCCAAGATGCAATTTTTCCTCTGCTTCCCCTCTTGTTCCAGAGGACAAGTTAAACTCCTGGCTCATACCCATCTAAACTTTTTGCATTCACACAAACCAGATGCTCATCTCTGTGAAAATCTGAAAACAACGTTATTGAATCTCCATCCTTTCACACATAACAGGAGACAGCCCTACAGAATTTGCTTTTCTAGAGACCGATCTTAGACACCTTCCTACCCACAAGCTGCTTCATAAAGCAAGTGGCTACATTAACCATTCTCATCTGACCCAAGCAATTAGGCACAAACAACTCAGCTCAAGAAACTGCAGAGACTTGCAGTAGCAGTAATACATTCATTTACCAGAACTGTTAAACCTCATTCTCCCAATGTATATTTCATATCTGTTCTTGTTCATTTTTCAGACTTTATCCTAAATGATACACATTTCCCAAATTGTCAACTGCATAAATTACACTTAACTGCTTTTAATAAAAATTGAATGCATTCTCTATATCTTCCCTTTAAGATCAACTGCAATGAGAATTTTTGCCCTATCGGGGAAAAAAAAACAGAAAACCTTTTAGCAGTGACAGTGGTGACTTTATCCTCTAATGTTCTTCCACTGATTCTCTGTGCTTACTGTGGGCTCTCTCTTTTGTTTCCATCTGTAGTAAATAAAGATAATTTAAAAGATTTAGGTATCTCTTCTCTTTCGTCACCTCCATCCCCTCTGGTATTCGCATAGTTGTCTACTCTAACCATGCTTTTTTTAAGAATAGGTTAATTACGCAGGTGCACAAGTTCACGTGAATGATCATCTTCTGGGTTATTTTCCTGAATAGTAAGAGGTTCTGGCTGCATTAATTGACCTCATCACAGAAAAGAGCCCTACTGTTCCCTACGAAAGGAAGTGCACCAGTGAATAAGCTCAGAAGCCTCTTAGGCTGTCAATGGAGAAAGTAAAACAAAATGCATCCTCACTTCTTTGTAAAGCCCGGCTATGTTTTCTCATGAATTCCTCTGCCAGAAGATGAAGTCAAACTTGCACCATTCTGTTGTTTATCTTCTATGTAAAAGGTTTTTGGAGCTTTTCTGCTGGAAGTGTCTTGAAAACTGCAAGTTAGTATTCTTACCAGTTTAGTTTAAATAAATCTATAGACGTTGCCTTTTCTTCCTTCTGCATACAATTCCATTGTAATGCTGCTTGTTTTGCCAGTTTTATACCAGTGACTTGCTGGATAATATAACTAAATTGTAGGCTTTCATGATTACAAAAATATACTTGCAATCTATGTGTGTGTATGTGAATATCTACATATTTGCTCATAAAATTTGACTGAAGAAGTAGATTGTTTGAAAACTTTACCATAACATCATTACTACTATGCCTGCAATTAGGAAGCCTGAGGATGCAGCAATTTCAAGACAATGGTGATACTTTTCCTTTATTATTATCAGACTTGCATGCACAGCAACGCTCTATCAGGTACTCCTCTTCCAAAAAAATAGATCCAATAGGTGGTACTATCCCAAAAGAGCCATATCCACCATTTTTGAAATGAAGGCCATTCAGTACATTTAAGACAGAGTTCACTTGTGGGTCTCCATGGTTCTACTACATTCTGGGACACAGGCAAACAACTGAGTAGCGAGCCCCGTGTCAGCCAATAACAGCTCCACTCCTTTTAGCCTTAGAGGGACAGTTTCAGACTGCAAGTATACAAGCAAATACAGAATTTGGCCTGGTAACTTAGCTCCCTTCGCATTGTATCAGTGCTCCGCCACTGCAGCTTTATGACTTTATTGTTACTATAGTGTCTTATGACTAGTCTAGAGACACTGACAATCAGACAAGGGTTAATGATTTTCTCGACGATGGTGATGTGCACTCAGACTCACTCCCCTTTTATTTCTTTGGTTCTGCAGAACTAACCAGAATAAAAAAGTTGAAATATTTATTGCTTACTAAATTCATATTGAATTGCTTTGAATACGGCTATGGACTATTACTTTGGAAGAAAGAAAAAGAGAATTTTGCTTTTGTTTCTAACTTTTACTATTTTTTATAACACAGATATACACTTTAAAATTGTGCAGTTTTTATAAAATATAAAATATAAAATTTGGAATTTTAATTGTCATAGCAACATAATGACTTTTAAAATTTGTTTTGAAGTTTTCAGTCAAAACTATTTCTCAAGCCTGTTTGTTCTTTGATTTCTCAGAAATATATTGAGCTGTATTTTCCTCTGAAATGTACAATGGGTAAAATGTCAGTAAACTAATAAACAATCTGGAAAGAAGTAACAAAAATTGTCATAAACTCCCATTGGAAGTCTTAGGATTGCACAACACAAATGTAGATGCAGCCAACTATTAACACTCATGTGAACAATTGCATTGAAGGTCAGCAGCCCACGATCATAATAAAATATTTCTAATTTTGACCCATTAGGAGATGACGTCTGGGTATTACTAAAACTGAATCACATTTTATATTCTGGGGGGAAAAAAAATAGTCCCTCATACGTGTGATCTACATATACAAGTACTACTTCACCTCAAGGAACTCCATTTTCTAGACTACTAGAATTACAATCTTTCAAAGTAAAACAGAGAGCTATTGTATCTGATTATTTCTCAGAGGTTATAATGCTCCAGAATACGAATATTGACTATGTGATGAATATTTTAGTCATTCACAAATACAATTTATTCAGTCACAAATGGAAAGACAGGTTGTCCAGCTGCCAGTCAAGTGCTGCAGTCAGAAAGCTGGGTAGGTGTAGGCCAGATGTAGTCACCTGAAATTACTAAACATCTCTCATGCTGTACAGTCACCCTTCTTCACAAGTATCACCGAGTCTTTTCTTGCACTGACACCACAGAATATTTTATTTCCTGCTGTTCCCATTTGAATTATCTTTATTATAATTTTCTCCTCTTTTTACCATGCAGCAAAATATTACTTGCACCCCACCAAAGTACAAACTCCGAATATGATTCCCAAACATACTTTTATCTAAACTAGAAAGGAGAAAAAAATATATGTTTTCAGTTAAATCAGTACATGCACTCTTCAACCGATGAAGCTGTATTTAGACTTTTATTTCCCATCATTACTCTAAACAAAGAGTATTTACTGCTGGTCCTCACCTCAAGCATCTGATCAGAATTCAAATTTTTCCTTATCAGCTTCTCCAGACAACATAAAGTTTTTTTGTAGGAAATACCAGTCCTTTAAAGTGAAGCATATTGCCTTAGAAAGATACATTATAAATGCTTTCCTAATCATTCTTATAGGGCACAGTTTATATTGGCTGCATTTATCTGCATTTATATAATTAAAATACATCTTAAACAAGTGATTAAATGCAGCTAATATACATTTTGAATGATTTTATCTGTCTTTGTTTTACATAAAGTAATTTCACCTAGACATTAACCTGTTAATACCACAGCATAATATTACAGATAGTGATGTCATAGGAATTGCATAATAAAATAGGAAAAACTCCTGGTTTATACAGGAAATTAATGGAAATTGCTAGACATATATTTGCTTCTCCATGTATTAATAGTACACACTTATTAGTAATTCATCTAGAAAAATATCTGTAGCTACTTTACATGAAAAACTATGAAGAAATACGTTGTAATCTTAGATGCTACATTGTGTTAATTAGCATTATCAGCGACTATTGCTTCAAAGAAATATTAAAACTGAGGATGTTTTTGTCAAGTTTTTAGCAGATCTACTTTTGTTAAATAGTAATAGCAATTTATTTATATTGTGTTGATCTGTATCTGCTTATATACATGGATGACTCTTGATTTTTAATCTACAAGCCAAATATCAGTTTGAGAAAGAAATTTGCAACTAACAGATCTCAAAGATACTACTTTTGTAAGAAAAGGCTCACCGAGGTAAGAGAGCAAGAATTGACAGTAATTGTTCAAGAGTTTCATAACTTCTGATATTAGAATTGGTATAAAGATTATTATCAGGAAAACCAGACCATGAATAGAATGGATAATTATTTCTCTGGTGTTCATTGAAACTAGATATCCAACCACAAAATCAATGGAAGGTAACAGATCCAAGGATTTAGAAAATGGTATTTGAAAACTACACGAGAGCTACTTAGTAAGGCTTCCTATTACTTCAATTACAAGATGTAAGATTTCTGTGTTCCATATACCAAGAAAATAAATAGGGACAAAATCTAACTGCCAAGGTATAAAGGCTGTGGCCAGGAAAGCAATTGACTTTGACATATCTTTCCAGTGTCTTCCCTGTTCCATCTTATGTTAAAAATTATGAAATATGTCAGCTATTGCATAGAAAAGTGCAGGTGTTGATCTTAAAACAAAAATTGACTGCACATTGGGCTGTCCATAAAGAAGAAAATACGTAAAGGAGGAAATCTGGTCCTTTTTCTCCTCCCATCATGGATTACAAAGATGAGCTGGAGGAGAAAAATCTAAAAGGCAGATGTTCATGCTGCTGTTTCTCTGCACTTGTCCTAGCTAATCTACTCTTCTGTTTGCACAATTCTGGCCACAAATTTCTGGAGAACACTTTTCAAATAGCTGAAGATAGATACACAGTTTTAATGTTTACTACAAAAGACTTCCTTGACATATCAGAAATAATATTTTCAACTAATAAGCTTCTGAATTTAATTATTAATTAGTAGCAGCTAATGCACAAAAACATGAAAAATGAGGACAAAAACTATAGTTTTAAGGGGGGGGGGAGGGAAACATATTACATTGGTACTTTCTTAATGCAAAGTACAGAGAAGATCAAGGTATTTCAAGATGTATGCCTTGCAACACTCCATTCCAGTCCCACCCCACAAATATCTTTTACATACTACATATAAACATGTAAGAAATGTTTCAAAAATCTTGCACATCAAGCTGGTGCAATGGTTGCTATTTAAAGCATCAGGATTACCTATCACTCATTACACATTTATGACTTAAAAACAAAATCCAGATTGCAAGTCAGATAGAATTATTAAAATGTGATACAGTTATGACAAAGTGTGTCTTTAAGAGCCATGATAGCAGTCACGTGAGGCATCACAATTCTTTGCTATGATATAATGAAGAGCTACTTTCAGAAGTAGATCTGTTAATTTGCTATTCTAAATCACTTTGAAAATAACTGGGATTTTTGACATAAAAAGTCTCTCACAAAGCAAGTCTGCTGTCCATGGAGAAAAATCACTTTGTGTTGACCTATGTTCTTGGCTATATGGGTTTTTAGTACTTTTAGTCTAAGTCAAAGAGATTCAGAATGGAAACGATCACAGAAATAGGGAGGTAGAGTAGGGTGAAAACCACGTACATAAAAAAAAAAAGAAAAGGAGATGTCCAATTGTGTTATCTTGTAGTGCCTATGTGGCATAATGCACCAGCAATATGGAACAATAGGAGCTCATGCAAGGAAAATAGGAGCAAGAGGCTACGCTGACGACAGCAGTGCAAAATTTTATTCCACGTTTATGCACTGAGTTAGCGCAGCAGGTTCATTAGAGTCCAAACCAAGACAGTTAATTGTACATACATTAGCAAATGGCAATCACTTTTGTCTACTTCACAATATCTGCATAACGACCAAATTCAAAACAGTAGCTTGCTGATAATGAATTATATATTGACAATCTTTTAAACTATTATACCTACTCAGTCTTCACAGATACACCATTTATTGCACAAGCATCAGCATTTTCAAAAGAATTAATAATTTTGCCATGTGCAAAATGGAAATAGTGAAGACAATGATTATGCTACAAGGTAATAACATAGAAAGAAAACAATTCCAGCTTTGAAAAAAAAGATCATCTCACGCTATGGAACTATTTGTTATATGAATTGTCATTTTCACCCTTCCTGGAAAAAACAGAGAAGAGAAAATGAGTGTTCCTCTTAACTAACAATATATTCAGGTACATGTGAAGTGTTCTTGTGCATAGTGCGAAAATTGCTTACCCCTTTTTTTGATTTCTATTTCTGTCCTTGAAGCACATACACCTTACTAATTTTTCCAAACTTCTTGAATTTTAATGATCAGAAGTCACTGCCTGCAAAGATAGATATGCATTCCTCAGAGAGGCAATATCTTATACCAATGGAAATTAGGGTTCTTTTTTCTACACAGAATAGGAATAAAATGGCTCTTGACATCCCTCGTTCCGAAGACAAGTTATCATTGACTGTTCACTCTAGCAATGTTACACTAGAAGTAACAGCTGTGTACTCATGTTTAATTTAGCAAAAATGTAATTAATACTGTGTAAAACCAAACAAAAATAAGATGCAGTGAAATGTGGCTACTGCATTTCAAGCTTTTCTTTCCCTTGCGGTTCTCAAATATGAAGCATTTCTCATCTGACTTTCCAGCTGAGCCCATTTCATAGATGAAATATAACAACAGGTACAAAAGGTATTCTACTCTAGAAATTCTGTATTTCTGGTTTCCAACTCTAATTTGGGGCTCATCTTTGAGTTAAATACACTGTCATTGTACATGTATCAATCTGGTATTTTACTAAAGTAAGCCTGTACTTTGAATGGACAAAAGTCGTATGGAGAATGTCAGCATCTTTCAATGGAAAACAGCTAAAAGATTCGATTCAAAATTTTCTGATACTACAAATTCAAGAACTAGAATTGTCTTTCCCAAAGACTGTCTTTCACCTATATAGCCCATTAAAAAGCTGTTTGGTGTATGAACCAGAGTCTCCATTTTGATTCAGCCCCTTTTCTCAAACGTAATTTCCCCTCATCTGCATTTTTTCAAAATTTTGATTCCTAAGCTGTTCAAGACTGCTCTTCATTGTAATTATTTTGTCTTCCAGTTGTTCAACCCCCTCATTTTGTTGGTCTTGAGGGGTAACCCATCAATCCCCTATGACTTTATGCAGGATCTCCCACTGGGCCTTGAAGCCATTGCACAGCAGGGATCTGTGCACTTGGGCCAGTGCATACATCCCACCTCATTTCCCTGTGGAGCCTGTACCGTTCCTCACAGCACTTTGGCCATGTAAGTTGCAAAACATGCACCATGCCACTGCAGTCTCAGTGATGACACAACCGACAGGTGAACACAGGCTTGGAGTTCCGTTTGTTTCCCTAGTGTACAAGCAATGTGTCATGTAAGCAAAAAAAAACCAAACAGGTAACATTTTTAGGATCAAATGATCAAACAGGATTAGATCTTTTTTTATTGTAGAATAATTTTTCTAGTTCTTAGTCCAGCACTTTGTCCACAGTTTTCAGAAACAGATGTTTTCATTGCATTAATCCTCACAGCTTTCCTGAGTTACTTAATATATAATTCAGTGTGTATATGTAGCAAATTAATTTTTCTCAGTGTGTACTAATTTATATTTTTTAAAAAAGAACTCCAAGTGCCATAAGACTTCCCCCTGTGCCTGCCTTCTGTTTATGATTCTTCCCCAAAACTTCCTTGAGGACATTTAGATTCTCATTATTCTGAATAATTTTGCAACTATAAACATTCCCATCCATTCCTTCAGGACATTAAGGATCTAGCTATACCTACATATAGCACCCATTCTCCAAGGAGTTTTTTAAATAGCCAGGCATCTGAATACAGAAGCCTCAAATCTTAATTTGGCTCTTCATCTCTGAACTTCCAGGGATAGTGGACCAGTGCACAAGCAGAGTGACCCAGCTCCACACAGGGACATATGACTGAACAAAATCACCAAGATACATGTGCAGAGTCATCGATCATAGGAAAATTGCACAGAAAATAGCTGCTGCTCAACCCCACTGCCAAGCTAATGGGCTTTCAAATGACACATTTCTCCTACCCCATATGGAGAAACATCCAATTCCAGGATAAGCACAGCCCTTGAGTGAACTTGCATGTAAATAGTACAATTTGACACTAAAGTGAATACAAGTTCTGTAATAAAAAGAAGACAGAAGAGGGCAAAGAAGAGGATTGTTAACACTTCATTGTCATTTTCCATCAGGCTGAATCCAACAAAGAAGGTTTTAACACTAATCCAAAAGTCTACATTTAGTCACTAAAAGACAAAATTGAAGACCTCTCTAGAACGGCACCTACCCCCTTTAAGTTGGTGACAGCAGAAGAAACAAACTTCCTTCTTATCGTGCCAAATAAGGCAGTTAAATATTGTTCATTTCAAATGTCTGGTAACGAATGGCATATAAATGTTTCCCTTTTCTGAAACCAAAAAAATGTAAATTGATTTTATAAGAATAACAGGGGAAGAAGAAGAAAGTTTTTAAGTGTACTTTTTAAACCTTTTTTCAGTTGGAACTTGCAGAGATATTTTGTTCAGACAATTTATGAGCTGGCAAAAAATAGTCTGAAGGGAAAGCAGCATAAGGAGAAAGAATAAGAACTTTTCTTCAACATTTGATTGTAAGATCGTTAGGAAATACCAAAGTAACACTCATAGACATAAAGGAACTGTCTGGATCATGTGCATCTGTCCTATTCTGTTGCAAGAAATCCCGTCACATACTATTATTCACAAACTTGGAAAGATCTATCTTCAGCTAGCTTGGTTTTTTTCTCTCTCTCTATTTCTCTTTTCCACACTTAACAGTTTTGCTCTGGAAATAACACTTTCACTTTTAAATGTCGACACCTTACAGTGTAGCTTTCAGAATGTGAAAAGTATAGTTTATCTAAATTTCCATGTCATTTTAAGCAGAAAGATACTGAGAATTAGCCTAAAAGTGTTGGAACCTGGGGGCTGGAGGCATCATTTCTTCAAAGTTTGGGGTTTGCCATGAGAAAAACTAGATTTTTTCAGCATCTATATGCTACAGGAAGATTTTTCTCTCTCCTATTAAAAAAGGAAAAAATAAAAGACAAAATAGTTGGTTTTAGGACTGTTCTAGTAATGAATTATCCTCTCTACTCTGAAGCAATTCAGACAACTTACTAGAAGTGAGATGTCAGGAACTGTATGTCTAATATATTGGAGCAAGATAACCAGGAGATGACAACAGAAAACGACATTAGTGTTAGCACTGCTGAAGGTTGGAAATAGGAATTTCCCATTATTAAACAGTAAAAGATGAATCAGTAATGACGTCTGCTAATAGATGCATTAGTAATGATTTTAGGATACTAATGCATTCTCTGGGAATTAAAATTTTAAAATACATATTTAGAGTGAAACTTTACCACTCTTTAGCCAGTATGGGGAAAGGCACATTCTAAACTGAGCTTAACATCAAGCAGGCATGTAAATACGTAATTTAAAATAAATGTCCATTATGGAGAAATACACATGTAAGTGCACTGCACACAATTAATTAGCAGGTAAGTGTAAACTCATATTACCAATCACAACAAGTCATAAGATATCTGAAGTCCTATAACTTAAACAAGATTTGTGATCAGATCATATGAAAAGGTCAAAGAGGTTCATGAACTGTCCAACTGTTAATATATACTATAAGCAATAGTGTATTTCTGCTTAAAAATAAAACATAAGACTTACTGAAGAGGACTGGACTTTCCCAAGGAGTACCCTGCAAATGCATAATCAATTGCTCATAGACGTCAATAGTACACGGAATGACCCATTAAGAGGAAAATTAGAGAAACATCATAAAGGGACAGAAGTGTTCCTTTCTTTTTCACAAGACTGTCACAGACAGAGGTACTAGGAAAAACTAAAAGTCAATGACGGCTTTGAAGAAGACTTGTCCAGTTTCAAGAGAGCTTCCCAAAGGAAACTTAAGGCTTCTAAGATCACATAACCCATGCATTGACAAAATAGTCACAAAAATGCTTTTTAAATAGAGAAAAGTCAAAGTGACTAGAAAAAAATGTGGTTTATTCCTTTGCAGACCCAGTTCCTTGCTGCCAGGCTTGGTTACAGTTCAGTCAATGCCTCTGAGTGGCAGCAAGCCCTGCATAGGCCTCCTGAAGTTTCTTCCTTTCCCCAAGAGGCCAGCCTTGCTGCCTCCTTGGTACTCTCCGCAGTCTTTTAGGCTATGTCTACATAGCAGATACTTTGGTTTACATTTCCTGTGCACTGAAACCAACACAAAACAAACAGATAAACATGGGTTCTGCTTCAAAACTACTCTAGGTATATAGCTAACATAGATATAGCTTTATTTTATGTTTCTAAAATTTTCTGGTTTTCTGTTTCGCAGTTCTGTGCTGTAGATCAGACCTTCACCCCCTGAGATCCCTCAGGGCACCTCTCTTTAGTGCCCGATCCCTCAATGGGATCTCCCCTACCTGTTTTTCTTTAAATAACATAACTCCTTTGGGAACAAAGTCAAGCTGAAAAACAAGAGTCTGTCACAACAGTTCAAAAAGGAGCAGATCTTTAATAGATACCCTCAAAGAAGTACTGGCAGTTTTGAAGTGCCCTTGTCTTTCAGATCTTTAGCATTAAGGTACAGATTTTTATACTTATGACTCATTAGTTACTCCAGTAATAATATAATAACATATTTTTAAGATTGAGAAGTTTGGACTCTTTTCCTCCCTGTGAAGAAAATAAATTTATGTGTAAAAACTCACATTTTCTGTCTAAAGAAACTTTATTAAGAAAGAAAATACATGCTAACATAAGAGGAAAACATGTTTTGGCAGAGAATTCACATGGAGGTTTGCTTGATTGTCTCATTTTCACCTCTTGTCTGTGAAACATTATAATCGTGGTTTTGATTTACAACTAATTGTGAAAGTAACCCTTTTCCAGTAACATAAATATCAATTTCTGTTTTAAAACCCAGCATATATACAATTTTTTTCCACAAATACGGTAGCTGCTTGACGAGGATTACGGAAAGTTAATGCTGTCACACCTTCTTTAATACAGCAATTCATGACTTCTGGGGACTTTAATAAAAAGCACAATACTTACACATGACTGATTTAAAAACTTACTTCATTACCAGCTTTTGAAAAGATCACACACATTAAACAATTAACTTCTATTGCCAGTTTGTATTTGTAAAAAAAACCCTCAGATGATACAGATAAAATATACAGTATGGACATTATGGCCTGGAAATACATAAACATGAAAATAAGACACTGCTACTTCAACATGAGCTTTTTATTACTTTTTTACATCCCCAGCTACTTTATTATTATATATACAGGTGCCTTATCTAGGTCAAATAACAGTTCTTTGAACAGTTATTTGAAAACTAACCTTGATCAATAAAATCAGCATTTGCCAAATTCTGCATAAGATGTGCTTTTAATATCAAAGTATTAGGTATTAGAAGTAGGTGTACACAGTAAAGAAAGTAAAGCAAAAATATGATAGGTTAAATCACTTTCATTTTTATAAGTCTGTTTTTGCAAGTCTTTTCGTCAGTTCCTCTTCAGTTTCAGTTTTCCCTGCATGGACCAAGCTGTTAATTGTGTTTCAACACAGGAAACAGCCCATTAAAGCACTGTAGTCAATAGTACTCAAGCACGAGGTTTAAGTGCACTGTCTGAGTATTTGCTGTCTCTGTTCAGCCGACTGTCTTCTGAAAATCCGTCTCTAAGGGCTGTAACTATTCCTTTCTGCTCTAAAAGGAGACCACGCAGCATAAAAATGCCCAAGACATAGCTGAATCTTTCCAGTCTCAAGTAAGAACAACAACCACAGCAAAGTCACATCAACACATCTTTGTGACAGCAGGAAGAATCAAGTACAAGCAAAGATTATGTCAAGGACAGACATCTTAGCTTCAGAAAACCTTGACAGTGAAGGTAGACCGTGTCCACAACTACTGACAAAGTAACACGAATCAAAGTCTTGATTTGAATCAGCCTGTAACAACTAGAAACAACTGGATACATTAAGAATAGATCTTTTTAGCTCATGCTTTCTTTTCTTCATTGCTGAGCACAAAGCTACTAAAGAAGGGACTATTATTAAGGCATTTTCAAATAGGAATTAGAGTAAAAATATTGGTACAAAGAGAGGTTGCATGTCGTACATACAGCTGTTTAAAGAAAGAATCAAACAGAAAATGTTGCAGAAATGCAGTCTTTCATTTCCTTCTGAGAGCAGATCACTGAAGAGAGAAAAGCTGAAGAATGTTTTATGTTAGCTTCAGTGCTTAAAAAAGGAACAACTAAGCACAGCCTACTGAACACAGACTTGGAAAACATGCATGTTCCTTAGTCACTATATTGATTCCTTTTGCTTATGAAGCATTCAATTACTTAGGCAAATATTTCTGACAATGACTAGAAGACGAAATATTAATAATTTAACATTAACTTATGACCACTAGGGTTAAGTTGAACATGTCTTAGGATAATCTTCTAATACGTATTTGAATTTCATAAGATTGTGCCATAATCAATATTTTATTGGCATTTTCTGCTCAGCACTAGGAAAAAAAATGAAAAAAAATGAAATCTGGCTGTATTCCAAGGGGTTTCCAAATGTATTCTGATTTATATTTTTATTTTTGATCAACTATACTCTTCATACATTTTACCTGGGGTCCACTGCAGCTGCACAAACATTTCACATAAAATTGTTGTTTATCAGAATAAAGATTCCATAAATCATTTATAATAATAGTGATGCTATGACAAAAAGTGTTTGGTCTAAATAGATTCATCTCAAAAAAATACATTCCATCTCTGATGATTGTGGTTTTTGGACAGTCTAATTGCCTGGAAAGGTGAAAGCTTCCTTGTGTCAAGTACAGAAAATTGCAAAGAAACCTGAGAATATAAATGGCTTTCTAATGCAAATATCTTTTAATTTCACTTTGTGCACTTATAAATGAAGGGATTATTCAAATATTCAAGTTCTCCTGCATGGCAACTGCAATGCAAGATTGCATGTAACAGCTTGCATTTCTCATGTCAGGGGAAGAAAAAAGTAATTTTCTACATTAAAACAATTACAACTACACATTTTATCTAACAATTTGATCAAAATCACTTAAATTTTTAGCATTAAAGGGATATAGATAACCATCATAACACAGTAGACTGTGGAGAGCTGCCAGATATGCCTAAGTCTATACTCAACACCACCGCCAGTCAGCTCCATCTAGATAATCTCCAGGGGCTCTGCAAATAACTGATCTTTCAGTCAGCAAAACTGAAAAACTAGATCCACCCAGATACTGGGCAGTAGACTCTCGCTTTCAGCTCAAGGATTCCACCATAAAGAATGTGATAAAAGATTTCTGAGGATTCCCACACTCAGCACTGCATAAGTAAAAGAAAACGTTAGTGTGCAGAAGTCCTTTTAATAAGGATCACTTTATGTTCTGTTTCTACGTCTTTCTAGATCTGCCTTTCCCAGGAACTGCAAAATAATTTCTTCTGCATATCAACAGCATCCTGGAGAATTCCTGCAGCTCCTTCCAATTTATGTTTCTGTGGATTCTAATCACATATTAGATCTGAAGAGGCACAAATCCAAACAAGACTGTGGACGTCTTTATCATTCACTGAGTGTGGGCAGTGGGCATCGACATGTTCATGGTATGGATGCCTGTGATTAGCTGACATTTGGGAAGTGCCTGTGGGTAGGATGGGTTTAGTATTAATCATCGGTGGCATGGCTTAAAAGGGGTTTATATGAGTCAGTACACTTTGATCTGTAAAAATCTGGACCTTTGTTTTTAGGACAATCCATTCTGAATGAATAAGTTGCCAACATTTTGAAATAGGAATTGTCTAAATTATCTTGTTTAGTCACACAGACAAACAAATATATGTGTAGTGATAATACGGAAATGTGTCTTTTTGCTTTAGATAGGAAACTGTAACTGTATCTGCTGGACTAGTACACAGTAGAGCAGAGTAAAACCTTAAGTATCTTCTTCATCCTTCATCCTCACAGTAAGTTGGGTTATGATTTCTTGTTTGGGGGGAGGGGGGGGGAAGGGTGTTGGGCTTTTTATTTCAGCAAGTAGTTCAATTACTTTGTAACAAAAAAAAGAAAAAGGACAGAAAAGCAAAACAAACCAATAACAACAACTTCTACTAATAACTTTCAAAAAGGCAATGCAGCTCCAGAAGGAGCAGCAGATATAATCTCTACCAACATAACTAGTGAATGATTTTTAATGCACCTCCACTGTCAGCATATCATTTTGGCATTATAACGACAATTTCCTCCAAAATCTTTTCTACTATACCATTCTGTTGTCATTGGCTCTGCATGGTTGCATACCTATCAAAATGTTGACAAAGTTGACTCTTGTTATTTATAAATCACTGTAACCTAATGTAGACAGTACTATTTCAATAAAAGTAGACAAAAAATAATTTGTTAAAAATTTAAATTTCCATGAGTGTGTCAGTTTTGACCAAGCTTTCAGCAGAAATAAGAATTTCTGGCTAAAATCAAGGAGCAAAATTACTGTTTCTGTATCTTCTGTGAGTGTTACTACATATCTAGTTATCTTGGAGGATCTACTGCCTTTTTTTTTCCCCCACATTTTTAATCTATTCTACATCAGGACAGAAATTTTAAGTCACTAAATGTTAATATCATCAACGTGTATGACAGAGAATGAAGACTACTCCCTGTCTTAACTTAGCATGTTTATGGAAATTCAAAGCACTTTGACAAATTTGAATACCAATATATGAATTTATGCTAATATTACATTACTCCTAATACAGGCAGAATTTCAGTAAGTAATATTGGAAAGATTTAAAACACATATTCATATATAATTTATTCAATTGTTTATGAGGAAAGCCTGATGGTAGAATAATTTTGTATACATATTTTACTCATTGGTTCAGCTAATTTATAAATAACAAACTTGACTTGTTAATATTTTATTTGATGCAAAAATGCCAAAATTCACTGGATAAATTATATGCAACACAATTCATATATCTGTAATTGCATGTCACTACTCAAGGATTAAAAAGAACACATGTCTCTGTTGGTATTGAATTAGTAATGAACTAATTTATCTAGATTTTTTTTTGTTTGGTTGAATTTTTAACTTTATTGTCTGTGTTGGATGGGGCTTTTACCTTTGTAATCAGTTCTTACTAGTAATGTAAGAAGCTTCTTTCTAAGTCATCTTTGCCTAGACATTTGCCCTAACTCATCAAACAGCAACTGGAAACGCAAAATTAGCAGACACTTAGCTAATGGGAAAAATTTACTCATTCATATAAACTATGAGCAACACATACAAGTTAATAAAGGAAATTAAAAATATCAAGGAAAAAAATCTTTCCCTTTTTGGGTTTGGACAATAAGGGGTTTAAGTATAACGTAAACATGGCAAAGATGTAAGCTTGCAACACAATGAAAATAATAAAACAGCCAACAATAACTCAGGAGAAACTCATGTTGAGCAAATACTTTCTGTATTTTGATGTAGGTATGTCATGACCTCTTTTCCTAAGTTCATAAACTATTTTCAATTGAAAATAGGTATAAAATTTATGATATGGATAAATATTAAGAAATCAAATGGGGAATACCTCCAACAGTCATAAAAGGAGGATTACCCGATGTTATGAGGATTTTAAACTAAATCTTGAGAAGCTGTTGAAACCCAAAACACTGAATGAGTGTTAATATTGTGCCATTAACAAATGAGCTAAAGCAATTGATCAGTATAGGCTGATTAGTTTTCAAAAGAAAATACTTCCTGTAAAATAATTCTGATTTCATCCTCTGATGTTTGGAGAAAGTTACTCTTTAAAGCTTTATATATATACGTGTGTATGAACTACATTTGATGTAGTACCATGTAGCATTCCAATCAAAAATACAGAAGGATGCAGCATCAATATAATGCACAGATTACAAATCATCTAATGATTGACTAATTCACAAATGTTGTTTTCAGTGGGGAATGACAGGAGAGCTTCTACAGAGATTTCACAGCTACTGATACAAGGTTTCTCACTATTTAATATTTTCATTCATGTCCTGGACTATCAAACTTTGTTTCTGACACAAAGATAACAGTGCATTCACTTTATCTGGTATCTAACTTCTGAGATCTTGAATGTATTTGTCAATCTATGTTCATGTATTCCTAAGCTCTATGAGCTTTTCAAGACAAGTGAAGATTATAAGAAGTGATTTCATGTTCACTATTGACAAGAAGTCTTGCAGAGAAGGTATCATGGCCATTAGCTACATACTATTGAAGTTCCTACGCAAAATATCTTTTGATATCAGATTTTACCAACTACTAAACATTTCTTATATTTGTATTTTGAGAAAATCATATTTTATCTGTGGCAGATGTATCTTGCATTAATAGATGCCCTTGACCCTTTAATCTATATCCATAATGTTGAATTCAGGCTTAAAATGTGGAAAAAATAACAACCAAATTACCTTTGGAACCTGGGGTTTACTCATCTCCTACCAATACTCTCTCCTTTGCTGAAGCAGTTCCGCAGAAAGAGTTTATTTTAACTTAAAAGTGACACAGAAAAAAGTTCTGATACACTGCAAGCTATTTGAAAATAAAATTGTTTTTCTACACTCATGTATATCTTAACAGCATTATTCATCTCCTACTCACATTAGTCTGCACCCTAACGCATAAGCATTGAAGTCTCAACTTCAGTTCAAGCTCGGTTGTGCTAGGTGCTGTATGTAGAGCATAAGGAAAGGTTCCTGCCTGAAGGAATGTGCAGTTCAAGGTTGACAAACACCTTTTTACCTAATTGGCAACACTTGCATACACTGGATTGTCAACCAAAACTGAAAAAACCCGAATTATCACAAAACTGGATTGTAACTTTTGAATTTTGTAATAGAACAGAAATGCATGTGTGAAGTGCAAGAAAGGCCAAGATGCAACCCAAAATATTTAGTGTTGGGACTGATGTTTCTGCTTGTGGAGTATAACTTAGTACCTGAATTTTTCACCTGTACCCAAAACAGAGCATTATTTCTAGTGGGCACAGTTTGTGTAGTTGATCATCCACAATAAATCAGGCAACTTACTCTGCACAGTACTGATTCTCTTACTTCTGGGGTATAAAGCCTTTGTCCCAGTATACACTTCAATCATTACACACAGATTATACACCACTATTTGTTTATGAATATGGCTTTATTATGTTTTAGTTAATCTTGATTAAGAAGTGGAAGGTAAACTAAAAATCACAAAATGTAACAGTGCCTCTTTCCATAAATCTTACTGTATCAAATAGTTTTGTGTGAAGTGAGTAACATTCATTTTGTGTTATAGCTATAAATAGTAAACTGCAATGTTGGAATTTCTTAGCAAAAAGATTTCAGGTTTGATGTTCCACCCGCGTATTTATGACAGTGAAAGCCCAAACCATATGTTCATAGTATGTTATTTTAATACAAGTTTCTAAATTGACTCCTATCTACTTGTGTTGCATTCAAGGTCCAAAAGAATGTATCACTAAGGTGAAGTCTGCAAGAATTGGTGTGTAAGTATCTACTGATAGATGAATCTTTGAAATAATTTTTAAAACTTGCTTCATATCAGTGAATTGAAACATCTGTCAGTATCTGCTGTTATTTGGAGGTAAGAGAGAAAAAGAAAAAAAAAATCCAAACCTTCTTTTGCAATTTCATCAGCCCATGAAACCTGTGAAAATTTTGATTAGCAATTATTCACAGAGATAAATTACTGAAGTGCTACTTAAAATAAGCTGTCAACTGTCGGGGCGATCGGCTAAGTCCTGCCCCGAGGGTCGCGAACCTGGAGAAGCGGAGGAAGAATGCAGCCGACTCAATGTGAGTGATAAGCAAGCTTCGTTTATTACAGTTTGGTTACACAATTTATAGAGTGATTAATTAGCTACTACATATTGCAAAGTTAGAGCTCATTATTGGCTAGCCAGCTAAATGTCAACTCCGCCCATACTCCCTCATTCTTCTCCAGCTGCAACCTGTTTTTCACATTCTTGCTAACCGCAGAGTTGATTTGTTAAATTCCTTGTTCTGTCAAGGACACCGTGTGCTAAGCTTAAAATGGATTTTCTACAACAAGCAATTCGGTCGAGCCTTGCCATCCCCCCACAGTCAACAGGAAAAGGATAGATATACTTGGCAGACTCATGAAATAGGGTTAAGACTTTAAATTAGCAGTGCAATTTAGCATTCCGATTACTAAGAGTGAAACATGGCAAACAAAAACTCACAAAACGTGTTATGGAGAGAAAAGGAACAATTCAACTGTAGAAAAATCATATGAGTTACTCTGTGACATTTGGCGATGGTACTTGCCTAATTAAATAGGAAGTAATTTCAGTTTTCTGCAGTCTTATGTAAACACAAGAAAGATGGAAAATTTGATGCTCTACTTTTCCGGTACAGATATAATATAGTGCTGTAGTGACATGATTAAAAACACACCTAACTAGACTATACTACTTATAATATAATGTGCAGTTAGGACCACTGCATATACATTACCTGGATCATTCTCCGGTACATATAAGAAAACCCAGCTTCATTGCAGGACTCAGGTTAATCTATAGCACTATTAATTTGAGTAAAATCTCCAAACCATCCTTCCAAAAAGTAAAACAACTTATTTGTAAAAAGATTTTTCTCTCGTCAACTTTCTTTAGCAAATATGACCATGGATTATCACACCTTATTTCTACAGGACCTTTTTCAGTGCATCTTCATAGAAGCGTGACATTTTCTGTCTGCTGCTCAGACTTTGTTTCAGCTGTCATTGCTGTTCCAGTTTCTTCGCAATTATACTGCAAGGATTCCAGAGTGGGCAAATCACAGTATATTTATGCTGTAGCGGCACAGTCTTTTATGTAGTCCCCAGCTGTTTATGCTTAATGTCAGTAGCTTACCAAGGCACACATATCAAGTCCAAAGTCAACCTAAAGTACGCCTGCACATCTTTAGATGGCCTAACTCAGCCAGCAAGATTAAGACATGCCACTTTCTGTGCTGGGTAGTTCACAACACCCAGTTGAGAGACCAGCACTGTCTTACACAGTCTGATGCACTATCTGGATCAGCAGCAAGTGGTTTTCAGTATGAGATTCAATACAACAGTGAGAGAAAGTACTGGGGCCCAGATATCACACATCTTGTTTAGACTTTAAAAAAAAGGAAATTTTCTCTCCATTCAATCTTCAAATTTTGCAAATGCTCTAGCAAAGAGCTCAAACTTCTAAGTAAGTAAAACTAAAATCATACATCACCATAGTCCTTTTTGATAATAACTTCAAAGGCAACCCTTTTTATGATGCAGAAAGCATTCATATACAGAAACACGTCATGTTTCTTCAGCTTGTTTCTAAAGATGTAATGGGAAACAGACATCTAGTTCAAAACCGAAATAAATCTTGCCATTTCAGTGTCAGGTTCAATGTTTAAATCTATGATAATCTTGTTCAGGATGCATAGGTGAAAACAAAAATACTACCATCAGAGAAATGAAAGTGAAGATGGTAAGAGTTCTGCCAAAAGTCTTTAATTAGAAGTGTGTCTATCTTCCAAAGCAGACGCGTCACAAGAGCATACCACTTACAGTAAAACTGTCTTTGAAGTGGTTTTCCAGGTTCAAATGCAAATGTTAATCAAAATGAGAGCTATCCAGTGCAACAGCAGCCTTGCACTCAAAGATTTCAGTTGAGGGAGATCCAAGAGTAGTAGACCAAGATGTTATCTGAGAAAATGAACAAACTGATGAATTTTAATTGCTCTCGTCTCTCTTGATTTCCTCCTTTTTTCTCTTTATTTGCCTAACATCTTTCATCTCTCCCATTCTAAAAAAGGTAGACCAAAAATTATTCTTGAACATTGTTTTGTCTAGGTACATAACAAGAATACAGTGCAGGAAAAGCAAAGAGTCTCTCTCACAAGTCAAGATTTAGACATTTTTTGCCAGAAAAAAAGAGGTGATGGCAGTTGCTGGCTCTATGAGTACATAGTTCTGGTTTTTTCATGTCTTTATTTTGTGTCTCTAGTCATACTTTGAGGTTTATGTTTTTTACAATAGGCAACTTTCTTGAAAAAAATCTAGTTGCAGGTCATAACTGCAACACTGGTAACTGAAGCAAAATCTGGCAGTGATAATTGCCAGTACCTGTTTTGATTTCCTAGTTGGCTCAGACTACAAAAATCCATGCGTCTTAAACCGAGGTCATCTAGTCTAGGTCATCCCTGCCATGGGATGGGACATCTTTCCCTAGATCAGGTTTCTCAAAGTCCTGTGCAGCCTGACCTTAATCATTTCCAGGGATAGGGCATCCACAACTTCTCTGGGCTACCTGTTCCAGTGTCTTACCACCTTCATAACAAAAAATTTCTTCCTTCTGTCCAATCTAAATCTATGCTCTCTCAGTTTAAAACCATTGCCCCTTGTCCTGTCACTGCAGGTCTTTGTAAAAAGTGTCTCGATATTTCTTATAAGCCCTCTTTATATATTGAAAGGCTGAAACCAGGTCTCCCCAGAGCCTTCTCTTCTCTCAGTTGAGGAACCCCACCTCTTTCAGCCTTGCCTCATAGGAGAGGTGTTCCAGCACTCTGATCATTTTTGTGGCCCTCCTCTGGACCGACTGTAATAGCTCCATGTCTTTCTTGCGCTTGGAACCCCAGAACTGAACACAGTACTTTAGGTGGGGTCTCACAAGAGTGGAGTAGAGGGGCAGAATCACCTCCCTCAACCTCTTGGCCATGCTTCTTTTTACATAGCCCAGAATTGGCTTTCTGGCCAGCAAGTGCACACTGGCAGATCACATCCAATTTTTCATCCACGAGTATCCCCAAATCCTTCTCCTCAGGGCTGCTCTTAATTCAGTCATCACCAGGGACCTTGCACTTGGCCTAGTTGAACTTCTTGAGGTCCACTTCAGCTTTATTCTCAAGCCTGTCAAAGTCCCTTTGGATGGCACTCCTTCCCTCAAGCAAATCAACTACACCACTCAGCTTGGTGTTGTCTGCAACTAAATAATATTTCTAGAACTGCATCTTGATCTTTGTGCTTTACAAGGATTAAAAAATTATTAAGAACTGGCAGAAACATACATCCTGGTAATATAATGTTTAACATCACATGGCTAGATACATCGTGGTATAGCGGATGAAAGTTAACCTATATCCAAAGACTGGACAAGACAAATACAAACCATCAGAGAACATGCTACGTGCACCAGCTCAAGACATTTTGTCTTACATAGTAAAAGGAGTGTTTACTAATAAATGAATAATTTTGAATGAATTTTTTTTAAAGTTAATATCAGCATTTTATGTTTTTATATAATAGCAAAAAAAAAAGTGGTTTGGTATAAAACAATTCACAACTCATTATGCTTTCTCATCAATACAAATACTTCATGAACTTTTTACCTCTTTCAATCCAGCGAATATATTTACTACAACTGGAAGAAAAGTTTCAGGATTACAGTGAAATAATAAGCAGCCTGCATCTGAATCTTACTTTGAAGTTTGTGATGGTTCAGGTGTGAAATCATGCAAAGATTAGCTTCAAATTAGACTAGAGGAAGATTTGCAAAGACAGTGATGTGAAGCTTGCATCTGATAAGAATGAGGCCCATAACTGTAAATTATTTGTCTATGTTGTTCATTAATCTCTTGTTCTGGCATTGAAAAATCACCCTGTTTGCTTCTCTATTTTTAAATCTCTTTATCCTGGTGCTGATACCAGTGCATCTTTTCCTCCTTTGGTATTTAGACTTGTACTTTATAATGAAGAAAATCCAAGTTTCCTGATCACATATTCCATAATCACTTTTCACTGATTTTTAAAATTTTTTTTTATTTTCAGACCTGTTGGTTGTCTTGTAATCATTGTTTCATGGGGTCTGCCCAAGTCAGAATAGCAACTTTCTGATTTTAATGGACATTTTCTTTCTATGTTCAAGAGCTGCTAATCAGATCTTCTGCACTTTGATTCATGCAAAAGCAGATACTAGTCAGACATTTAATGACACGTTCTACCATACAACATTAATTACCTCTGTTTTATAGTTTATAACTAGAAGTATCATTGATGAATATTTTAAGTAAATTGTAATGTTTGTTGACAACTACAGGAAATTGACACAGACACACTCTTCATTGCTGCAGTTTGAAAAAAATATATACATAATTACAAGACTAGTGTGAATGTGTGTGTACACGTGTGAATCAATGAGAAATTTCCTCCAGAAAATATACTATAATTTTATGAAAAAAGTACAGGCATGACATTAACATGTAAAATTCTTAACTGGAAATGCAGATATATTGCTGAATTCAGTGTAGACAGAACAAATACAATGGCTAGTATTAGGATTGTCTAACACTTTCTCGCAAAGTAAATTATTCATATTAGCTGTGGTTTTGGCAAACTTTTGTGACTCAGGATGAAATTTTGCTAAGGCAGCTAGTCAATTTGTCATAAAGAAATATGTGTTCTTTCACCAAGAAAAAGGACCAAGAAAATCTAGCACTGTGCTTCGGAATATAACAGGAAGTATCCTAATTTCAGGTAAACCTTGTGTCACTGTTATCAGTTATTACTGATGAAAAGTTACATAATATAAGGACCCACACTAACCAAATTGTACAGGCCCTGACAGTTTTGGCTCTTATTCCTCTTGTTTTCAATGGAGATACTAAAACAACTTCAAAAGTTTCTGAAAACGATGAAGTTTCAATGTTTGCAAAAACTTCATACTTTCAATGACAGTAAACATTAAACCCAGAAAAAAAAAACCCCAGTAATTCAGTATTTGAATTTGGATGCAATAAGTGATGTATTAAACCACAGGAATAAATATTGAATTAACATACCATGCTGTACATCTCCCCCTTGTGGAAGAAATGCCAGCCGTTATTAGCTTAAATGAATCACAAGGGCAACTGCTCTTGCACAGAAATCCTTCCCAGAAACAGCCTGATACTGAAGATTTTTCTCCTTCTCTTTAAAGATCTTGCATTTCTGTATGGTTCCACATACTTGGATATTTGCTTTTGCTGAGATAATTTACTTGCCCAAAACATTGACTAGTGAAACAAACACCATATGCTCTGCAATTCTATTCTCAACTCAAATTCTCTAGTGCCCTTTCTGTAGAACAGACACAGTCTTCCTGTACCTTCCAAATAATTCCTTGTCTGCCTCACACTGGGGAAGTGTTTCTTGTTTCATTAGGCCAAGATGTTCATATGGAAAATATATGAATGACAGTACACAGATTATTGACCTGGGAGAAATTCCTTTCAGGAACGGGTTGGAGAACTCCAGAGTTTCATGAATGTGACAGTCTAGTTCAGCTGCTTAAGGAGATGAACACGTCAATCAAATAATCAAACAGAAATGTATTTCAGAATTCAACACCTGTAAAGTGATAAAGTATGCTAGATGGGAAGAACAATTTACACTGGAAATTCAATAACTTACTGTAGTTTTAAATTGCTGAGCCTAACAGCCATGAGATAAACTATTGCTTCATTCTACCCTAGAAGCTCCCAAGCTGAGGCTTAACATTCTGAATAATAATTAACATGAATTTTGTTTTGGTCAACCAACTCTTACTGAAGATGATCCAACAATAAGAATCATTCCAAACATCTGCTCCTGATCTTGACTAAGCAATTCTTGGAGATTCTTTGGATTCAAAACAATGCTATAAAGGTTAGTATCGTTATTTACTCTTTAAAAATCTAAAACAGAAATGGGATAGATTTGGACTACATTACACTATAACAGAAACAGGCATCTTCTGTGTCTGAGCCCATTACATTTTACTACATGGCAAACCACTATAATTTCTATTCTTTAAGAAAGTCTGTATCACAAGCTGAGATCAGCTTGTTATGATATTCAAGGAGAGTTATAGGCTTGGCATTTTCAAAGGCTAAATTTCTCTCCCATCCTTAAGGCCCTCTACTCCATTTATCTATCAAAGACACATAGCAGAGGAGCCCAGCTTCTATGATTATCCACATACTTAAAAAGCCATAAGAAGAGACTCCACTTCTGATGACAACATACGTGAATGGATGCAAATCCATTATAGCCATCAACAGTAAAGTAGTACATCCTTTGTTTTCAAGTTACAGGCAAACCCAGAAATGTGATAAATATACAAAGTATTTTTGTGGAATCCTAAAAAGAAACAATATTGTGACAGTCAGAAGCAAAGTTAATTTCCTTTGCATCAGGCCAGGATTTATATAGGAAAAATGAGGTAACTCCACGATGTCTGATAAATCTCATGTTTAGATTTCAAGATCGTCAGAGCAACAGACACAAGAATGTGATGTTGATTAATCTTTTATTGATCATTAAAATCCCACTTGAGCAATTTCAGACTAGCCAGCTGCACAGAGAACTTTGCCAGCTGGTACCTCTGGAAGCAAAGACCTCATGTATCGTTCCTTCTCATTATCCTCAGAAAAAAAATTTACCCTTCCAAAAACAAACTCTTCTGCTTCTGGCTCCCTTTCATATATGTGGGAGGTTTTACAGTCTTCCCCAATGCCTTTAAAAACTCCAGATTTACGCTGAAGGGTAATTTGGTAGACATTCTTTATAAACCTTTCAGAAAATTGTAAAGCATACTAAGTAGCCACATCATAGTCTACAAACTGACATAGCTAGTCAGAAACCAATGCATTTTCAAGTTTGCTTAGAAAACAAACTTTAAAGACTACTCAGTACAATTATGCTCTCTCCAAAATCTTTGCACAGACATTAGTAAACATTTGAGTAGATTTATTTAGCTGCAATATAAAAATTTTACCAAATTTATTTCTTTCCTCCCTTACATTGTTTCCTTCATAATGAATTGTCTGAGAATATCAGACTGACTAAATCACAGAAGGTCAAAAGTCTTTTTGTAATCCTATTTTATCATATCAAATGCCATGCTTATATTACAACAGAGCAGAGAAGATTTTTTTTTTTGTTTAATATTCAAGTTGTTTTATCTCTTGTTGACAGACTGAAATATTTTTATCATATTGAGGAAGACTTTCATTTGTGCAGAAAACTCTTTTTTAAATTGACTATCTGATATTTTCCTGGATCATATGTTTTAAACTTTCAAAGGCAAACACCTAGAAGATGGAAGTTTCTTCCCTGTTACTTTTTCCAGGAAATAGTTTTACTATTTGACTCGTTAGTCACCATTTCTTTCAGTCAGTGTGAAGCTATATAGCAGCTGACCAACAGTTATTTTGTGAACCGCCATCTGATTCTAATACAGAGTTGTTATTCTGCTTCTACAATCTGGACATACTCTTACAAGCAGTACAATAAAATTTGTTAGGCTTTTGTTTTAAACTTTCTTCCAAGCTGCAATAAGAAATCTTCATAACTAACTTAGACTTTTCTTGAACAAAATATAACAGGGAACAATAGCCTAAAAAAGCCATCCCGGGAACAAGCAGTTTTATGACATACTTCGACTCCCCCATCTTTCCCTTTCTTTCCAGGCCACTGCCATATATGTAACCCATGGACTGACTGGAAACAGCCCTTCCAGGTAAGCCTGGTGGCACATTGATCTCCCTGGGTTCCCATGTATTCTTCAAGATACAATCTGACCACACCCAAAACAGGTTCTTGTAACAAACCCAGCCTCGATGGTGACCAACAGCTTTTGAAGAGTATTCATCACAGCATTATTCTAAACTTAATAAGTAACAATCAGGCATATGCCTTATTCTTGGGAGAGTACTGCAGTAGAACTAAATTATTGGTTATGTTCTGGGTGTTATGGAGCAATAAAACAGGCTATTCCACACAGAGAGATATGACCAGAAGCCAAGGTGACCCCACCACCACCCCCAGGTGGCAGGGAAGGCAGTGCCCTTACAGTCCCACAGTACCTGAGCAGAACTAGTGAGAACAACAGCTCCAAATATTCAGGGATCATAAGGTGAGGTGAGGTCCAAAGTCAACTTGGGAAAACTAAGCAGCAAGTCAGGCTCACAGAGAACAAGACTGATGACAACTATAACTGCAGTATCACCCAGGGAAGGAGCAAATGCCCAAGGCAGAGGTTAAATGGAGCCCCTGGGCACATGGGTGGGGTGGGGGGCCAGGTGAGGCTGATCAGGACCATTAAAGCAGAATAGTACCCCGAGGGCCCTGACATTGAACAAGCTCTTGTCGAGTAAACATCACCTCAGAGGAGGCAAACAAATAGTTTAGATCTAAAGCTTAAGGAGGAAAAATCTTGGAACTCAAGTAAGATGTGATTGCCGCCTGGACTTCAGCTGATCTGAACTCATTTATCGTAAAAGTGAGAATCTGGCTCTAGAAGATGCCACTTCTGCATTTCTTCCTTCCTCTACAAGCAATCCTCCTGTGACCCAGAGTCAGCCAGTGATTCAGTTTCACAACACACACAGAATATACAACGTTATATCTTCAGAGCGTGTTGACTGTTTTTCCCAGATTTCAGCTGTAAGGATTTGACAAAGAATTGTTAATTCAGGTATATCTTATTTGAAGTGAAAATGCTACCGCAAAAATCCTGAGAGCTGCAAAGGCATGTGTGACCCAAGGACAGCTACTTCGGTGTGCAGGCTACATGAAGCTAATATGCATCTCCTGAGCATGCCAGAAGTGAGAGAAATGGCTTGACTGCAGGCCCTGTGGGAGTTTCTGTGCACTTTTGAAGTCCTAGAAAGCCATCACAAATTGAAAATCCCCTAGGCTTTGTCTGATTTACAACCTAGGCTACAGTCACTGCCTTGCAGCCATGAAGAAAAAGAACACAGAGCAGCTCCAGCCCCCCCCACTACTGGGCAGTGTCCCATCACCCAAAGACCGCAGACAGGAGCTAGCTTATTGAAGAACTGATTTTGTTTTCAATAGAATTAGTGGCAACAGAAACGAAAAAAAAATTCAATTTCTGTCAGCTAACTACCACTCAAAGCTACAGGTTAGCGGAGCTAAGTTTTGATGTTACAATTAAATTGCTTACACCTTTCTCTGGTGATATCAGAGGAACTGGTTTTTTTTTCCTTATTCAAAAGGAACTTTGCAAAGAAAATTTGTATAAGTTACATGTTTTTTCCCCATTTTACCCTGTCAGTCCCTCCTAACAAAACTCTAAACTGTGCAGCTGTTCAGCTGGTATTGGAAATCCTTGAGTGGAATTGTCACCAAAAATCCGGGAATAAAACCTCATACCAATAATGTAGTGTTAAAAGGTAGGCATTCTTTATTGCAGAGCTGGATGCACGGGGGATAACTCCACCGAACGTGCATACCCCGTACTTTTTCCATGCAGTTTATATAGATCAAAAATATACATATTTAGTAGGTTTCTCAGTCTTCTCATACATATGCATATTAATTTCAGGAAATAATTTTAATAAAACTCCTTCCCCTCACGCTTGCGCAGTGCCTCCTAGTGGTGGTCCTCAGGGGTCCCAAGACGAAGGCTTATCCTCTTCCTCACAGTGTTCGCTGACTGACCTTTGTTCTGCGCAAACGCAGTTCTTTTCTGGCTCCCATCCACACAGTAGGGTGGTCTTGACTGGTTCTAGGTGACTTCCAGTTTTTATTAGAAACTAACCTCTCCATTTGGAGATGCATGATTCTCCGCTTCGGTTAATTTACTATAAATGCACCTGCAGCTATTAGGTAATGCTATTCCTATTTATTATTGTTTAAAATTAATGGCTAACTATAGACTAGACGCTCTGTTCCAAGACCTAATGTCCAGGTGGGTAGGGCTGTACCAGGAACATAGCAGCACTGTTCATGTTTATGGTCAACTCATTCCATCACCCTGGTTACAGAATCACCAGCGCTGCACATATCTCTGTTGTGAAGTATTAGAAAAACTGGCCGCGGGAAGAGACAACACTGCGCCCCCCAAACCACAATATTTTAAGACCCTGCAGGATCCATCCCGTGGGTCAAAATCACCGATAGTCATCCACAGCGGAACACCGGGGGTCTCCTGTGGCCTTCCCACCTCAGCAAGGTTTACTTCGGACACGCCAGCCGCAGCTCGCATTTCTCCCACTCACTTCCCAGGGTGTCTTTCAAAGCATCAGCATTTCAGTTGCCTGAAGTTGTGAGCTGTTGCACACAGTGCAACGTTAGGCCAGCAGTCGTCTCTATTTAAAAAAAATAACAAACGTTTCCCTCATGTAATTAAATCCAGGTGTTTGGACTTGGTGGGAAGTTTCTGGTGCTTACGCTTGTGTGGCACTGTCCAGGCGTGGCAGGGGCTGGGGGCTCCCGGGGGTGGAAGGGCAGGACCTGGCAGCCAGGGTAGGCCAAGGGCAGCGGGGACGACCCCAGCCCCAGGCCCTCAGCACCTCTCTGGGGATGGGCAGAGGCCAGGCTGGGACTTCAGGGTGGCGTGAGGGGGCCTGTGGCCAGGCACAGCCAAATGGCTGCTGGAAGCAGCTCCCCAGCACAGGGATCGGCCACAGCTGCAGTCGCCCCGCAGGCCTCCATGGACTATTAGGCCCAGGTCACTGAGGGCAATGCTCCCAGGGCCTTACAGAGCAGCCAACACCAGCAGTATTGCAGAATGAATCTTCAGCAGAAATGCACTAATTAAATAATGTACAGATCAGAGTCATGGAAAAAAGAAATCCACCAGCAAAGGCTAAACAGCTTCCAGTGTGGATACTTCTGCTAGATACCCACTGC